>NC_050526.1:17772828-17777454 GCF_002922805.2 Oryzias melastigma | reverse complement strand
GAAAAAAAACTCAATGATAGGAATAAATGAGCTAATATGCTTTGACAAACGATTCATATTTTAAAATAAAATGAAGATTATCATCTATCCTTTTTTATAGACAAAAAATACAGTTTAGACCATAGGTTTTAAAGGGTTAAAAATAAATGTTCTAAATGTACAATTTAGTGTGTGATTTCATATTATGATTATTTGGAGATAATAAGTGGCTGGCAAAAATTGTAACAAAAAAAAAAAAGAATCGCAATTAATTTTTTCCAGATTCACGATTAATTAGTTAAATTTTTTTAATCGATCCCCAGTCCTAGTATATTTACATTTGTGTGATTTTCACCCCTGCAATACGTGCAAATGGTACGTAGCGGCAGTATAACAGCCTAAAAGCTTAGCAGGCATGGAGTTGGATGAGAGGCTAGTAAGGAATTAAAGGTTGTTCTTATTCCTCGTGTGCTCATGCTCTCTTTGATGATTTTTGGGACGTAAAGCCACTTTAAAGGCTTTTCGTTCAGCAGCAGGAGATATTTAATAACTGAAAATAACAGTTGGAAACAAATGAAGGTGAGTAAAATTGTAGCCATGCTAGTCAGTCTGAACTACACTTGGCTCCAGTTAAAAGAGAGTAAATGTTAAATTTAAACTGGTGTCATGTTTGGTTTCAGAGAATACGACCCGAAACAACACGCTGTTTGTTAGTGTTTCTCAAATACTTTTTTTTTTAGGGGCTTTACTCCATTTCATCCCGTGTATTTTCTCGAGCGCTCTTCTTCCTCTTCCTCGTCTTCCTCTCTGTCTAAAAATGTCCCTGTCAAAGCTGTTGGTTTTGCTTGAATCCCTCCCAAATGAAGTGCGGCGCAGGAGAACACCTGTTTGTCATTCTGATTCCAGATGCCAGCCTTCACTTCACGTTCACGGGTGAATCGGGGGGCTTTGATGTTGCAGGTGAAGTCTGGGTGCTTCTGTGTTCACTGTAGAGAACAATCATGACAGTAACTTTAATACTGAGCAAAATCCTCTTTTTGCTGTTTTTTGTGGCATTTCTCTGATGAGAAAATTCAGATTCAAATTGAATTTCTTTAGTCAGATTGTTATAAACCAGGAGCAGACAAAACATACAGTTTGAGGAAATAAAAGTCTATTAGTAACGTGGAAAATACACCAGGTGGGCCCTGCTCTACTTAAACAGTAGGCTCTACGTAACACTGAGGGGAATAGCGGTGGGGTTGCTCTCCAATAAAAACCCCGGCTACAACTTGGAGGCAAATTTTTAATGAACTACCGCAGAAACTAGATCCTAAAAAACAGATTTTTATGATTTTGTCTTCATGTTTTAGTTTATATGATTATTATTTAAAGATGTTCCCGGTATAGGGGGCTGTGTCTGTATGACAGTCGCTTCCACTGTGTTTCTGTGTCTCTGTGTCTGAGCTTGAAGGCTCAAAGGGAGAAAATAAAATTAGGAGACCGTTTTCTTTTTTTTAATGTTTCGATGAGTTCTGAGCCGGCAGCCTCCACACCCCGCAGCAGCTTTCTGTCTGCCGGTATATCGAGCGAGTGAGCTCCAGAGAAAGCCGCCGATCTGTCCAGAGTGAATCCCGCCTTCGCCCCAAAGTAACCAGATGAGCTCTGAGAACCTGCGGCTCAAACGTGTTAATGAGAAAGATGATAGTTCAGGACAAAAACACTCAAACTTTGCTAGTAATCGCTGATCGAGTCACTAAAATTATCACATGTCCAAAGCTGAGTTCCTGATTGGTAGATGCAACGCAGCGACCTGTCAAGCTTCAGATTTTTTTATTTTGGCCATGCTGCCCAATTCGCACCTCGTCACTCAAATCAAGCTGTTGGCAGATCTGTCGCTCAAATCGTGTTGCGGGACTTCAGATCTCCTCATGTCGCGTCTGTTCCACTGACTTAACCTGAAAACTGGCCGCCTCTGCCGTGTGAATCGCGTTGGGTGTGAATGCAGCTTTGGACTATAGTCACATGTCCCAAAATGCTACTGTAATGACGGAAATTCAGCAGGCCAAGATTTTAGAAAAAAAGTTCAAATTTAGCAGTAACTGAGAGATTTAGTGACATTGGGCATTGGCCACTGGCACATTCTGAGGTTGCATGGTGGCAGTGCGGTGGCAGGAAGGCAGCAGCGCAGTAGCTGACTGATGAGGGTCTCCAGGTGTTTGTTAAAGGGTAACCAACTCAAAATCAACTTTTTTTGGCTGTTTACCTGTATAAATGGGGCTTTAAAAGTGCTCCAAGCCGCATTTTTGACATTTAAAATAAACTTTTTTAGACTATTATAGTTTAATACCATGTGAAGGCCCCCTACGAGGTAATAAAAGTCACTTATTAGTATTTTTGAAATTAGCTTCTGATGCAGCATTGGAGCTTAAACTGAGGAAGACATCACCTTCCAAACGTTAGCAATCACATTTATTTATTTTTTCCCTAAATGCTCTTTTTGTTCTTTTTATTCTTTTTTTAAGTTTCTCAGTAAACCTCCAGAACACATTTAGTTATTTATTTGTTGCATAACATGTCCAATCAAAGATCTGAAAATGAATTTACTTGTTTATTCATACTATGATACAGATTCATTAACATATCTGTTTAGAATCCTTTTCTTTTCTAAGTTCCTCATTAAATCTGTACAACTTGTGTGTTTTTTTTAATTTACTTCTTTAAATCCACTTGGGAAATCTCACTTAATTTTATTGTAATGATAATATCTGTTCTTGCAAGGATCATGCACCACAAATTATATTTTTTCCTCATGGAAAGATTACCTTTTCAGATTCTGATTTGAGTCAGAAACTAAAAAAAATATCAAACAAATGTTAAAGAAACTAGTTAAAGTCAAATGTTTCTTAAGAACATAAATTTGGACATAAATTTGAATTTGCACTTTGATCCAGGTTACGTGAGTTTACACTTAGTGTTAAAATCCCCTCACTGTAAATCAGCTTTTCCTTTTTTTTGCTCAATGACACATTTGTCAATATGTTTGTTTTACTTCTAAATACTGATTTGTGTTGTAATGCAGCTTTATCTGATCTCAGCACTGAAACTTCTGTTGATTTACCAAACAGACAAGGACCAGGACACGTCATTATTTTACTGGCTTATCTTTTCCCGGGTTTACGACATCAGCCGGCAGAGCGGGACACTTCTGACTTGTTCAAAGGGAATTGACGAGTCTTTCTTTTTGTAGCTGAGTCATGTAGTGTGTTAAGTGATGAGGCCGTCCACTCTCACTTTGGCCTAACCCCCCATTAGGGCCTCTGTAAGCAGCTCAAGAGTGTGTGGTGTCTTTGTTAGACCTGTGTAGCCTTGACTGAAGCGCCCCCTCCTTTAGAGAGTAAATGTCTTGTTGTTGGTCTTCATTCTTCCTTGTTATGTTAGAAGAAAACTATACATCTATAAAATGTACGGTGGCTCTGAAGTGCAAATCACATCAAAAAATTAACTTAATGGAAAAACATTTTAGAGATCATTTAAAAAGCAAAACAAATATTTTTAAAAAGCATTACATTTTAGAAAACAAAACGAAATTGCAAAAGTCAAAATGTAAAAAACAAAGACGAAAAAAAAATCAGAAAACAAGAGATTTCCTGAAAACAAAATTAATAAAAAAAATGAAAATAAAAAATGAAAAACACTTCAAAAATGAAAATAATTTTCAGAAAAAAAGAAATATAAAAAATGTAAAAAAAATCAAAAAACAAAATGAAATGGTTAAAAAAAATTCAGATAACAACATAAATGTTTCAAAAAATGAAATGTTAAAAAATGAAAAACATTTCAAAACATGACATTAATTTTCAGAAAAAAATAAATATTAAAAAGTTTTTTAAAAAACAAAAAAAAATGCTAAGAACTAAGCAGGAATAGAGTTAAATAAAGAAATATTTGTAGACCTCTGATCTGCGCGACATTCACACAATCCTAATTCTGAATGATTCTTCGTATTCATGCAGCTAAGAAACCAGCTGGTTAGTTAGAGTTAAGCAACTAAACCTTTTATAGAAAGCTACATAACATTCAACTAAATGTTAAACTTAAATGACATTTTGTCTGTTCATTTTGATTTATCACATTATTTTTGTGTTTTTTGCAAAAACCTTTCAAAAACATTTTTGTCACAATTTTGTATAAATTGTGTCATCATTTCTTTAAACATGCTTTAAAATTTGTTATTATGAAAGTTACCTTATTTGTGTAACTTCATAGTTATATTTGGGTCTTTTAAATATATTTTTTAACTGTGATTTTAACATAAATTCTTTGAACATATTGTAAGTAATAATTTTCTAAATCAAGACTATATGGCTCCCAGGAAGTCACCTTTATCCAATTAAACTTTTATTTTAATGCCATTATGTGTGACATTCTGAGTATCGTCTAAAGAAGTTTGTCACTGCTTGTGGTGTCAGTCTGCCAGATCTAAAAGGGGAAGACGACGAAGAGAAAAAAATAGTCTTGGATGTGAGAAAGGAAAGAGGAGAATGTTTGCTGCTTCAAAAACCTCTATTTTTTTTAAAACTCAGTTTGTGACTCCAAGTGCTGCTGCTGATGGAACTTTTACGTTGTTTGTGGTTCGAGTCGGAGGCAGAATCTTTGCCAAAAACA
>NC_050526.1:17764357-17772299 GCF_002922805.2 Oryzias melastigma | reverse complement strand
TAATTGTAAAAAAAGAAAAACATTTAGGATTTTTTTTATTTGACCCACTTTTTACTGTGCAGAAATCGCTCCTAAACTGAAACTAAAACTCTCCTGCCGCTTTTCTCTTTCAGAATCCACTGGAATGATCGTGTTAATGGTTGAAAAGTTACAGTATGTTGAAGATTTTGAGTTTAAGCGTCACTGGCGACCCCTCGGTTAGTAAAGGGTCAAAATAAAAAAGAAAAAACATTCATCGGTTATTCAAGATTCCGGGCTGATTTCCCTGGAAAGAGTTTTTTTGTACTTTTTCAACTTGTTTTTAAGGTAGAATTCATAATTCTACTCACAGTTTAAAATAAAAACAGTTCTTCTTATTAGTTTTTCCATTAAAATTTGACAAAAAAGTTTATTTTTTAAATCGTGTTGAATCAGGAATCAAATTTTGAATAAACTGAATTAATTTAGTAGTTTGGAGAGACTTGGATCTAACCCAGCATCTTGGCAAGGATTTAATTTATTATGGAAAAAGGAAAATGTGGAGAGAAAAAACAAGATCTCTGTAAATGTTTAAACAAGTTAATAATTGAAGATTGAATTGTTTTAATTTCAAAATAAAAGAGGATTTGGATGAACTGGGTAAATAGCTTTATATAAGAGTAGTTTCTGATAATCCAGCTGAGATATTTGAAGTTTTTATGTCCTTTTTTATCACTAATGCTCAGATATCAAACTCTTCTGGATTTTCACAGGGGAACATATTTAAAAGTTGTATTAGTTCCACAGGGAACACTCATGTACATCCAGCAGCATCTTTAGGCCGGCGCCATCCTCATTAACATCATAATTATGTGGGTGTCTGCGCCTTTATGGGAAAAGAAATTGGAGCCGGACAGAGCTGTCAAGGGAAATCACCTCCCAAACAGCTCAGGGAATTTACATGAGCGGCAGATCCGCGCTCGCACACGATCACTCACACTTTGGCAAAAACAGATGTGAAGACCCGGCGATTGCTGCATGCTAATTTAACCATTTTTCTCTCTTGTTCTCCTCTCTCTCCCCACCTGTCTCCCCGCTGCAGATGTGACTCAGAAAACCGTTACCTTGGTAACCCTCTCAGAGGAACCTGTTATTGTAAGTATTCTGCCACAAGTACACCTGGGTCTCAGTCGGCCTACTCGCAGTGATTGTGAACACTGTCAGCGTGTGAGCACTTTATTTCCAACTCTAATCCCTGTCGTCAGGCGCCGCTGACCATGTCAATGTTACTGTCACTTTAAATGGAACTACAACCTTGTAACACCAGAGCATCTATCTAGCAAAGGTATAAGAAAATAACTTTTTTATTTCTTAAACTATATATATAGTTTAACAAAATGATCATATACAATCAATGATATACATAAATAATAAAAATATGAAAACTATATATATATATATATATATATTTCTATGATATATTAATATACTATATTATTTAAATATATATATTATTTATTATTTCTTAAACTATAAATATATATACATATATATATATATATAGTTTAAGAAATGATAATATATAACAAATGATATGTATAAGTAATACAAATATTTGTATTATATATATATATATATATTATTTATTATATATTATTATTTCTTAGACTATATATTCTGTATATATAGTTTCTATATTTATATTAATATACTATATCATTTAGATATATATATTATTTATTATTATTTTTTAAACTATATATATATATATATATATATATATATGTATATATATTTTTTATTATTAAAAAAACTGTTTTTAAAGACACCCTGCGAGATTCCATAATTATTCCTGGAAACTGCCCAGTACATCCTCACAGTCTGTGACACTTAAGCCTGGTTCACACTGGGCGCAGAAGCGACACGGAAGTGGCGGAACGGAGTCCGCTTCCATTCAGCGGCCTTGTTAATCTAAGGTGTGGTTCACTCCAGGCGTGGTCCTCCGCGGAAGACTCACACTGTACAGCGGATCGTTTCGTGAGCTGAAAGCGATCCGCGTCAATTAATGGCTGAAGGTTACATTGAGATACATGAGATAATTTTCAAAATTTAACCAATTTTTCACAATAAAACACAGCGATTGACAAATGCTATCATGTTTTTGTATCTAAATAGACTGTAGAGATGAAAATACACATATAATCACAACACAAATAAAACAGACACGCAGGTTCAACCATTTTTTACCCAATATAAAGTTTGAGTAAATGAACCATCCTGTCCAGGATTGCAAGCGCAGAACTACCATAATTTCTGTCCTCATGGCCAATGAGTGAAGAGATCTTTCGTCACATGGTTTTGTTTACAAGCTGTGGAGCAGGAAAGTCAGCTTGATGGCAGTCTGAAAACAAATCAAAAGCAAGGTTCAGGACTCGATCTAGAACAAATTCAGTGGACTCCGTCCAGATCAACAGACTTTTCCGGTCTGAATACACAAGTCTTCCCTGCTGTTATTTATAGGAACAAGTTTAGGATTCCTTGGTTACTGGACAAACTTTTGGCAAAAACAACCACCATCCTAACATTTTTTTTTTCAGTTTTTCTTAAAACACACTTTGGGTTCCTCATTCACAACTTCATTGGTTAATTAGTGTTTCTAAATTGCCCCTTGGTGTAAACGTGAGTGATTGTGTTGCCCAGGCTTAGCTCATTGTTTCCCGTCAGTGTCATGATTTGATTTGCTGGATATTGATTGATGTGCTCTTAGATCGACTAGTTGTTCTAGTGAGGCAGAAAAAGAAAGGTTTTTTTTACATTTAATTTCTGGGACATCAAAATGTTGAGTCTCAAAATTAACAGCACTGAAATATTTGAGATAGAAAATAATATTTCAGAGCATAAAACATCGCTGTTTGAAAATCAAGAGTTAAAAAAATGAGCTGATTTACAGAGTTTATAAAATTCAGAATCAGATGGAACAGAAACACTTCCATATTTTTGTTGCACAATTAGTTCACTTACCTGCTTTGCCACTCCAGAAACACAAAGATTTTGCTTTCAAAGTTGTTTCTTTTTACCTGTGGAGCACCTTAGTAAACTTAGACAAAGGTAAAGTGCTGTATAAATATGTTTCGATTGATTTAAGTTGAGTCTTTAAAAAGGGATTTCCAGGGTTTGTGTCGCAAAAGAAGATCTGGTTTTCTAATAGAAACCTTGTTATGTTACTTCAACTCAGAACATCAACATATGAAACGGTTTTACTCACCGTTAAAGGTCAACATTACTTAATTTGTTTTTGATATTTTACTGGTCCCCTCCTGCAAGATCAGAGTCTGGAATTTTAATAAAGCATAGACAATCAGATGGCAGCTGAAGGTCACCTTCTGTACACAGGTAAAAAAAAAGGTTCTCTGTTAGATTAAATTGGTTATGTATTTGATTAAAGATGGTTGAGCCAAAGCATGACTCTATTTATAAGTATATGCATCCAGTTGTTAAGGTATAAAGATGCATAAAAGTGTTTTATTGAATGTAATTTGCAAAGTTAGACATAAACAAATATTTTTTTTAGTTAGTTTAGTTTGAACAGATTTTCAACATCTGGCAGTGATATAAAAATAAGCTGCCTGTCATTATTGTGTCTCAAACTACAGAGACAGTGGGGTTGTGTGATTTAAAATCATATGTTGTGCAATGAAGCATCACATTCTAAACAAATATGGTGATTATTTACTCTGCACATTGAATGAAGTGCATTACATCGGTGCATCTCAGACTGGGACATTTGAAGCCTCAACATCTCTACATCAGGGGGGTCAAACTCAATCGCACAAGGGGCCAAAATCCAAAACACACCTTATGTTGCGGGCCAAACAGAAGAAACATTTATTGAACACTCTAAAACTACATTTTTAAAACTTCAAAACCGTAACTTTTTAATATAATTATGAAGTAGATAAATGGCGCTGCGATAATGTTAGTGTGAATGCTGTAAGCTCAATTTGGCCACTGAAGATGCTAGTGCTGATAGCTGAAGATGCTGAAATTGAAAGCTGAAAATGCTGAAGCTGATAGCCAGCTAAAATATTAGCTAAATCCCAAATTAGTCCAAAAAACGAAAAAAAAAAATACTTAAGTTAGCCAAAACAGCTAGCATGTAGCTGTAATACCAGCCTAACTTTAAAATATCCTAAAAAAAGGAAAAAAGTTTAAATTAGCCAAAACAGCTAGCATGTAGATATTAGCCTAACCCCAAAACAGCCTGAAAACTAAAATAATAATAATTTTAAAAAGCCAAAATTAGCCAAAACAGCTAGCAAGTGGCTGAAAAAATAGCTAAACTTCAAAATATCCTGCAAAAAAGAATACGAGCTTAAATTAGCCCAAACAACTAGTGTGTAAATATTAGCCTAACTCCAAAACAGCCTCAAAAAGCCTAAATTAGCCAAAACAGCTGATTTAGCTAAAGTCTAAAAACAGCCAAAAAATCTCACCAAATGCCAAAATAGTCCAAAAAGCTGTCAGAATGCTATTTTTTTAAACTTTCAAACCGTACATTTTCAACATAATTATGAATAATAAAAATGCAGGAATATTATTCCAGCATAAATCAGCTTAAATAACCCTAAAAAACTTTTAATATTTTACTCTCTAAAAAATATATATTTTGTCAAAATTATACAAGTTAGGAATGAGCCCAAGATAACATCGGTCATTAATAACAATAAAACAAAATGATCTGGAGGGCCGGATAGAATTACCCGGAGGGCCAGATCCGGCCCCCGGGCCTTGACTTTGACACGTGCCCTCCTCATAGCTGAAAAAGCAAAAACAAAGAAATTGGAAAAATACGTTAAAATTAAGGTTAATGGCTAAAATCAACAACAAATAAGTACTTTCCTCCCTCTGTAATTTGTTTACATCTTTCTGACGTCGTTGGGCTTCGCTCTGACTTTCCTCATTTGCTACAAATTGCTGGTTTCTCCTTTCAGAGGGCAGATGGAGGAGAGACTGCAGACAAAACAGATGTCAGGTGGCATGCAAGAATGCACATTCCCTCCGACACACGAGTGGAAGACGGGTTTTACTAGCTATGAATTACCATCATCATGTCTGATACTGTAAGGAAGTGAAAGTCCCGTCAATGGCAGTAATTGTGTGGTTAGGAGAGAGCTGTCGTTGATTTAGAGTCAGATTCCTTCACAGGCAAAATGTCTTTGGGTTAAAGAATGTGGTAAAAATACTGTTTAAGTTTGAAGTTTAGTTTGTCATATTAAGACATATTTATTCTTGCTGGACAAATAACATTATTTACTATTCTTTGATACTACTTAAATTATTTTTATTATTATTTTTTTTTTACTTTTGTGTTAGTTTTTCTATGTTTCAACATATTTCAATGTTTTTTTAAAAAAAAGAAAAAAAAGCTGCAATAATTGTTCTTCATTTGTGTGTTGCCATTTGGGGTCTTTAGATTAAAATAAAACTAAAAAGAGTAAATGTTTCCGATCGCAACCAGTTTAATATACTATTTTAACCTCTTAACACCAGAGCTCTAGTTTTTATGTTCTTTGATTTACTGTATTATTTTTTACATTTTAATGCGATCAACATAATTCCAGTAGATTTAGATTCAAACAATTAAAAAGTTACAGTGTGTTAAAAATGTTGTATTTAAGCGTCACTGGCGCTTGAAGGGTTAAAGGCCAAAAACCACGATTTTCTTACATATATAGTAAACTATATCCATTTATTTGATCATATATATTACCTTTAGAACACTAAAGATCAAGTTATTTATGAGGTACTAGTAATTTTTGTGAGTTTTTTTCTACCTGGAAGTTAAGACAACTCAATCTCTGAGGCTCCGCCTTTCAGTCCTGGTGGGTGCCGCCCATTTCATGATATCATCCCAGAGCTTATATTCAAATTAAATAGTAGATTTTTAATGTATTTCTTAACAAATGTGTATACATTTGTAAACTGAAAGTTTAATTAAATTGAAGAATCAAAAGAATCTGAAAAAATCGGAATCAGATGAATTCAGGCTCTTGTGAATCTAATCGAATCGTTTCTGGAAATTATAACCAATACCCAGCCCTATTTTAAGATAATCCTGAACAATAAAACTGATTATTCACATCAAAAAGTTTTAATTAAAGTGGTTACAACTCTGAAATCCTGTAGAATTTCTGCTTCCGACTTATGATTTTCAGCTGGAATCGTATCTACAACCAAACACGATGATCTTCACTTATGAGAACCTATTAGAGTAACCAAAAAATATCAGAAATATGTTCTGTGATATATTCCACATCATTTTATTTTTGAGCAAAACTGGGTCTGGGTTCTTATGGGTTCAAATTTTGGGCCGGCTACCTACGTTCCCCTTACAGGTTCTGTCCATTTTTCGCCCGGAGACGACCTGTATCCAACTTCTCAGTTATGACTAAGGCACTAGTATTTTAATAAATCTTTTTACGCACTTTTTCACAGACTGAAGAGCCTCTGCCTTTCTGAAACACTTCTTTTACGGCTAAACATCGGACATCCATTCATTCATCAACTTTCTCTTTCATCTTAGTCTTTAAAAACACTTTTGTTTTCCCATCCCCAACTATTTAACATATTTAGCACAAATCACAATGAAAATCAACTTGTTGTGTTATTTCTCACTTTAACTTTCAATGTTCAAAAACTAAATAATCAAATTTAAATGTAGTTTGGGTCACGTACAACAATCCATCATTTTCTTGTCACCTGATTGATTCTGTACTTCAGTGAAAATGATCTTCATAAAGAAGTCTGGTCATTCATAGATCTTTTGGCTCATACTTCAGGACACTAGATGGCAGTGGTGAGAAACCCTCGCTGGGAAATATGAAATGCCTCAGATGAAGCGCATGAAGATAAAGAGCTGTTAGTCTGCAGATGCAGCTCCGTGCTCCTGATGTCTCCATGACGGCAGCTGAAGTGGCGTGAAATTTCACATGCATTTGACTCCATTATGCTCCGTCATTAATGTGACATTAGAGGTTAGCTGTGTTTGAAGAAGAGCGTGCACGCTCAGATGAGTCCATGTGTGAGCACATCGTTCTTCTTCACCATGTGGCTCTGCAATCACACACAGCTGACCAAAAAAATATATGGCTGAGATCAATAAAAACATTTACAGTCACTGGACTAAAATCCTGATAAGGACAATATTGTTCCACGTAAATGTATTTATTTACTGTGTACATAAGGAGAAAACAATCACCTGAAGATTTCTGAAGACCTAAGTTACCAAACAGCTTTATTATTTTTTAAAATCTTAAAGCTTGATGTTCTAAATGCTGACTGAATAATTATTTGCAGAAGCCATAATCTGCAGCTCATAGCAGCTCTGTCTTAGTGAGTTTCATTGACTGTACTAGAGTACACACACCATGAAACAGGGCAGGTGCCAACCAGGTACAGGTAAATCATCAAAAGGAAGCAAACAGATCACAGACAGCACGACTACGGCCGTTCCTTTAAAGCAGAGCTGAGGTCTTATCAGTTAAATGGGCGGAGAAAAATATTCTTCAGGTATCGATTATACCTGAAAAACAGCGTTGTCTACGGAGCCCCTAAAGGGACAATAAAGTGAAAAAAATGAAATTGAAGTAAACAATTTTTTTTTTCTAAAAATTGAAGTTTTTTTTCTCATAAAATTAAAGGGGCTGCACGGTGGCGCAGTGGTTAGCGCTCTCGCCTCACAGCGAGAAGGCCCCGGTTCGAATCCCGGCTGGGACCTTTCTGTGTGGAGTTTGCATGTTCTCCCCATGCATGCGTGGGTTTTCACCGGGGACTCCAGCTTCCTCCCACCGTCCAAAAACATGCTTCACAGGTTCATTGGTGACTCTGAATTGCCCCTAGGTGTGAATGTGAGAGTGTATGGGTGTGTGATTGAGGCCCTGCGACAGACTGGCGACCTGTTCAGGGTGTACCCCGCCTTCGCCCA
>NC_050526.1:17704990-17764239 GCF_002922805.2 Oryzias melastigma | reverse complement strand
TTTCTGGCCATTTAATGATGTGGCGACTGTAAAGGTGGGGTTCAGACTGTATACCAGATGTAGTTTTATGTACGGAGTTTGTCAAATTATTATTATTATACTGGAAAGCATCCACAGAATATTCAAAGCAGGATTTCACACACCGGTCCAGACACTTTAATTTTCCAACTTTTTGAGAGTCTTAGACAGGAAAGAGATATGTGCGACGGCAAAATGTCTGGTATGTATGGTGGAAAACCTAAACAAAATACATTGTTTGAGAATTTTTACAACTTTAAATATGTAGCAATATCATTTACCAAAAGTTTAATTCATGACTCAGTGATTAATTCAATAACATCAAATGTTAACTTCTTATTTACGAATATTCAGTGACAATATAGGATTAAATAAATACATTTTTTATATAAATAGCAGTGTTATTATAAATAACTGCATTCAGTTAATTAATAAATCACTTTCTTATAAATAATAACATTTAATGACTACAAAACTAAACATGACTGCACACAACCAAAGTCTTCCTTTAGAAAAACCCACATTTTTTATTTGTTTGATGAAAACCTTAAAAGTAAGAAAAAAAAGATTCAAATTAACCTAAAAAAAGATTTGCGATCATTGTTTTGACACTGACATACACTTTCATTCTTGTACATAAAACCATAAAGTAAGCTTTAATAAACAGTGTGTTTGATTGAAAGCAAAATATTTACGATGAAATATATTTGCTTTGAGAGGTAGACTCTTATTAGCATTTTATAACCCTAGTTGTGCTTCAGCATTACGATCAACCAGGGGGTAATTAGAAAAGAGGCGCCTGTATTTATCTTCTTCAATAAGTTCTGTAATGTCCGCCAAAGATCATAAAACAAACAGCAGGAGAAGAGACGGCTGCAAATATTCTGTACCGGGAATGTTTCAATGGCTTCAGATGAGATATCACACAATCACCTACAGCAATGCTAATAAACATTTTTATTTGTCTTAAAAAATCAGTGAAGTTCTCCATGATGAAGTTCATGAAACTGATGATTGGTTAGTCTCTCTTAGCAGTTTTATTAAAAGAAAAAAAAAGAAGCCAAGCCCCACACTCCTGTGCCCGCCACCCACCTTTGACCCGACCTCCTTTCCTAAGTGGTTGCTTCACACTCGTTGTTAATTTTCTACACACCTGGTCTGTTGACACCACTTTCCCACCCCAATATGTATATGTAGGAACCACGTCACCTGCCATTACCATCCTAGAGCTACATGTGACAAATTCACCTTTCTCTAAATAGCACCTTTATTTTGGTTTTATCTCCATAGCAACCATTTTATGTTTTAGTCACCTTTGTGTGACAAACACGTTTATGTACTTTTTAGAGGGAACAGCAAAAGTAAACTTTTGGATTTCCTTGGCAACGGAAGTTTTCCTTTAACCACGGCCACATTACTAGTGGCCGTGGTTAAAGGAAAACAAATAATCAAAATAATATGTCACATCATTTTGTTCAGCCTGAGCGAGTGATTCATGTTTTAAATTTTCACAATATCCCTATTAAAAATGTGAGAGAAACAGTAGAATGTTTGTTTTGTATGCTTGCCACACGGACGCCATTAAAGTTTTGGAAGAGTAACATCAAACACTTTTTTCTCAAGTACTTTCAAAATAATGTTAAGAGGCGATAGCTTGGAATCTGTTGGAGGAGTTTATATATGAAGATGGAACTTCAGAATTTTTTTAAAGAAAATTCAAGATGGCGACTTCTCCCCAAGGTCAAAATTCAATGAAACTTCAATGAAACTTCGGTTGTGGTTGTAGACTTAAGATGGGTGACATGGGTGTGAAATTTCACAAAATTCTCTCAAACAAACTTTTCCCCCTATTTTGTTAGAAAATGTGAAAATCAACAAATTTCTAAATTTGCCACAGAATAACAGCCAAAGCAGTAGGTCCTGTGGCCAATTTCAAAACTTTCTTTGGATGTCCTCAACACATTTGTTTTGGTTTCAGTAGTGATTTTTTTAAATATATTTATGAGCCACATAAGAGATTTTCTTTTTTTTCATTATTATTTTTTTACGATTTCTCAATGTGATGTCATCTTTTTTTTTTTTTTTTTTAGTTGAGGGACCTTCACTTGGCCCAAAACTAGATTTCAACGAGTTGTACATGTTTTTTTGAGTCAAATTTACACTCAAAGGCAAAGTAAGAATGAATAATTGTGAAAACAATCTGGTCCTTATAGTCCAGGACTGCTGTGGGGCATGATAAAAAAAATAAAAACATCCAACACTACTCCATCTGAAGCAGCACCAACGTGGTCCATTTATTAAACATTTTAAATATAATCACTAAAAAAGTAGAAATTATACACCTTTTTAACTGTTTAAAGCAGGGTGTGGGGAAAATTGATTTGGTGATATATTGCAATATTTTGTTTGGCGATACTTGTATCGATTTAAAATGTTAAGACGATATTTAATAATTATTCATAAGAGTCCTTCGACGTCTTCTTTTTTTTTCCACCTTAACCTCCGACCACTAGTTGGCAGCACACTGAGCCTGATTAATCAACTATGGCAAAACAACAAAAAGATCTCACAAGGACCAGCTTGTGTTAGATGTTCAGTCAGCCTTGTGGTTCTGTTGAACTTCACAGCTATAGCAACCTGATAGTTCAAAGCTATGTGTATCCGAAAAAGGCATATCGTCATGGCGATGAGCGGTGAAAAACGTGTTTATTTCTACATGAAAACGGAGCTGCAGTTTTTTACTAAAAAAAACGTGAAAAATCGTTCCAGGACAGTCGAGGGATATATCGCGATGCGTATCGTATCGTGAGACATGTATCGAGATACATATGGCGTCGCCAGACCCTTTCCAATACACACCCCTAGTTTAAAGTAAACTGCTCTGTTCAGTTGAAAAAAAAAGTCCCAAAAGAATATGTCTTAAGTTAATAGAAATAAGTAGTGAGTATTTATTTCATAGCCGATTGTACACAAGCACAGAGGGCCATAAAAGTCAAGATCTGAACAATGATTTTCTTCACTGTGGAGAATCTATTGTGTTGTTAAACTCTAAAGCTAAGAAATAAAAGAGACTTTATTTGTACATACTAAGTGGAGAAGGGGAAAAAATCTAATTTGTTAGATAAATTGATCTCAGTATCCACCTCCTGACATCAGCTTTCTAATATTTTCTAAGAAAAAGCAGAGGGAGCGACGCTTTGGTTCAGTTATTGCTGTCATATCGAACCGTGAGTCAATTGATGAAAAGCAACTTTGCTGTTTAATGAGTTTGCCCCCAGTCGAGCTCGCATTTATAGGCAGGCATCACCGGGACGACAATTTAATGAACCACTGTCATATTTCATCAAAGCTCGCTACAAGGGACGTCTCATTAGGAGCGGCCACGGAGAGTCCCCGCACTTCTATTGTTCGGACCAGCAGTCAGCTGAACTGCCAGCTAACACCAGACACTTCGCTGTCAGCAGCGCTGGCTTCCCTCAGGCCTCTTAGGAAGCTCAGTCGAGCTGAATTAAAGTGTATTTACTGACAGCCTCGTATAACAGCAATTAAAAGACAATTAGAGACAAACACTCAAGGAACCATAAACTGATGTCACCAAGAGACTTCAGAAAGGTTGTTTTAGGATGTCCTCGTCTCTCCTATACAGATTTAAAGTCATAATTTGAGCTGTAAAACCATGTCAAAGCAGCAATGATGGTTGTTGGGACAATTTGAGCAGTTTTTTTGCATTGATTTGGGGTGTATTCTCACTAAAGACAGTTGAAGTGAACCAATTTGTTTATCTGATAATCTGGAACAAAAAATCAGTCTGAATACACCCAGGAAGACTCTGGTCCAGGACCAGGAACCAGGAACTGCTCTCAGGCTACCGATGAGACAAAGCTACGGACGACACAAAGCTACCAACAAAACGAAGCAACCGACGAGACAAAGTAACAGACGGGACAAAGTATCCGACGGGACAAAGTATCCGACGGAGCAAAGTAACCGACGGGACAAAGTAACCGACGGGACAAAGTATCCGACGGGACAAAGTATCCGACGGGACAAAGTATCCGACGGGAAAAAGTATCCAACGGGACAAAGTAACCGACGGGACAAAGTAACCGACGGGACAAAGTATCCGACGGGACAAAGTATCTGACGGGACAAAGTATCCGACGGGAAAAAGTAACCGACGAGACAAAGTAACCGATGGGAAAAAGTAACTGACAAGACTGATCAGCAAAATATAAAGTTCGAGTAAGTGAACTATCCTGAGCAGGATTCCAAAGTGTAGAACTTCCATTATTCATTCTTCCATTGCTTTGTCCCAACTTTGTAATTCCTGGCCAATGAGTGAAGAGATTTTTGTCATGTGATTTTGTTTACAAGCTTTGGTTTGAAGTAGAAGTGTTCAATTGACAGCAGTCTGAACACAGATCAACCACAAGGTTCAGGACTCAATCCGGACCAAATTCAGAGGACTCGGTTTGGACCAAAGGACTTTCCGGGTCTGAACACCCTCAGTCAACTCTTATCAGTTTTGTTTTGATGCATGTTTGGTGACACATCGTCTTCCTCTCTTTGGTATCCAGTTCATGGCTTCATGAGATATCATGCTTCTAATCATTCCCATTTTCAATCCATCTGATGATGAAATGTGCACTTTAAGGTTTTAACATGAATATAGATTATACTCCACTTCCGCAGTTATGAATTTTTTTTAAATTTGCTATCAAAATATGAAGCCACAAGGAAGGCTACAGTTGTATTTTAAAAAAAAAGTCAGCTCAAAAGAACCATACAACCTTCAGAAAAGTGTTTCTAGACAAATATGACAGTCTATTTGCTAAGAAAAGCAGGTCTTCATTTTTAAATTTAAATCCTGACATTTTGTTGCATGTTAATTTTTGTCGAACGTTTTGCCCTTTTTGCGCATCCAGAGTAATAAGAAGAATATATTAGCACACTTGTGGTTATAAATACTGTTGCTTTTAAAGACTTATTTTGATAAAACTGGTGTTTTTACATGTTCTTGTGGATTTTTTCTGATGATTGAGGATAAATACTAAAGAGAAAAAAAATAAGATTAAAATTGCACTTTGAGTATTTATGACTCAAATTGTTGTGAATCAAGAGAAAATGCTGTTTGAAAAAACGATTTTAGCTGTGATGTGAAAGCTACAATCGTCTGGATAGCTCTAATATCTCTCACCACTTTTGTGAGCGATATCAATCCCAGCCTAATGTTAGGTTGGGATTGTGAGAGGCTGTAAGCTGTAGATGTGTAAACGGGGATGACGGGAAGAGGGACGGCCTTACTCTGCACCAGCAAGTCCTGTTCTGCCGCTCTCCAGAAGTTATGTCCTAGAAAATGGCTCAGATTTTGGCTTAAAATGACATAATCAGAATTTGGAATGCTTTTAAAATAGTTCAAAAGACTTGAAACTCTTTATCTCCATGTTTCTCAGTCAGTCAAGCCTGGACCTGAGCTCTTCTTTAACCTTTGTGTTTCTTCTTCTTTGTTGAGCGATTATTTTGGATATTTTGTTTTTTTTTGCTGGTGCAGACTTTTAAAGCCCTCCACTAATGCTCACATTTGCTGTGTTGCTACACGAGGAAAGTGACAAACCAGCAGAAGGTGAAACATCCATCAGAGATTGTGTCAGACGAGTTCTGCAGGTGAGCTCGGGCTCGTTTTGGGTTTCTGTCCAACAGGATCAGATCTTGTTCCGGACGTGGGGTCCTGTCGGTTCATTCCACGTCAGGGTGTGTTGTAGCATCCTCGCTGAATCAGCGTTGGTGTTATGGAAATAAGATCCCCCATCTGTGAACTTGAGAAATTGACGATTTCTGTTTTAGCTCTTCGGGGGATTGTTAATACTTTTACGGATGCCTTGATGCAATTCATCTGACGTGAGAATCTGCACGTGTGTACACGCAGGTGAGATTGCTAAAGTGAAACTGCTGTCAAAGTTCTCAGATGGGATTTGTAATTAGTCGAGATGAACTTTTAAACCTTGCTCTTGTTCCTAATAGCTTTGATTTCAAACACAGAGGGACTCGTGTAATTAGTTTTCTTTGGGTGTTAGATCTTACACTTCCACATCTGTAAATACTCGCACAGCAAAATAAATTCACCTACAAATCCATATTTTAAAATATAGAAAAAAAATCTCTTTGGGGATAAATACATGCAGAGCTCTTGTGCCTGAAGGGGATGGTTTGAAAAAAAAAAAAAGTCGTCTTTGATGTGATGTTATCTCCTGTTTGGGCTAACTTGCCATGAAGGCAGAACAAAACAAGAATTTTGTCAAACATAATTTGCTTTCGTCTTGGTGACGGCTCAAATGTATGCAGCTGAGGGGAAGGAGATAACCAACATTCTCGCTCAGTCATTTCCCTGCAGTTTTTTTCTGCTTGCTAAGCTGAAAATCCCTCCTTTCCTCTCCGTTGACTCCTGCCACTCTCCATTAGACAGCCGAGCATTACCTGGAACAGCACAGGTGGGTCTATCTGGGTACACGGCACAGTATTTGTACCTCTGATAACAACTAAAAAGCCTCTTTGAGCTGCATGTAAAAGATGAAAAACGGCAGTTTTAGATCGGATGGACTCTGTGGACTCTAATGTCAGATACTAACCTTATTAGGCACCAAATTGGTTAATCAAATGTTGACAGTCTACATTATAAAAACTGTCATTATTAGCACTTTTTTTACATCCCCTGGAGGATATTATAATCACAGTTGGATGAAGCGGAGCAGCTATGCTGTTTCCTGCTTGTACCCTTTTATTAGGAATTGCGTCATGTTAACTGGCATTTACGAACTACCTATGTTTGAATTATTCAGATATGCTACATCAGGGGCGTCAAACTCAATCACACAATGGACGAAAATCCAAAATAGGATAAACATTTATAGAACACTCTACAACAACTTTTTTTAACTTTAAAACTGTAACTTTTTAACATAATTATGAGAAAAAGCATTATCTACAGTAATGCTAGTGAGAATGCTGTAAGCTGAATTTGGCTGCTGAAGATGCTAGTGCTGATAGCTGAATATGCTGAAACTGATAGCTGAGAAATGCTGATAAAGCTAACAGCCAGCTAAAATATTAGCTAAATGCCAAATTAGCCTAAAAAACAAAACAAAAAAAAACTTAAATTAGCCAATACAGCTAGCACGTAGTTGAAAAATAATTGCTAAACTTCAAAATAGAATATATAAACTATATATAGAATATATAAAAACTTAAAAACCTAAATTAGCCAAAACAACTGGTGTATAAATATTAGCCTAACTCCATTACAGCTTAAAAAACTTTTAAAAAAGCCTAAATTAGCCAAAACAGCTAGCATGTAGCTAAAAAAAAAACTTCAAAATAGCCCAAAAACTGAACAAAAGCCTTAATTGACCAAAATAGCTAGGTGTAAATTTAGCCTAACTCCAAAACAGCCTAAAAAACATTTTAAGAAAAGCCTAAATTAGCCAAAACAGCTAGCATGTATCTTAAATATTAACTAAACTCCAAAATAGCCTAATTCTTAGTAAATGCCAATATAGTCAAAAAAGCTAGCAGAATGCCAATTTTTTAAAGTTTAAAACCGTAACTTTTTAACAATAAAATCAAATGATCTGGACGGTGGATAGAATTACCACGAGTGCCTTAGACCCTCCTTCTCAGTTAGGAAAAAACTCCTAAAAAAATGACTCTAGGAAAACCAGCAAGTGAGATGATTTTTACAACTTAAACAAAATATGAAAAAAATATTACGTACATGTTTAACATGTGATCATTGTCCCTCATTTGTTTTGGGTGCAACATGTTTGATGCAGCACTTAAGCTGCATACGTTTTAGCTAAAACAGCACACAGAAGGCATCATATATTTTATTTATATATATATATATATATTGCTATCTACAGCGATCCTATTAGTAGTAGCCTGGTTTTGTGGCCAAAAGAACCTGCTTCACACTCCATCATTTCCATAAATGGTGACCACAGCTTATTCCTGCATGCAGTCAAACATACAATAATAATAGGAATCATTTAAGAAAAGTTACCTTTACTGTAACCTCTTCTCAAATCATTTTACCAGACTGACAAGGTGACCCAGAGATCCTCTCGAGTCCGTCCAGAGGTTGATGTTTTTGAGATTTTCTCAGCACATCAGTGTCATTACACTAAGACATGGAAAAGGAGCCGCTGTCAGAAATGATTTATTCTTATGAGGAACATGATTATTTAGAATCTCACTAATGTTTTATTGATCGATCTGCATCCTTGTCAGAGAAAGAAACCTGAAAGAACAAATGGATGCCATTTCTATCCTCATGCGTTCAGTCGGTATGTTCTTGTCTCTTGAAGACAAAACGTCAAAGCTTCTATGATGTGATCTCGACCAAGGTTTCATTTGGATAAACTTTATTGAAGTTTACTTTTTTAACATTATCCTCACTTCTTCTGTTTTGCAGATAACCTATTGATCGATTACCAATTCACCTTCAGTCTGCTGCAGGAGGACGACCGCTACTACACCGCCATCAACTTCATGGCCACACCTGAACAGGTAAAGCCTGGACCACGAAACATGTTTCTAGAGTCTTAAAAGCTACCGAAGCATTTTTAGATTACACATAATACATGTAAATTACAAAAATTCACAGTTTCACGCTGTATTTAATCATTGTGTAAAATGTAAATGTATATTATACTCAAACAAAAACTTTCTGGCAAATTTTAAGAAATACTTTTTACATTTTTATATGATCTGCCTCTTAAACTCATAATTGACACTTTTTTTTATTGTCATCTATGGATTTTCACATCATGTCAGTTATTAAACAATTAAGTTATTAATGTAACAATTATTCCACTTTGACATTTTTATTCTACCACAGCAATTGTGGTTTTAACTGTTTACCACTTTAAAAAAATGTTTCCATGTCTAAAATGTGACTTTTATGTTTTTAGTCTTTGAATTTTCCTTTTAATACTTTAAATCTGTTTAAGAAATCAACTATTATGACATTTTGCAACATTGTACTCCTAAAAGGTTTATTTTTCATCACATTCTACCACTTTGAACACACAAATATAGTCTGTGCACAATTTTTCTTGAATAAAAACCATGGTGTCATCTGCAAAGAAAATTCCACTAAAATGGTTCCGGTTTAAAAAAAAGATTTTTTTCTCAGCATTGATTTCTGTAACACAGATTAAGTTTATTTCCGAGATACATTTTGTTTGTTGTTAATTAAAAGTATTTATCCATTAATGCAAAACCCTCCAGACTGGAACATCCGTCAAGTTTTGTATGAAAGTGTGTTGAGATAAGTAACACAACCCAACCTCGTTGTTGTTTTCTTTTGCAGGCCAACAAAAACCTGGACATGTCCATCAATGCATCAAACAACTTCAATCTCAACATCACCTGGTCTCTCAGCTCAACAGGTAACTAGATTCTGTTTTAAGGAAACAGATTATAACACAAGTGGTTTGATGCGTATTTCCATCAGTAGGCATCAAGGGGTTAAAAACATGTTATTTAATTGTTTAAAAATTCCTATTTATTCAAACTTGGCAAGTTTACTATATTCTTATGTAAATTTGTAAAAATGTAATCACACTGTATTAATTTAAAAATTTTACTGGAAAAATTTAAAATTGAATTCTGGAAGTTTGACAAAAATTGCAGACTTGACTTGTAGGATATAAAATGTGTTTTGACTTATGTCTATGCATGTATATGCATTATAGAGTATAAAAACAAATTAACTTTCATTATATGAACTCTGGCCGTGTCAGAATTTCCTCACTACTCACTAGTGCGTTCACCATTTTGTAATGCTGTCCGAATCTCCAATTCCAAAATCCACAACACTGGAAATTTCCCAGAAGTCTTTGCAAAAAACCAGTGTGCATCAATACTCAATACATTTTTGAATATAGACCACAATGCATTGTGTTTGATCAGTTTTTGCAACAAAAAAAATTTTCTTTTTAGTTTTTTTTTTATTTAGTGTTTTTTCACAATCAAGAAGGCTGCTACGATGAGGGGAAAGGTCACATTACCTTTTTTTTCATATCAGGAGCTAAAATGTAATAAAAAAATTTGTGTAGGAATGATGTGGATGCAGAAACAAATGTACTTGTAGAACATGTTAAGTTGGCCAAATGCAAACCATGTGGTCAACCAGTGTCCAAATCATTGACATATATAGAGATGGACAAAGCAAGGCTATGAGGTCACCCATAGAAAATACCTCCAGTTCTAAAGAAATTAAATAAATTAAGTCGGCATTTTTCACTGTATAGACTTTTTTGGGACCAGACGACGTTATTAGGCAGTGATTGGTCCGAGTCGGTCTGAGTCATCATTTCTATGGCAACCACTCTTGCTAATCAGGAGTGAGTTTGTCGGAAAGCCACACCCCTTCCACTCGAAGCAAAAGTTTTGAACGTTCGAGGTGAGGGCCAGCAGGTACTTCCTATTGGGAACACGAGGGGGAGGAGATGATCTGTGCAGTTTTCTCTATACACTGTCTATGATTCAAACGGACAACATTCCTGCTGTGCTGCATTTGGGATCCATCTTCTGTTTGACCTCAAGTCTCTGGGAGCAATAAACTATCTTTGGAAACATAAACGTTGGCATGAATCAGCTGTGATCTGGTGCCAAAACACTACAAAGACCTCAACAGAGAACTTCCTAAGAAGTCTTTCAACATGTAGAAGGTGTGGAGTGATGTTTTTCGTGAACCCCACATGCTCAGACAGCCATGACTTTATCACTCTAGGAGTGTAAAGTTTTTATTTATTCATTTCTTTTTGGCGAGTGCTAAGAATTAGAGACAGATGATCATGGAAGTTTTTCATCTACATTATAAATGTGATTTATCTGTATTTTTTGCAACTCTTTGTAAATAAATATGACACATGAATAGGAATTATGAAATCTTTTCCCCAAAAAGTACTTACTCCCTGAGTCTGCAGTTAAAAGTGGGTTCCTGTCAGGCTAACAAGCTGCTGTACACGGCGGATTGACACAAAACATGAACACAACCACAGAGCTGTCAGCCGACAATGAAAAAAGATTACAGAAGTCTTTAAGTATGTAATTCAACACAAATACGGCAGGAGATGCTGATGGTTTCCTGTCAGCGGACCCTTACAGCAAGTACAAACAAACTAGACATGCAGTAAAAAAAAAAAAAAAAAATTTACTCTGAGTAATATGTTTAGAGTAACAGAGTAACACTCAGAGCAGAATGGCATGGACATAGAAAATGTTTTAAAAACAGAAATAATAGAATAATGTGTAAGTAATCACCAGTACAAACTGATATTTTATTTAAGTCAGAACAGAAGAAATAGACTGATGATACAGATGGTACAGAAACTTAAATGTATTTGAGGTCCAAGTTAATATTTAGAAATCATTATTAAAAAAAAAAAAATCAACAAATCCCCTATAACTTATTAATATGACATGACATATCAGGTACAAAAATCAAATACCCGCTCAGCAATTTCAGCTACAATCTTGCTATCAAAATGTTCAGCTCGTTCAGGACATTACTGGTTGTACTTTTAATATTCATAAACATGATCGTTTTTGAAATATTAAGCAAAATATGCCCCATAAGAAATGAATCAGAAATTCTTAAATTCTTCAAAAACTTTGTGCACTTTGAAACCTATGAACCTCTGCAGACTTTCAGCTAGAGACCCTATTCAAACTTTAACATTTTCAGCAAATATTGACTCTTAAGGTACTTTGGAATTAATATTTTGATTTAGCAACATGCTAGCTGTTTTTGGCTAATTTAGACATTTTTCCAGTTGTTGGCCAATTTAGAGTTTAGATAGTAATTTAGCATTATGTTAGCTGTTTTTTTAAAATTAGACATTTTTTCAGCTTTTTGGCTAATTTGGCATTTAGCTAATATTTTGGCATCATGCTAGTTGTTTTAGCTAATTTTGATATTTCCCAGTTTTTGGCTAATTTAGACTTTAGTGAATATTTTAACATTATGGTAGCCATTTTATTAATAATTTAGACCTTTTGTAAGTTCTTAAGGCAAATTTGGAGTTTAGCTACTAATTTAGCATTATGCTAGTTGTTTTGGTTAAAATTAGACATTTTTCCAGTTTTTGGCTAATTTGGCATTTAGCTAATATTTTGGCATTACGCTAGCTGTTTTGTTAATAATTTAGACTTATTTAAGTTTGGAGTTTGGCTAACAATTTAGCATTATGTTAGCTGTTTGGTTAAAATTAGACATTTTTCAAGTTTTTTTGGCTAATTTGGCATTTAGCTAATATTTTGGCACTACGCTAGCTGTTTTGGCAGAATTAAACATTTTGGCAAGCTTATCGGTTTCAGCATTTTTAGCTATCAACACTAGCATCTTCAGTGGCCACATTCAGCTTACAGCATCACACTTTCATTATCGCAGCTAATGCTATATATCTAGTTTTAATGACTTTTTAACTAAATCTGTTACAAAAATAAACATAGTCTTAAAGTCAAAAGTCAAACTTAACCTGCTTTAAATATAATTTTTAAATTTTTACTTTCCTTCCACTTCACCAAAATGATCTGCATCAAATTGGCCTGTTTTTTTTTCTTCCTAGGATATTCTGAAATGTAAAGTTAGAAAATTAGTGATAACATTGTGTAAATCGAACAGTAAAGCAGCAGACACAAGGGTTTTAGGTTTCAGCATTTACGGTGCAATTCGTAAGTATGTCTGCTCGGCTATTATTACAATCCCAGATTTTTCAAAAAATCTATTACACCAAACCACTGTTGAGTGTAAGCTCAGTTGTGAAATAATAAAATGTTGAGTGTGTCCCTGTAACTCTTTAATCACATAATTATTAATGTTCCGTCTTAGTGGGCGTTTTTCCCAAAGTATAACGGATCATTCACTTCCTACTCATCTCTGAGGAACACCCTCTCTTGACAGAAGTTCTTCTGAATTTCATGGATGTTCATATACGATCTCCCTTTTGATTCTGATGAAGAAAGAAAAGCATTAAGTCCGTATCGTGTGGCTCGGCGCCCCTGTGGTTTGTGTGGTGTTGTGTGTGTTAGCATGATTGTAGGGAGACTGTAGAGGGCTTAATAGAACGGAAAAAAAGGGAAGTGAGAATATTCTGTTCTTGCTATCAGAAGACCTCCAGCATTGAAACCAAACTGCTGATAAAGCTGTGAAATGTGCTGGAACTCATGGATAAGCTCTGATTTACCAGCTCCACCTGATATACTGCCGTGTCGTGAAAAGACTTTCACTCTGGATCTAGGTTTCCCTATTTTGTTTTAAAAAGTTCGGAAGTTCTCAAAATATTGAATTAGTTAATAATTTATCAATTTCTCCTGTTATTAGTTTTCTTGTTCTTCTTCCTTGTTTTTATTTTTTTTTACATACATATATAGAGTATATAAACACAGACACTCACTCTTTCAAAGTGTTTCAGTGGTCATGTCTGTTGGTGTCCTCACAATATAAACACCTTAGCTACATTTTGATATGGATAACTTCTAGAAATGAAAAAAACAAACACAATTTTACTTTTTACATTAGATCATAACAAATACAAAATTTTGATACGCCTCAAAAAACCTCCTCCAAGCGGAAAACCTTTTTTTTTTCAATAAATTAGTTTTTTTTCTAATTGACGTCTTTCCCTTAAGCACATTTATTATTGCAAATCCAATTTGTTCAATTCCCTTGTCAATGGAAACACAGCTAATGTTGTTATTGCAACATACTGTATTTTATTGACTTAAAAATTTGTAATTTTCTTAAAAATCTTCAGTGCGTCATTTGATTTGGTGAACCTTACTGAGATTGAAACAATTTTAATGGTAGATGACATTTAAAAAATCTGTCAAAATGTTTTAGTCCAAGTTTGGTAGAAAAACAGATTTTTTTTCAGAGCGTTGTGGCGACCGTTGTGAGGAGTCCTGCTGAGCGACACATACTGTGCTTCAACTGGTGGTGAATGAGTGAAATAAAGTTTGACTAAATTGGCTGTTTTGTTTTACTTCATGCACCTTATAATACAGCACCAGTATTATAATGAAACAATGTGCTCTATTCTTCCTTTTAAGCAAAGCATGTGTCTGCCATTAGTTTTTCTGGGTCCTTTCATGTTTTAACATGATTAAGTCCTGCTGTTTTTCCAGCTGAGAACATTAAACGACAATATTTCTGTTGCTTTCAGCTGGAACCATCTCTGGTGAAGAGATGCCCATTATAGTGAGGACCAACATCAAGGAACACAAAGACAGTTTTTCATGCGAGAAGTTCAACTTCAAGCTTCACCACAACATCACCTTCTTCGTGTACGTGTCCAACTTCAGTTGGCCAATCAAGATCCAGGTAAGGAGGACTTTTAAATCAGACGAACAGCAAATCCTCCATTTGTTTTTACTCGACTAGTTATGACATCAGATGCAAAACACTTTAAATGAAACATATTTTTTCTTTTTAGAACATTTCTTTTTAAGCTGATTCTTTTATAAGTTGGAAAAGAACCATTTGGGTTTCATCTGGTGCCGAACGGGCACTTTAGTAATGGTTGTGGTGCCTCAATGGTTCTGAAGTAAACGTATTCCAGCACTCATCGCCATGACGATGGGCTTTTGTTGGGGCATTTTACAGGTCACTCTCATCCAGCAGGTCACTGAATCAGAACCGTTTCCTGTGAGGTACGGCCAAACTTTTGCTCGCTTTGCCTTCAGCGTTTCGATTGAAGCTCCGTGCACCTTCTCGACCTCACCCGTTCTTTTATGACTCACAATCAGTGGAAAGGTAAAAGGATTTGTGAGAAAACTGAAAAGAATAAAAGTCATCGACACGTTTGAAATGTAACACCAAAATCTGCGTTTTTTTATACGGTACTGGTAATGCTGTATCTGTCGGTACCGGTACCAACTTGGCACATAGTTTTGGTACCCATCCCTAAATAATCTAACACAATGTGGTTAGATTGAGATCTGCAGCTTTAGGGGGTAATAGAACTAACAAGTATTTCTGTTAGAAACCCAATGAGTACAAATACAAAAAAACCAAAAACACATCACAGAGTTCCCACAGAATAGTTCTTCAATTGTGGTAAAGATCTGTCTTTTAGGAAGTTGTTTCAGAACTACCTTGAAAGACAAACAAACTGGTTCTATAAATTTTGTGAAAGTGACTTTGTTGTGGTTAAGGTTGGCTTAATATGTGCGACCAACAACAAACTTTAGCATTGGACGCACTTATATTTGCCGGAAAAGTGGCAGAGAACTTAATATTTCTCTTTAATACATCCGGCCATTTTACATTAGGTTAACAGTTTATGACTTTTCCATAAAAGAAGAAGAAGAATCTTTATTTCTATAGCACTTTTCACAGAACGGATCACAAAGTGCTTAACAAAAGAACATAAAATCAGAAAAAGGTTAAAAACGTCTGCAACTGTGGATACTTTATATATTTTGATTTCGAAAAAAATTTGGCACAAAAAAGGACTGCTTTACTGATCTTTCCTTTAAGAGTTTAATGTCAATCTGCTCTCAGTTTTTGGCAGAAAATAAACAAACGGTGGTTTAATTATTCTTAATGGGCAATTGCTCATCAAGCCACCATCTCGTTTTGTTGACTGCTTCTTTTAATCAATCACACACAACAGTACATGTGTGAGAAACTTACTCTTCATTGTGTGTGTTTGTAAGATTTTAAACGCGGTTTTTGATTTTAGGAGTCCCGCGTCTAAAGTAACAAACACCTGTTTGGAGAAATGGAGTGTTGGTGTTAGACTGGGGACGGTAGAGCAAACTCTTCCTGGAGGGGGCGGTTGATGTCAGCACGATGTGAACCGCCCCCCTCTCAGTGGATAACAAATTAGCCCAAAACGTTAGCATGATGCTAAAATATTAGCTAAACTCTAAATTAGCTCAAAAAACCTTAGTAGATTCCAAATTAGCCAAAAAAGCTAACACATTACTTAAATCATAGCTAAGCTACAAATAGTCTAAAATTTGTCAGTAAACTAAATTAGCCAAAAATGTTAGCCTGTTGCTAAAACAGAAGCTAAACTCTAAATTAGCCTATGAAAACCTCAGGAGATAACAAAATAAGACCAAAACGTTAGCATGTTAGGTAAATTCAATATTATTCAATATTACTATAAAAAACGAAAACAGCCCATGAATATATTTAAGGGATAATCTACTTAAAATTTTGAAATTTCTCATTTATTTCATATGGGACATATTTTGCTTAATATTTCAAAAACTATGACACAAAAAATACAAGCAGTAACGTTCTGAACGAGCTGAACTTTTTGATACCAAGATTGATGAAATCTCTGAAAGTGTGATTGAGTTTTTACGTGTAAAAAAAAATGTCTGGAAAGGATCAGGAGAATCACTACAGTGTGAATGCTTACTAAGAATTCACACAATATTATTTTGTTTTTCAAAGCGACTGTTCACACTTAATTTTCCACATCCATATGGCCTCTCAATATTCCAGACTTTTGAATGACGCGGGACACATATCATTCCTGCAAGATCATAAAGTAGATCAAGTGACGTATAAAACATGAGTCTGTATGAGTTGTTGTATTCTAAATGCTCTTAAATTCTATGCTTAAATGTAACAGGCAGACATTTTTGGGACTCTTTGGTTGTGAATCTGTCACAGTTTTTACGCCACGTCCCTCTCCGCGGTGTCATCCACGTACCAACATCGCACGCCATCCGTCAATGCCTCAGCTTGGACTTTACACTTGCGTCATTCTGAAAGTGACACGGATGAGCTAATGTTACAGAAAAGCTACATGACGCCTCCAGTTTGAACCACAGATTGTGAGACAGAAAATGGAATCTATCCAAATAATTGTGTGATTTTAATACTATTTTATTTTCCAAAAGTTTTGATATTTTCTTTAACAGCTTATTAGAAAAAAGGTATGATCTTCTTGAATTTACAGTGTTTTATCTCTATCTAAGGTGTTTGAATAAAAACACCTCTTGGTATCATCTGCATCATCATCATCATCTGCAGTTTTCAGGAACTGTCTCCCTGCAGAATAAGCAGCTCTGGCATAAACTATTCTGAGAAGTGTTTGGTAAATCTGCTATCACATTTAATGATCTGTGAGTTTTCCAGTGTCTCTCTATCAATTACGCAGTGCCGGATTAAATCTCCAAGTGGCAGCCACCCACACTAAATATTCACATTTCAGCCTTATGATCCATTAAATGGAAGTAGACTCTCAGCGGCGATATTTCAAGATGACTGTCGCAGCTTTTACGCCGCGTGCTGATGGATGGAGTTGAGAAGTGTCAAAACGAAGGAAGAAACAGCGGAGTGCAGGCAGGCAGACTCGCTACGTTACAGTCAAAAATGTCCACCGCACGGAAACTGACTGACAGATTGAACCTGAGAGAAACTGGAGGAAAAAACAAACCAAACCAAATATATTTGTGTAAAGCAGAGGATGGATGGTTGACATCTCTTTTTATAAAGAAATAGGGGATATGTGAAAAGAAAATAACACACCTGTGGAGTTTATTTTTACAGCTTGACTTATTTTTAAGTGGTATGTAGTGGAGATATAATTACAAATTTAATTCTAATCATCATATCCTCTTTTATAAATGTTTAGTGAGAGTCCTGCACCTCATATCAGGTCATTTGTCCATCGATCGCTCCTCTCATATGCATTTCCCATTAATGCTGCATTATCAGAGCTCCATATATCTACTGGTTGAAAGGTGATCTTATAATTACCACACTGACGCCAATCTCAGCCCCATGTTAGACAAGCCAGCGTGTAACATGAGAAGGACTCGACGTCCGGCCCTATGACCTTTGAGGCTTTTGACACCAACCCAGAAGTGACTCTGAGAGATGATTATGATCCTTACAATATATCTGATCCAAACAAGAAAAAATCCCATAAAGCAAACATGGCTAAGGAGCAAATCTACATAGTTATTCGAGTAGACGGACACAGAGTTTAAAAGTCCTGGCTGGATTCATTCTAAAGTACGGAAGCTGAAAACGTCCTGCCCTACTTTTTTGTGGTTGTTTTCTCATGATTACGAGATAATATCGAGAAAACGAACTTTGTCTTTTTGAGAAAACGAGATAAGAACTCGTTATAACGAGGAAACAAAGTTTTTCTTGTGATAAGGTGATAATCATTAATGAAGAAGGAAGAGTCCCGCACTCTCTTTCCCCCACGGAGATGCAGGGACTTCATCTGTTTTAAGTTTTAAATTTATTTAGTGTTGAACAAGAAAAACAGCAGAAGAACACTCCACAAAAGTTGTTTTTAGTCTATTTTATTATTGGGTCTACGCTCCTCAAACGCCATGAATCCGTCTCATCCTCCAGTCCTCCTCCCTTTATTTCCCCCCAAACCTTCAACCACGTTGATTGACAGACCACAGCGCTGACGATGCGTTCAATGAACTCCAGACATTAGCAGACCCAAACAGCCGCTCGGCCCAGCTCAATCCACTACTATGCTTTTGTCACTTGTATACAACCTCAGGGAAACAAAGAAGTTTTTAAGAAAAAAATGTCGACACTATTTATTCAATTGATTATATATGGATCATTGCTGATGTTTGACATTTTCTCTCATAAACTGCTTTGTTTTGCCGCTGATGTTCGGAGGTCAGTGAACGCACCATGCAGACATGCTCGGCAGACCTGAATTCTGTCAATCTGTCAATGTTTGTTCGGGTTTCGGGGGAAATTAAGGGAGGGGTTGGTGCATGAGACTGAGTTAAGACGTTTAAAGAGCATACATCCCCTAATAAATAAAAAATAGAGTAAGAACAACTTTTGTGGAGTGTTTTCAAACAGGTGAACTGTCGGTGTCTACGTGCGGGAAAGGAAGAGGGGGACGCATCATTCTCCATTCTTGATTATCTTGTTATAACTAGAAAACGATTAAAAAAATGTAGGGCGGGCTGTTTTCGGCTTCCGTACTACAGTGACTTTTGTGAAACTTATAAACTTGTATTTTGTTTTAGAAAAATAAAACAACCTTCCTTCCTAAATAGGTCACCGCAGCTAACCAGTGAAAATCCTTATAGGGTAACTAGTAGAGGTGGGACAAAATATCGGTATGGTGAACTGATATTTCAACTCAAAAAACATTCCAGATCTCCTCTATCCCTTAATAATTTTTTTAAAATAGAAGTCCACCAGGGGGCGCTTCCTGCGAGGATGACAGTGAAATGTGAGGATGTTTGATACTGGTGCTGCATCATCAATTTTTACCGACTGTTACGTTTTTAGCCTTAACAGTATTAACGGTGCTGGCGTAGTGGCGCGGCAACTACTCGGACACGGCGTGCACTACCCCTCTTCGTCTTTCCTCGCTGCTTTTACTACTGCAGTATGTGGGGGAGGGGCCACTCATGTTTCTCCGCTGACAAACGCACATGGATGGCATAGCGACCGCGAGCAAAAACGTCCAAAGAGTGGCAGTGTTTCTTAAGTAGATGCAGACAACGTGCTCCGTCTTTAACATAGGAAAAATGTGGTTTGAAGGGTGGTAACACCAGTAACCTGTCCAAACACAGTACTAAAATATACCATATTCTAGCAGAGAGGTCCACTAGCGTAGCAGTTACGTTGTTTTAATAAGTGTGTATGCTAGTGGTACAAACGTGGAGCACGTTACTGAAGGGGTTGTTTATTAAAAGAGAAGTGCAGGAAATTAAAAATATAAAGGAAGGACAAAATGATCAGACATAACATTTGAATGAATGAATGAAATGGTTTATGTCAAGCAGTCTGGATTAATACATGAAAAGAAAAACACATCACATTGAATTACATCTATAGATCTCTCGAAAGGCAGTGGGAGGAAGCGAACTTATATAATCCCACCCCGGCTCGACCATACCATTTTCTCTACATGAATTATCAATATCCGGTTCAGGACTTAATATTAAATATTTATATTCTACAATCACAGATTCAAGTTATAAAGGATCATTGATATCATTGATGTAATCAAATTTCAAAACATCCACACACAAATCATGTATATTAATCCGTAACAATAATCTAAATATTCTTATTTTAAAAGATTGTATTACATTTAAAATTAATGAAAATACTACATTGTGAATTTTATTTCCGCCATTATTATTCTTTGCAGTGATGACATTATTTGATATACTTTCCATTTTGGGTTTTAATTGGAGCTTTGCTTGTTTGTTACCTTAAAGTGTCATTTATTATAATAAAACACATTAGTAGTTATTGATCATTTTAATTTACTTTTGCAAAGGACGTTAAATGAATATATCCTGTTTACATTGTTCTAAAAAAAGCTTTTGGGGAAAACAAAACTATGTATTTGTTTACAAAATGGGGACATATCAGAGATTACCATGGTAATATATTGAATATTGCAATATTTGCCTTATCGTGATACTATTGGTTATAACAACCCATGTATCGTGAATCGCATCGTATCTTGAGTTACCCTGGAATTCCCAGCTCTAGTAACTCCCATGTATTCATTTAATCTGGACTGAGACCATATTAAGCTTAAAGTAGGATATCATTCTATAATAGTTTCAGGTTGAACTTAATTCTGTCCAGCATCAATCAGAACAGGTAACCATGACGACAGAACTCCAGATCCTCACAGTATTTAAATTTGCGAGGATCTTTTTCACCAGAGTGTCAGACCACAGACATTCATGAGAGCTCCTTATGTGGGAGTTGACGTCAGAGTTTTCCTTCTCACAAGTCTTACTCATTTCACCTTTGAAACGCGTCTGTGAGACAGTCGAGCAGCTGCGTTGAAACCAACTGTGACTTTATTCGTGGCTGTGAAAGATGGACGTGTATGAACATTCGGTCCTCGTGGCCTTGACTCCATGCTGATCTAGCAGGGACTGGAGGGACCGCTGGACTGTGGGGCTTTTTGGGACAAAGTGTTACATTTGAGGCCAAAGTGATCATTCTTAACTATCAAAGTGTATTGGACTCTACAATAACTATCACTTGGACCATATTTTATGTAATATTAAGGGGATGTAAGGAATTTTTAAGTTTTTACATTTTAAGTTCAATTTTTTTGAGTTTTTTTAAGTTTAAGATACTTGGTAATTTTACATAATTGTTTATATTGGCTTTTATACTTGTATTATCACGAGTGTCTCTTTTTATTTATTTTATTTTTACATTTTTATTATATATATATATATATATATATATATATATATATATATATATATATATACACAGTATATATTAAGTCTTTTATCTGTTGCGTCTTTGTGGCAAATGGACCTTGAGTCTGTAATAAAGTATCAAAAACAAAATATTGCCCAAATCTTTTATTCACATTAAACAGATTTTAATACAGACAAATCTTTGTATCAAAAATACCATTTTTTTTGCTATTTTTTTATTTATTTATTTATTTATTTTTTTGCGTATTATGATTGTTTATAACACCCATTGTGTTAAAACCCTATCAAAGATAATGGATTAATTGATTTCTTTCAAAGGAAAAAAATATTTTTTAGAATTGGGAGGAATATGGATATTAAGGATTTTTTGCATTAGATGGTTCTTGTAATCTTCCTCCTTTTGCCTGATGTAATCTTGGCTGAAATTAATCACTTTCAAGACCTCGAAAAACAAGAAAGAGATTGTATTGTTGTTTATGTTTGTTGTTGTTTCATTCTAAATTCTGTCTCTTGGAGAATATTTGTTACAATTCACTACAGCATGCATCTGTGCCTGCTGATGCAGATTACTAAAGTCATTTTGAGGGGAAAAAGGGTAGATAATTTATTCCTTTCCACTGGCTGTCATTTCAGCTAACCACGGCTCCAAATTTGGTCAAAATACCCCGTGGATTTCAGTTTTCTATGCACACTTGTTTTGTGCCACAAGCTTGATAATTGCAACAAACAAAAGTCATTCATAATAATCACAGTGGCCAAAATAATACATGTGGCATGTTTTGGCAGTGGAACCTGTTGAAAACCAGTGGATATTTAAATCACAGTCAGAAAGTTGCTCCACTCTTCGCTGATGCTGCAGTGCTTTTGGGATCTATCCAGAAAATGGTCAGTTTAAACGAAGAGAATAAAAAATTAGAAATCAAGTCAGCTGGAACCGCCGATAATACATATGTAATTTTGAGAAGCAAAGGGTGGTATGGAGAATTGCACATGCAATTTGTAAGCATGTAGGCTAATGTTTAGTAAAAATCGAAACAGATGAGTTACTTTAATAAACACAATTTTGTGCAATCTGTTTATGTGGATGATAAAGAGCTTAAACAAGCAAAACTCCATGAACATAGAACGCCAAATCTTTACATTTAAAGTATCTTGAAAAGTCCTGTAATAAGAAAACAGACTTTTATTGTGTGCGTTACAGATTTTTAAAACGAAACTCTATAAAAAGTCAAAATCCTTAGTTTTACGTACGCTGTTTTCCTTATGAAATGTTTTACCTAATTCATATTTCCTGTATTTATAACTTATATAAAATGCATACAGGGTTTGCAATAAGTTTTATTTGAGAAGTTTCTTATTAAAACATGTCTTTTTATGTCTATTTTTTCCTTGAACATAAGCACAAATAAAACAGCTCAAGCATGAACAGAAATACCAACTCAAAACCCTCATTAGTTTTGCCATCACATCACACAGAATTGTGTTGTATTTGTGCATGTTTGCTACAAACTTTGAAATCCACAACTTTTTCAATATGCAATAAAACCAAAGCAGGATATACATAAAGCATCTTTGCTACAACGCCTTTGCAACATCCCATATATTAAAGGGTTTAATATTTTAAGAGTGTTCAGATTTTACCATAAAGCACTGTTGAATGTGCTGCATTAAAACCACTGACAGAAAACAAATGTGCTGCAGCCTCTGAGCGGCAGAGAGTAATGGTACCATTTAGCACCATTAAGAGATACTGGATTTGCTGCTGAGTTATGGCAGAAGCAAACCCTCGATGGATGCACATGCCTGTTAGAAAGAACTCCATCATGTTACCGTTTATTTACTCATTCACCTCACAGCAACATTCAAATTTGAGATGTGAGATGTAAAATGCTCCATCTCTCTTGGAGATTTCAGGATTTTCAACTTGCTGGCGACCTTTGACATGCCTGAATAGAACGATTGGACTGGATTAGGTCTTAGCAGAGGCTTTAAAGGAGACCACAATGCATTTGGATGAGCAATAGAGTCGAATCCTGTGGGAAAAGTTCTTTGTTACTAAATCCAAAAAGAAAAAAAAAGTGCATTAATGTTCACTAGCAAATATATACCGTAATACATTACATGTGAATGATTATTAAAGTGAAAAAATGTATTTAAATCCTCAAAGGTTTAATCATCAGAACACAGTGGAGTCATAAAACGTCTCCATACATTTTAATATTTATTAGGTCTGTATTGATGGCGCCATATGTGATGTTTAAAAAAAAAAAGAAGTAGGGCTTTGTCTGAATTTCCTTAATACTCTCTCACTACTAAAACAGTATAAAATGAGGGACTATCTTGTGCCCTTGGACACCATGATCACTTCTCTTCATTCTTTTTAAAAATGTTCTCTAACGCCAAATATGACTTCACTAACCTCCCAAAATAAAAATCTAAAATCCTGTGTTCTGATGCCAAAACTCACATAAAAATGCATAAAAATGATCAAACGGAGTGTGTTGTTGAAATTTAGACACTGGAATTTGGAATTGTTAATTCCGACACCCCCCAAAAATGGCATATTCCATATATAGAGGACTAAACAGTGAGTATTGAGGGAATTTGAACCATTGACAGTTTATAGGAACTGGACTGAGTGATTCTTTACTCTGGCGTTCCAAATGGGAAGAAATGGCTCCAATAAACTGAAATTCCACAGAATGCTGTAAAGAAATAAACAGCTATTAGTCATTCTCTTGGTCAGAATAACCTGATATCTTTTTGTCAACATCTTGGTAATATTAATTTTTATGGCCCGCAGCAGTCATGGAGTTTAAGGACCACATCATTTTCACAACAATGGATAAAATAAAATATAAAAAAAGGTCAAAGAAGCGCTCAAAAGACCTCAAAGCGTCCAAATATATAATATAATCGTAGTGTTAATTATTGTTTTTTGTATTCTTCTTTTTTTCTGACTCTTTGAGCAAAAATTTGACACCTGTCACATGCACAAAAGCTCACCAAAATTTGCACACACCTATGAGAAAATGGATTTTAGGCATAATGAACGCCAACGCTGAAATGATGACATCACGGTAAGAAAAGCCATTAAAAAAAATAAAATAAAATAATAGGCAGAAAATCGCTTATGGTGCCAAAAGTTTTTTTTCTTCATGATTCACTAAAGAAACCAAAGGTGATATCCAAAGGAGGCTTTGAAATTATTATGGGATGGCCACAAAACTCCCGGCTTGGCGGCCATTTTTTGGCAAAGTCTGAGATTGGCCAATTTTCACGTTTTCACACAGTATGGGAAAAGGAAACTTTAGTCGAGCGATTTTGATGAAATTCCATGCACATGTAGCCAGCTTAAGGCTACAACCACCACAGAAGTTTCGTTGACCTTTGACCTTGAGAAGAGGCCGCCATCTTGAATTTTAAGAAGAAATCACCTCTAGTACCATGGAAACGAAAAAAAAAAATCATCTCATTTTAATTTTTTTACTTCATTCATGTTAGTAATGAACTGACCAATTAGAGGTCTCAGTAAAGGCATGTGGTTCTCGTTAGCCCCACCTCCAACGTTTGATTGACAGATTCCTGAGCTGCTTTCATTGAAAGGGGTGTAAACTTTGTAGAAGCTCATTCCGGATAAAAAAGTTGACTCCAATGGAAAAAGGACGACTGAATTGGCTTCATCTCTCTGGAGCCAGATGTAAGGCATTTGCTCTGTGTGATGTCACAGCTGCCCTGTCCATCTCTGTATACAGTTTATGATTCGGACACAACCTCAGACTCCATCCAAAGGCTCACCGAACCTTTTCAAGTGCTTTGAGTTAATTGGGTGATTTGAATGTGACACTTTGAGTAGCCAAGATGGAATTTTTTATAATAGTCTAGTTTTCTAAAAAAAAAAAAAAAAAGAATTTTGTTACCTCTAAGCTACAATAATCAACATTACAACAGACTTTAAATTTTGTTTGTAATGATTTAATGTAATTTCACATTTTGGATTTCCAGGTAATAAACTGTTGCATTGTTTGAGGTGTATTTATTATAGACTAAATAACAATCTGATATTTTATTTTTTGACAATCCTTTTAGATCTCATAATCGGACTACGGTTAGGATTGGATGTCGGGTTGACGTGGCGCATATTCCAGAGAGGAAACACAACATGAAATGATCCAAATCTATTCCACTGTTGTGTTTAGCATTCTTTGATGCTGAGACTTAATGAATCATGACTGTTATGAAACTGTGTCTAATTATGAAATCCTAATTTCCTGACTCAGTCCACAAACATCATAAAACTTCACCCGGTTTCCGCCTTGAAAAAGACGTTGTGTAACTCAGCAGCCCGTCTGCTTCTAATTTGAACATCTCTGTTTGCAATTTAGCCGAAAAAAAGAAAATCTCAACAAGCAAGAGCCGCAATCATGTTTTAAATCAGCTACACTCGTGCCTTTGAGAGGCACTAAATGAAAACAAACAGCAGGAAAAAGAACCACAGATGCAAATTGAATTTCCGTTGTGATTTCATGGCAAACTGTGATTTTTCTCGTTCACTCTAACCCGTCTTCATCCCTTCTACATTCCTCCATGCATCACAGGACGCAGCCGAGCTCATTAAAAGCTTTGGTCAGAGGTAGAGAGCCGTTTTGTTGGAACTAGTGACTGCTCTGATCTGATTTTCTGCTCAGTCACTTATTTATCCTCTGTGCCGGGCATCATTGAATCGGATGCCTTTGCTAATCAAATATCTGGCAAAAACGCCCTACGCGATCAGGTCAGTTAGAGTGTCCTTTTATTGGATTTAAACAGAAGCTAGCCCCAGCTCGCATGAGGATGAGCGGCAGCAGATCTATCCCGGCCAGGATCGGGTGTCATGGGGTGAAAGGGGAAGAGGGACTGAGTGCTGCTAATAAGGCAGGAAGTCAGCATCTAGCATCAGTGATATCAGAGCTAATGAATCTGATGATTTGGGAATAAGTCATTTCTTTATGTGTGAGTGAAAAGGTAAAGCTACGTTCACACTGTGTTTAAGCGGACACAACAAATGAAAAGTCTACGTAAACGCGTGTAAAGCGGGTCAGCATTCCTCTGTTCACGCGTAGCTACACAGGTTTTCAGAACAAAAACAGCCACTCAACGTTTGACCTGGTTGAACTTTGACCAATCAGGGACTTGGATTTGGTAGTGATGTGTTTACGGAAGTGTCAACAGTTTGAAAATTTGTCTTGGAGGGGAAAGTTTAAGTCCTGTTAGTTGTCACACACCTGTAAAATTTGATCCCAGCTTTTGACTCGTCAGCTTTTTAAAGATAAGTTAATTGTCTAATTTTGCTACTAATCGATCACTGTTGTTTTAATTTTCATCTCCAGCCAATTTCATGAGAAAATAACAATTAGCTGGTACTGTTTTTTTTTTTGCTCACAAGCCTCTGTGTCCAAGAACTGAACATGAGGTCACGTGACCGAACTTAGCAAGCTGATTGGCTGCAACCGATGTCTGCAAGCATACAGGAGCAGGTTTATGTACTATTATTTGATAATATGGAAATAAATATTGATTTAATACCAACTTTGTGATTTTATTCTTGTAGGTCTTGTCCTTTCGTGGATTGTACAAGTGATGAGAAAGTTATGACACTTTGAACACTCTAATCTTTGTTTCTGGTCACAAAAAATTAACTGTTTTGTTGTTAATTCATGAGTAAAATCACACCCTTCTTGTGATCACTTAAAATCCCTTAAATGTCTTATTCTTTGATCTATCTGAACGATCTTTATAGCATTGGAAAGTTTTCTTTTAGCAATTTCCATTGACATAAAGATCAAAGCAATCAACTGAATATTTTTATTTTTGTCACATACCTACTATATAGCACATTCATCCTTCTGTAGAGCTGTCTGAATCTAAAAAAAAGAAGTTTCCTAGAAATTCCCCAGAATTCTTTGCAAACAACCAGAGTTTCATTAGATTTAGTTGTCCTGAACTGTTTGTATTTTAGTTTTTCACTTCATAAAATTGGTAACATCATATTCACTTAAAAAAAAGTGAGTACGGTATCCGAATTGCTTTTAAAATCCAGGACACTCGATAGTCCTGGATTATTTGTAGAGAATTCTGTGTTTTGGTCCGGATTTTGTTATATTTGGTCATGTTCTAAGTTGCCCTTGTCACTCACACCAGTTTCAGATTCGTTATGATCCACAGCTGTCTTAAGTTTAGTGAACTCCCCCTGCCTATTTAAGTGTCTGGTTTCAGTTACTCATTGTTGGGTCATCTGCTCTGTTCTGCCTCCCTATATGCAGCTCCATGGTTTTGGTTTGTTTATTTGTTTCTGTCACCAAAGCCTGGTCTGTTTGGGTCCTACACCACCTATTCCTGACTATATAGATCTTTAATAGAGATAGGGAGGGACTGTACATGAGAACTGGACAGAGTGCAGCTTCTCATTCCAGACAGGTAGAACCTCCTGGCTCAAAGAAGCCAAAATCCCATAGACTTACTCAGTCATTCTATTGGTCAGAAGAACCAGTCTTGCTTTTCCTCAAAATCTTCTCGCAAATTCTAATTTATTTTCATGCTATTTTTTTGTTTATCTCAAGTTTTCCAAGTTTCAAACTGACCAATCAGATGCCTCAGTTAAAGCATATGGTGACCGCTGGCCCCACCTCCAACATTTGACTGACAGCTTCTCCCAAGTGGCTTTCAGTGAAAGGGTTGTGGACTTCAAACAAGCTCACTCATGATTGGCGACAGAGTGACTCGGACCAATCACTGTCGACTGGATCCAACATGGCGGCGCCCATATCACGGAAAAATGGCAACTGAATAGAATTCATTTTGCTGGAGCTGGAGATTAAGAATTTTCTGTCCATTTCTATGCACAGTCGAACCTCCCTGGCTCGCTTGTTCTTGAACGTGCGTCTCGTGTCCGTTGTGATCATAACTTAGGGTTTAATTTTAATATCTGTTGATGCTCATTTTGAGCTAAATTGAAAGAAATGTGACCGCTGGTTGAACACTTACCAGGGATTTGCCATTCCATTGAATATAGAACTATTTTCTTTAGTAAGATATATCTAGAACTGAATAATAAATCATGTACATCACATTATTTAGATTTTGTTGTCTTTCTTTAAACATATTTAGCACTTTTTTCATAATTTTTACCTTTATGTTGACAGTGTAAAGGTCTGGAATCTTTCCCCTTTGTAGAAAGCTTTGCTTACCAGATACATGCAGATATACAAGGCTAGAGCAGCCCTAACATATATGTAAAAACTTAAAATTATTAACATCTTACCTGGTTTCTGTAGAAAATACATCAAAAAGTAAAAGAATCAAAGTCTAAGCTCCACTTTTTCCCAAAAACTCAGCACTGGGTTGAATGTGACTAATCCCCATGACAACGGTGCTCCCCGAATGAACTGGTCTTATGCACAGTAGCCTATTTTCCTAGCAGCGTTTTGTCAGCGGAGACTAAGCTTCTTGGTTTGCAGGAATCCAACATTGACGGTGAGCATATTCCAAAGCCTTAACACATTGTGCATTATTAAGAAGCAGTCCCCATTTCACACTTTCAAGACTAGCCGATGCTCATTTACAGGCCACTTTGCCAGCAGATTCTCGTTGGCTCGGCTTAGCAAGGTCCACATATTTTTCTGCAAATATTATTGCTCTTAGAAGGAAACAGGCTGAATATTTTTAGCACTTTCGTGAAGCTGTTGTTAGTATTCAGTGGTTTAAGTAACATCTAACAGGTATTAATATTAACAGGATGTCTTTTAAGGAGGTGAAAGGAAAGCCAAAAACAGGTTTTTAGTTAATTAAAATTGATTAATTCATTGAAATATTCACCAAAAACCTTACAATTTAGTGGAATTTTATTTAATTATTCAATATTTATTATTAGTTGGCTTCAACGTCTATCCATACAGGTTAGAAGAAATTCACTAGACATATCAGAGGAATCCCAACGTTCCTTATTAGTCTATAAAGTTCTACGATACGGAGTTACTCCAGATTTGAAACAAGGCAGCAGCTTGGATTCTACAATGAGAACGTCTGAATGGCAGTTGTAGATAAAGATCTGTGTGCAGTTTGTTTCTGTGTTCACTAAGCACTCGCTAAAAAGCCCAGATCTGAGAGCGCTCTCAACAAGTGAACACATATGGAGCAGCTGGACTCATTTACATAACATGTAGGTGGAGGCTGCTCCTGGCAACTGCCTGAGTTTGGTCATTAAGTCCTCATAAATATGCAAATGTCGAGGAAGCTTGCGCTGAAAGCACCTCTCTTTTCATTTGTTAACATGTGTGCGGAGCATCTGCGAGCTCCAAAGGTTCCTGAAACGTCCAGGATGGAAGGACTCCCAGGCCTCGGCTCTGATAAGACCCGTTAGGGTTTGTGCTCACTTCAAACTTGTAGCATGGAAACAAAACTATGATTTAAATGCCATTCTTACACCTCAACTTGTTTAATATTGTAAACTCAGACGTCTTTGAGGTGTGGAGTTTAGAAACTGCAAGACTTGGTGTTTTAAGGATGAGCTGCTGATCACTGCTTATCCTCAGTGACATCACAATCTGGGACGATTTAAGACCGTGTCATACATGTGCGCATATTGCACTGATTAATATACATGGAAAAAGTGAAAAAAATCGTGGTCTTTTACGTGAAATTTTTCAGATGTATCCAGAATGAACCACGTTAAAACCACGGAAGACGTACAAATAAACCACGCAAAGAACATGGAAACCCGCTCGTCATTGAATTTCTTAACTTTGACATTCAGAGGACTGAGCCCCAACACTATTCAGACCACAAATTAGACAATATTTTCACGGATTTGTCCAAACCGGACCAAAGCTGGCATTTTGAAGCTTCCAATTTCAAAAAATTTATTTCATTTATTGGTTTATTTCTCAGGGACAGTACACATTAAAAGCACAACTGCAATTGAGGTAGATGGTATTTGTCATCTGTAGGCCCTGGACAGATGTTTAAAATGTCAACCTAAAACATTAAGTTAATAATAAAAAGCACAAAAAAATAGGTAAAACAATCATAGTACATACAAACATTGATAAAATGCACAAATTACGAGACCATAAAATTGATACAAAAATGTGATCAAATATACAGTTGAATTTCAAAATCAAATACTACTACATGGAATGTAGTTTAAAAAATACTAAACGTATCAGTAGATTTTTATTAATAGTGCTGTCATGCGATCATTTTTTGTGTGATTAATTAATCGTGACCTGTAATTAATTAATTAATTTTAATTTGATTAATTTTAAACCTAACAATCGCTGTTAAAAGCCTAATTTTTAGGTATTTTATTTAATTTTGTGACAATAAACTTTTGTTTCACCATCTGCTCAAAAACAAGCGCTAAGAGGCGAACTTTCCCTCTAAAATGATGCATTGTCTTTCTCCAAAAGGAGCTAGAGCTGAGTGCAGTACGCGCCTCACATTGCAGCCGCTACCATGAAAGAATGACAAATCATGTATTAAACAATTCACTTTTGTAAAACAAAAAAAAAACTTAAAAATAAAACAAGATGGAAGTTCTAATTATTTATTATATTTTTCTTAAATGACCCTGGTATGAGCGGGATAAAATGCTCCTCCAGGTGTAACCATCCGATGAATGTGATTCAAAAAAATAAACCCACTAAAGGGTCTGTAATTAATTAATCGTGATTAACCTGATAACTGGACAGCCCTAATTTTTAAGAGAGAAGATGAAGATTCAATGAAACAAAGTTGTTGATTTGTAGAAGTCGTTTCTGATTTTTAAAAAAAAGAACATTACATGATTTTTTTCCCCATAGAATACCAGTTTAACAGTCAATCCAGGCTCAGATTATCTTTCAGGGCAAATAGATTGATCATGTTTTGTCTTGACATAAATCCTCATTCATTTGTTTGTTTGCTTTTACATTTTCTGGGCTAAAGTTCCTAAAGTTCCTTGCTGGATAAAAATTCTCAAATGTCCCTTTTACAAGTTTCCACAAATCAGTAACTTTATTTGACTGAATCTCCATTCTCCATAATTTATTTGAACTTTATGATGATAATATTCTCTTTAACGTTAAAATGCAGGCTAACAAGCGGACGCTAGCTTCAGCTACGTCTGACTTTTAAGGTGTAATGGATAAATTAAGCAAAATAAAACTGCAATAAAACTGGTATTTTCTAAATATAAAATAAATCCACGTGTCTCCAACTGTATTTTCTGTGTCGTCGTGTATTAGCCAGAGCAGCTTCTGCTACATGAGAACAAGCGTCTCAATAATTCCGTGAAAACTTCAGGTCTGTCTGTAGACAGCAGCTTTATTGTTCTGTTGAGTCCAAATCTCTTCGCGGTTTCCTCACTGGATCTTTTCTCCCCGAAGAAACTTTACAAATATGTTTTATTGTTTTTTTTTGTTAGCTTTGGGCTACTAGCTTAGCAATCCAGGTAGCCGCTTTAAGTCATGTGAGAAGTCATATTGTGTCAGCACCATGGTCTGACCATGACCTTATAGTACTTTGTTTGAATTCAACAGTCAGACTCCCCTGGTCCGCACCAGTTTTAAGTCAATGCTCTGAATGTCAAAGTGAAGAAATTCAATGACGTGCGGGTTTATGTGTTCTTTGCGTGGTTTATTCATACTCTTCCTGTGGTTTTAACGTGGTTCATTCATGACACATCCATCAAAGACCAAACATGTTCTCACTTTTCTCACCTTTAGTCCTGTCTGATCAATTTTCATCCGTGCAATATGCCCTAATATGTTGCATTCCACGACCAACATTTCGAGCGGCGGCAGACACCATCCCGCAAGAGACCCATGTGGAAAAGTTGTGGAAAGCCACACATTTGTGAATGCATTGCGCAAGAATTGCACAGAATTGTGTATGATTCATGTAATAATTTCATATGAACTATGTGAAATACGCATAAACTGCAAAAATCTAAAAAAAATTTAGAATAGCTCAAAGACAAATTTACGTAACGAACACAAGAAAAACTACGTATATGACACATGTACCATGAATTGTCTTGTATGTGTGGTCAGTGTGACACGGTCTTTAGGTTTAAGGTTCTGTAATAATTTGTTGCTTTTTCACTCACACTGTTTGCCAAACAAAACAAAAATCACATTTTTAATGGTGTTTTTGCTAAAGTAATATGTTAAATCAATGCAAGTTCTTATTATTCTTAATATAAATTTAGCAAAAGCACGAGAGTTGCTGGTTCGATCTCAGAGGATTAACGCTGCTTTTCTCCTTTGTCCGAGCTTTTCCTCCACCTCAGCTTTCCTCCGTCTTGTAGCTCTTTGCTTCCTCTTATTTTTCTTTTCACTGCACTCTTTTTCTTTTCCCTTCTTTTTATTGATTAGCCAAGCACTTTGTTTCTTTGTGCGCTTTAACAAGCAACTCTTGGTTCAGGGTTAGGGAAATAAAAGGCAGCCCACTGCTGTCACAGCTCCTAAGCTTGTCCCCAGAGGGCTACCGTAGGCCTTCCATAATGACTGTACTGTAGAAACCGAATCCTTGGAGTCCTCTTTACATCACTCCTGTTCCTCTCATCTTTTATTTCTGTCTTTTCCTCCCTTGTGGTAATTGCAGTTCAGGCTCCAAGGAAAAAAAAAATCTCCCTGAACAGTCGGTTGACCTCTGATCCCAAAACAATTACACTCCACTGTTCTTGTTGCTGCTGAGGTTCACGGGTTATTCCAGCATTTAGTTGTGGACGTTTCTTTATTTTTAGACGGATTCATTGATGCATAACCTCTGATTCCACAAATCATCTCATGTTAGCTATTTAACAAACTACAAGGTTTATTCACTTTGCAGAATTCATACTTCTTTTGACTTAGAAGTCAGGAGAAGACATTTCTGGAAGTTCTTTACAAAATCCATATTTTTTTTGTAAATTGAGCGGAGTCTCAGAAAAGCATTGGTGCATCAAATCTCATGATAAACGAGCACTAATTTACTGCTGCTTGTTCCCCATTCATCACCAGTGAACCTGCTTTCATGACCGTCTTCCAAACCGCTAAACTTTTTACATCCTGAGAAACCAGACTTTATTTGGAAAACTTGCAAGTAAGGTGTTGGGAAAAAGTTCCAGTTCCTAAAAGTAAATGATATAAAACAAAATCAATCAATAAAATAAATAATAAAGCAGGCTATGTCAAAGTTCTGAATGAGCTCCGTCTTGCCTAACGTGGTAAACGTGTTAACTTTTATGCTTTAGATGTTCTCTAAACTATTTTCATGGATCATGTTGTGAATTTATCATAGAAATTTTCTAAAAATTGGGAGTTTAGCTAATATTTTAGCAACATGCTAACGTTTTTGTCTAATTTGTTATCTACTGGGGTTTTTTAGGCTAATATCAGAGTTTAGCTTCTATTTTAGCAACAGGCTAACGTTTTTGACTGAATTAGTTCACTGAGGAATTTTAGGTTATTTTGGAGTTTAGCTAATATTTAAGCAAGATGCTAACATTTTGGGCTAATTTAGTTTACTGAGGAATTCAAGGCTATTCTTCTCCTTCAAGTATTTTTAGCATTTTCAGGCCAACATTGTAAATAAGAAATAATGTCCTGCCTGGTGAAATAAAGGTTATGATTTTAGAATTTAGCTAATATTCAAGCAAGATGCTAACATTTATGGCTAATTTAGTTTACTGGGGAATTTGAGGCTAAATTTTGCAGTTTATCCAGTAACATTCTAGCTTCCCCCAAGAGAACCTAATTTTGTATCTATTAAGGTTTTCTGGGCTAATTTGGAGTTTAGCTCATATTTAAGCAACACTCTAAATATTTTTGAAAGATTGGCATGTATTAGGGATTTTTAAGTAATTTTACTAAACATTTTCATCTTGATCTTGATTTTGCTCTCTTTGATCAGGTTGATCTGAACATTTCATGTGGGCCATCTGCGTGCATTGTTGAGATTTACCCATTTAACCCTCTTAGACCGGTCATATCTGCCCATAAGGGATGTTGTGTTGAATGCTTCAATATGTACGGTGTAATAAACTGGTGGACGTACCAAAAGATTAGACTTTGGTTGCGTGGCTCTGCATGGATGTTTGAATAAAAAAAGCTGAATATTGATCATAACTGTGTTTAATGACTGCAGTTGTTGTAAATTGAAATGATGGCTGTTGGCTGGAGTGGGAGTGCGACTGGAAAGTGTGTTAAAGAAATTTGAGAAGTGTCAGTTTGAGTAAAAGCAGTACGACTCAGACTCTGCAAATTCATGCCTTTAATTAATTACGTTTGCTTTTGATTGTTGTTTTTCTCGTAAATACGCACACTTGAATTAAAGTTTCACTGTCCCCATAATAACTCTTGATATTGTCTTGGGGTGATGACGTCAGCTGCGGCACTGGAAGCCTGGATGCAAAGCCTGGCTCTTTCCTCCCTCCTGATGCCGGTATTAATGCAGAGTCCCTCTGGACCAGAATCAGCTTTCCTGCAGTTTTTTTTTCCTCTGTCAGGCCATTTTACCTGCTGAACAAATGCTGGTAAGCTCATTCTGCCCCCTTTCTTTCTTTCTTTCTTTCCCCACCCAAGTAGTCTCAGAGGATCCAAAGACAAAGATGCAGTCTCTCTAACTATTAGAGCCTTTTAAGAGCATCCCCATGCTGAACTTGGGATATTAAATATGTACTTTTGGGGGTATTTTAGTTCTTCGCTTGAGTATTTTTGATAATTTATAGCCCCATAGTGCATGCAGCTTTAAAGCATCTTTAACAGTGTACACTTTTATATGAATCAGATCATAAAAACCTTATAAGATCTTCAAGTTTCACAAACTCTCAAATGAAGACAAGCTTCCTGGTCTGGGGCATAATAAGAAATCGTTTTTGAAGCCAGCTCTAATCACACAAAGTGCAGTGGAATAAAAAAAAAGATGAACAATAGTGAGAAAAATCAGGTTTATGGTTCTTAGCACATAAATTGTTAATTGAAAATGTCACAATCTAAAAATCGCTGCCACAAAAACAAGTCCATTAACTTTTGTTAAAATGCCAAGATGTTGGTAGGATTAAGAGTTTGGTCTTCAAAACAAACTAATTCTAAGATCTCTTCTGATTGGGTTTGCTAACGGTTGGTGTTTTTTTTTTTGCCATGATTACTACTTTCTTAGAAGGACCAAAACACTTTATAGACTTCAAAAAATGGGTGTGAACCAAACCTGCAATCTTCCAATCAGAGGTAGACGGCTCTGTACCAAATCACTTTACAGACACAATCCTATTCACACACTGATGATGGTTAGCTCACCAGTAACACAAAGCAAAGTGGGGTTCAGTGTTTGACACATAGACCAGTAAGGTGGAAACCAAACCTGTGGCCTATGATCCATAACCGTCTTACGAGATTCATTGTTGCTCACTTGTAAAATAATGACTGAATCACTAAGGTCTAAGCCGATTGTTGAAGTTTTCCAGGTGTTAATATTTGTGTGCTCGTTGTTACGTCCCCAACAGGGACACCTGACCCAGGTCAGTGGGAATGAATACAAAACGGCTCAACCCGCCCCTCTCGTGCTCCAAACAGGAAGTACCTGCTGGTTGCAAGAAGGTCAAAGGTCCCATAGACTTCTATTGAGAAATAGTTATTTCTCAGTCATTTTATTTGTCAGAATAATCATAATGTATCTGATACATTTTTCTTAGCATCTTCTTTCTAATTCGATTTTAAAAAAGATACATTTTTCTTTATACAAGAGTGGAAATACCAAAATATGTTGGTCGGTCCGATACCAACTTGAGATCGATACTATTGATATTTTGGATTGATCCGCCCAACACTACTAAGTGCGGCTTCTTGAACTCACATCACATGCCTGCTGTGTCTGTAACTTTACAGTTATGGCGTACTATATACTACAATTGTTACTTAAAATCATTGTCATATCATTGAATTAACTTAGTTTTGCACAATATTCCTTTTTTTGATGACCACATGGGCTGCATGTGCTACAGTGTAAGTCTTAGAACAGGCAGCAGAAAGTTTGATTAGGGAGTTTGCAGTGTAGCAGAGTAATAAATGAGGATTTAGAGCATGTCATTGTGTCCAAATAGCATCAAATGATGTCTGTGCTTTTATATTCATATCTACATCCATCTTAGTTTATTTTATTTAAAAAAAACTGCAATTACTGGACAACAGTGACCCATTTTTACCAAAAGTTCCAGAGCCAGAATAACAGAGGGTGAACATATGCATTACTCCCACTGGTCTGAATTCCATTTTGCACACTGATCTGTATTTAATGCAAAGAGACTTTAAAACAGCCAGTGTTGCATGCGACAGAATGAGACTGAAACTTTCTCATATGCTTCAGTATTTGCCTACTTTGGCAGCACATTAATTTGATGAAATGTATAGTCATAAATCACCCCGTGCGCTCATGATTTGATGACATGGCAGGGATATTGATCAGCTCATTAATTTATGCGCCCACATCAGCATTCTTTCTATTCCAGCCTTCCTTCCTGCTTTGGCAGCAGAGGTTCAGTCAGAGTTTTTGTATTAGTTTAATAAAATAACTTGTTTTTGTTTGAAACATAGTCTGGAACTCTGAAGTCATAAGAGGTCTTTTAATGCCGGCATGGTTTTGTGTGCTCAATTGTTGGGGTTTGTTAAGCCAAATGAAGCAGCCATCAAAATATTGACCTTGCTCAGTAGCACAAGGAAACAAATATGTATGCAGTCACTCAAAAACACGAACGAGCTGCTGCTTTGGGCTTATTTGCAAGAAACAGACTCACTGAGAAAACCAGTCTGTGGAAACAATTGCAAAACTCATTAAAAAAGGCAATTCAACAAGTTTGTGCTGCAAAAGATTTTAGTTTTAGTTACTAAAGTTTGAAGGAAATGCAACACAAAGTAAAGCTACGGTGACAACGCCCTTGGCAATGAGTGTTCAAGCTGCCTTTTCCAATGAAAGTTCTATTTAAACGCTTTTCTAGGACGTGTTTAAAACTCTTGCGTCCACGCATAGCACATTTTAAAGACCGTTTTCGGGCTCAAAACACAAGGCTATTGAACGCACATGGAAAGGTAAACCAAGTCAAGGACTTTGGCAGTGATGTTTGGATGGTGTCCATTTTACTCTATAGAAGTGCAGACTATTTGAAAATTGATCATGGAAGATATATTAATAATCGTGTGTTACGTCACTAATGTGCAAGTCTAGGGCTTGGATGGTTCTGTAACATAAAACACACATCAGTTGACTTTTAATGTTTTTATTTAATATAATGGAGGACAGGAAGTAGGGGTTAAGGTCAGGCCAGAGGAATGAAATCAATAAAACAAAACATGGCCTAGCTATTACTATCCAAATACAAAACCAGAAAACAAAAATCTTACTGACTTATCGACAAAAAGGGATTCAAAGCAAACAAGAGGTGACACCGACCAACTTGCCTAGTGTGCATAGTAGAAGATAGCTTACGTGTGCAGGGTACCCTGTCTTACTAATGCATTCTCTAACCACTGGGCGGCGAACTGGTACTGGCCTGGGGCCACTTAGTACCAGGCTACAGAGTGAAAAAATAATAATCGGGAAGGCGGACCAGTACTGGATCGGTACTTGGACAACTCTCAGGACACGGACCAGTACTGGATCAGTACTTGGACAACCCTTATGAAGCGGACCAGTACTGGATTAGTACTTGGACAACCCCAGGGATTCGGACCAGTACTAGTTCAGTACTTGGACAACTCTCGGGATGCGGACCAGTACTGGTTCGGTACTTGGACAACTCTCGGGACCCGGATCAGTACTGGATCATTACCTAGACAACCCTCGGGATTCGGACCAGTACTGGTTCGGTACTTGGACACAGACCGGACAAGTACCCTAACAGGGCTCCGCGTTTAGTACAACGTCCCGAGGGTTGGGGACCCGTGATTTAATGGGAAAAGCCAGTATTCCAAAAACCAACTAGTTGCGGACACCCAAAATGTCATAAAGTTACCCTAATACCAAACCACACGTCCATGTGCGACCATTTGGGAGTGAGAGTGTGTAGGTCTTACCTGTCCACAAATCTCCCACACGCTCCATCACCAACCCTCATTTTAGCCCCTATTTTAACCCAATTTTGAATGCAGGTAATAGCAGCTGAAGTTCAGTTTTTGACCTTGTCTCGGACTAATACCAATCTATACATTATGAGCTGGTGAATAATTTATGCAGCAGCAGGTCTATTTTTAGTGCCTTTAATGCCATTCAGCACCGTTTACTCCAGGAAAAGCTGACCGCCATGGCTGTGGACTCTCATCTTTCGACCTTCATCACAGGTTTCTTAACCGACAGATTTCGGTTTGTTAAATTAACGCGTCTTCAATGGTTATCAGCAGCATTGATGGTGCACCCTCCATTCCTCTTAACCTTCCATCCTGACCATAACTACAACTTCTATATGTGACATTCTCAAATTTTCTGACAATCCAGGGATTTTTTTCCAATTCAGTTCTATTTTTATTGCCCAATATCACAATACAGTTTCAATGGGCTTCAAACTGGTAATTGTAGAAAAACATAAAATCAGTCATAAAATATAAACAATCGCTGGTTGCTCAACTAAACTAAACTAAACAGATTAAACTAAAGTGGGAATCCCTGGCCTTAGACCCTAAAAAAAGATTCCAGTGAAAAAAAAAGATGAAACTTCAGGAATGTCCAAATGAAGGAGGGATCCTCTCCCTGGACAGACAGGAGATATACTAGGACTGTTGAAGAAGAATTAGCTTATCTAACTACAACTACAAGTTTAATAGTGTGGCAGATGGGCTTCATCAGGATTAAGCTAAAATAGCAAAGAACAGGAGCACAGGCGACCCACCTGGAATCTGGAATCTCTGGGAAAGAAAAACAACACATGAATCACACTGCACCAAACAGAGACACGGAAAACTGAATGGAAATAACTTTGATTTTTGGGCACATCACAAAGATGGAGTACAGGAGTTTGGTGGAAACATTTGGTGAATGGTATCAGGAGACTATGCTTTATCTTAAAGTGCTACTCCGATCATCTTTTGATCTGTTTGAGAACCGTTCCCAATGTCTTCATTTTTAATTATGGTTATGCAGTTTTTAGCCAAAATCAAAAACCTGTATTGTTTTCTGTAGAGCAACAGGAGTTCATCAGAAACTTCAAGTCAAGTCAAGTCAAGTAGGCTTTTATTTGTCAAATATGCTGAGTACAGGGCATACAAAGCACAGATGAAATTTCACTTAGTTATGGATAGGAATATTGGTACTTTCCATCACCTGTAAATGAGAGCTCTCTGTTTACAGCCTTTCCTGAGGAAAACAAAGACTTGAACTCTCAAGGAAATAATTGTAATACCAGTTTTATTTGTGTTGAATTTATTAAGTTAAATTGATTTTTTTATGTATTAGAGAATTGGGTTAATTTTACTTTCGGGGTTCACATGCATACTCAGTTTTTATGGTAGATATTCACTTTTGTCTCCAATCTCCTGGTCACAACAAGAAAGAAGGGTTCAAGATGCTAACAGTAATCCATTTTTAAAATAAAACCTGGGGTTTATCGTGCAGATTTACTCAACATGCTTGAAATTCCAGCAACGAAAGAAAGTCTCTGTGAGGCAGATATTAAGAACTCCGGAGAACATTTAATGAGAAAATTGAAACTCCCTGGCAAATGTTTTTCACCAATTTTCTCCCACAGTCTGAGCTTAGTCAGATACAACCAGAGGCAGTGCATTAGGCACAGCGCCGTACTGAAGTCTGCTTTTTTATGTGATATATATTTTTAAAATAACTCTCAAGGATGTCGAATGCAAGGCAGGTTTGGGAAAACAAACTGAACATTAAAAGAAGTGGCTCCATGTTGAAGGTTACTGACTGAACTCTTGCTTTCGCTGCTTTCTTGCACTCAAACTAAAGTGGTTTGTTATTAGTTCAAGGAAAACAACAGCTTTTTATTTCACCTGGACAGATTACGTTCCATGGAGAGGTTGCAGCTTGACCAAAATTAACTCGGTGGTATTGCATGACTTCTGGATTTTATTTAAAAAAAAAACTTTTGCAGAACTTTAGATTGTGTCTAAAAGAGTACATGAGCGGGAGCTGCCTCCACTAGATCATACAGCTGCAGCAGCTTAGCCTGCTCTGGAAGTGATGCAAAGTTTGTGTGATGTCTGAATGGTGAATTGGAGCGTCACATCCACATGAACTGCTTCTCTGTAGCTGATGATGATATTATTGAGGACACAATCAAAAATAACGGGACCAAACGACTATGGTTTTCATACACTGTAAAATAATGCTGTAACATTGACAGCAAAAAGGTGGCAGCTGAATTTAAAAAATAAGGTGTTTAAACATTACAGTAAAACATTTTTTGCTTGCTTTTTTTTTTACATTTTCGGGTAACATTTCTAACTTTTACTGTTAATAGCAACGTATTAACCCTTGGAAAATACAGAGTATCGCTGAAAAAGTAGAAAACTGGCAGCAGAGGTTGTCAGAATTTTACTGTAAAATATTCAGTGGTACTTTTTATCATATTAAAAAGTATTAAAATAATTTTTATCGTTATATTTTACAGTTTTTTGTTGAAAAATTTATCATAATTTTACTGTAGGAACATCAAATGTATCCCATAAAAATTGTGACGTCAGTCTACAAAATTAACAAAAACGTACATTTATTTTTATGGTAAAATAACTCAGCTTAAGTTTCCATGATTTTAGTTTTACTCTGTAAAAATTACTGACACTTTTTACAGTGTAGGATTGCTGGATGAACTAAAACATTTATAGGTATAAAAAGGAAATCAAAAAGTGCAGCAACTGATATTTGTACAGAGAAGAGTGAACACAAAAGTGCAAACGAAAATGCTCTCTTTAATATCTGTTAAGTCAGATTTTATCTCTCAATTATGAATCAAACCCAGAAATTTCCTAGAGATTCCGTGACAGCTCTGAGTTGATCCTTCACAGTAGTCCAACGAGGCGCTCGAGTGTCAGCTGTAAGGCTCTGGACGGCGCAGCGCTGCTCTCTGCACACTAACATGATGATGGATGAGGCGGCGTGCTGACTCAGTGGAGCTGCAGCATCCAGCCGTTTGCTGGAGTTCAATTGGGCAAAGTGCTGCAGGAATACGAGGAAACAGGCGGCGAAAGAAGCCTTTGGATTGCTGTGACAGCTGGCCGTATCGTGGCTTTCATGTGTTTGAGTCAGGAAGAAGATGTCAACAAATCAGCTTGAAGTTTTTTTTAATCATCTTCAATAAACTAATGAATCAATAAATAAAAGCTGGGGCATTCTGTTGATGATAGTGATTGATGGGGGTTGCTTCGACAGATCTTTGAATGTTTTTGGAGCAGAAAAAAAACAAAAAAAATGTTCTTTTTTTCCTGAAATAATTAAGGCTTATCTATTTTAGATTCTTACTTTTTTTTCAACTATTTCTATACTTGCACTATTACTTTTCTTAACCTAATTTTCTTTTTTTTCAACAGATTGCCTTCTCTCAGCACAACAGCATCATGGATCTGGTCCAGTTCTTTGTCACTTTTTTCAGGTAAATCACATTTAATGTTTGCCTTCATTCCTTTATGTTTTTGAACTTTTTCCGTCAGTTTGCTGTCACTTTTTGGTCCGTTTGATCAAAACTTTGAAACTTAGCCTTCAACATCAACGATAACACCAGAATTTTTCAAAGAAAAGCAGCTGTGAAAGAATGTGATGTTTATGAAAAAAAAGTTGGAACTAATTGAAATTAAGTAAAAAAATATTAGTATCATAGTAAGACAAATAGCCTTTTTTAAGACGTTACGGTAAGTTTTCAGTAGAGAATCGTAGATTCTTTAACCACACTTGAGTAATAAGAATCCTGCTTTCTGTACAGGAACATGTTTACAATCAGCTTTTAGCATGACAAAGCCGCAGCTATTTAACAATCGAATAAAAAAATAAATAAACAAAAGTCAATAGAAGTTTAGTATGACCATCACCATCATTATAGACAGGTTAAAGGACGTTCATCTGGCTCCCATATGGAGGTTTTAAAGTCCTATCAAATGAAAATTATGTATTTTTTGTTTTTAACATGTTCTTGTGGCATTTTTCTGATGTTATACATAAATAATAAAATTGCATTTCTGAGTATTTCTTTAGTCACATCATGGTAAACAAAAAACACGGTTGGAAAAGTCTTGTAGCAGTGATGTAGATGCTACAATTGGCTGACTACCAGCTCCTTCTGTAACGGATTAACTTAATAGACTCAAACCAAATTTAAGGACCAAAATTTGTCTTAGAGGAAGACTAAATAAAAAAGACAAATAAACTGAGATGCAGAGAAAGAATATATATTTAAAATTTGATTATCATAAAAAACATGGTCAGTTCAATGAAACGTATCTGTTGTCCATCCTCATAGATCATAGATCCAGATCTATGTAGTTCAGTACAAGAAATGTTCATCGAGTAATCCAGTCAGGATTCCACAGAATCAACATACTGAGGGGTATAGGGGGCTAAATATAGGGTTTCAAATCCCCCGGGTGTCCACTGATCTCCATCCAGATTGGGTCCTTAGGCAAGACCCTTGACGCTGCTGCCTAACTGGGTCCCTGTGCCCCTCAAGTACAGGGTTGTGTCAGGAAGGGCATCCGGCGTAAAAACTCTGACAAATCACTGATGCGAAAAAACTGGGTGCTGTTACGCTGTGGCGACCCCCAAAATGGTTCAAACCGAAAGGTGAAGAAGAACATACTGAGGAGTATGTGTGTATCCCTCATACTGTTCAGCCCACTGTTGCTGAGTTTGCCTTTTTTTGGCTTGAGTTGGATCTTAAGTCAATACCTAGCAGCTTCAGAACAATGATTACTTCTCTGAATGGAAAAAGAACATTTAAAATCTGTCCGTTATTCAAGAAGAAACACATAAAGTTCAAAAAGAGAACCCCAAATCAAGAACAATTATCAAATTCAGTGAATATAAACCAATAAAAAGTGCATCATTCCCCATTTATCAGTGTCAAGAGATAAACACTTCAGCATTCTAAATCATTGTGTACACAAACATACAACACCTTAACTTGACATGCACAGCTAATGTCAGCCCAACTGAACTGTCTGGACACATATCTGGGAGTATTTAGCTAAACTAATACCATGATAGGAGAAAAACACTCAGAGGTTCTGTTACAGATTTGACAGATTTTACTTCCATAGACAAAAGTTGCTGCACATTCCCCTTATAAAGGCCAACTCTCACAATTATCAGCCCAATACTGTGATATCCCCTCAACATGACGCCAGATTGAGCAAAGCCACAAAGCATGTCGGGGTTACATCTGCTCCACCCCATCCCAATGGGGCAAAAGAGCGGCGCCCCACCAGTTTCTGTGAAAGACGGGAGGGCGCCATCGTTTGAGGCTCAGAGGTTGTGGAGCTCTGATTTGATTGGAACAATCAGCACGTCAAAAAACGACACTCAAAACATCATTTTTTGGTCTTAACCATGCGTCAATATGTGACTTGGGAATCAAAATGTGTTGATTTGGGAAGATGTAGGCATTATTCTTATTACTGAAGTACCAAAATTGGGAATTAGGAACCGAAACCAAAGAACTGCTTTGGCATCGGAACCGCATAAAACCCAATCGGTGCCCAACCCTACCGATGATGTAGCTGTGCGTCATAACCGTGTGACTACAGCAGTTCTCCATATATTTAATCAATCAATCAATTAATCAATCAAGATACTTTATTAATCCCCGGGGGGAAAATTAATTGTTTTTCAGTACAACCAAAAACAAGACAAACAGAGAGAAGTAAAGAGACAGTTCAAGGTTCACTGCGGAAGCGTCCACTGAGCGGCGCCCCTTATTAGCGTGGGAGAAGAAGGTCACAGGGGGGGGGTTAATGGGTGGCAAAAAAAGGTCATATCTTAACACTGCGTACAATGTTTAGATACAAGCAAAAAAATACACCATAACACAGAAGCACAAAACATTCGAAGACACAATACATGAGGTTTGGTGGGTGGGATGGGCGGAGGGGGGGGACACCTTTGCAATAGTCCTTCAGCCGCTTCCAGGAGCACACATCCAGACTATGCTTGGGATGGGAGGGAGATTGCAGGAATGCCGAGGTCAAGGAGGGATGAGCAGCAATCTTTGCTTGAAGATTGCAGGAGGCGAGGAAGAAAATAGCCGAAAAAAGGAGAAAACTTTCAGCTTGGATCTTGAGTCTGTAAGAGCGCTGGTCGGACTCTTGCCGTTGTCTTAAAACCTTTCCGCCAATCGATGGATTTCATCGTGTGACGACAGAAGCTCCGCCCTAACGGGTCTCTTCCATTTTTCTGTGGACCTACAACCAACTGAAGACCAAAAATGGTGCGGCCTTATGGGTCAAATTTGGAATGGAAACGCTCAAAATACTGTACTGGTCTGAACATGGAAACGAGGCATAACAGAACCCTCCCAGCCAACAAGGCCAAGTGGGCCCATATGGTTTAAGAGTGGGCGGAATTTGATGGCCCAAATGGGTTTGTCTGCAGTTTCTGTGTTTGCCCACATTGGCTTAGGCGGGCAATATAAGATATATAGTCAACTATGTGGCACACCTGGCCTTGCTGGCTGGGTTATCATAGAAATAAAATGACTGAAAATCTGCAGTCGCTTATTCAAATCTTGACCCGGAGCACCACGACCTAAAAACAGAACTTGGATTGTTCTTTTTGTGTTTTTCTTAGCGGTAATGTTTAACACGGTTTGATTTAAAACATTTTTCCTCCATTGAACATCAGGAGCTTCCCATTTTGTGAACAGGGCTGCTTCAGAGAGCTTCCACATTCATGCAGATAGAGAGTGAATCTAATGAGAAGCTTTTGGGAAAGAAGTCAGGAATGAAGTCTGTTGTCTTCAGGCGAGATCCTGCCACTCAGCAAAGACACCAGACAAGTGTGTGTTTGTCTCTGCGCGCGGATGTGGTTTCCTGCTAATGTTTGCATGTATCTCCCCGTCTGTTTTCATGCCTGAGTGTGTGTCACTGTGCAGCCATGTGGGGAAGTGAGCTGTTTTATTGCCTACGGCCGGCTTCCGGACATCCGCGACCTTTAGGCCTGCATATATGGATGATGTCATCATTACGGGACAGTGTCGAGTTTTGCCGGGAGAGTTCTGGTGTGTGTGTGTTAGTCAGTGCCCTGGTTAGAAGTTTGCTCTCTTCTACGCTGCACTAGTTTGAAAAGGTTATGTCTGACAAGACTTCTCCTTTTTATGTTATTTATGGTGTTTGTTATATAATGTAGAATGATGTTTTTTTAAGGTCTAACACATAATAGTAGCTTTAACATAAAGGCTTAAATGAAAGTTAATGAGGACCAAGTCACACATGTCATGTTTAATAGAAAATGTCAACCTGCAGAAAAACTGTGGCTCATAGATTTTAGACACTTTTACCTCAATGGAACATTAACTATTGTGTTGTAGATTCACTTAATCATAAAGTCAGATGTGAAATAAATTAGGAAAAATGTTGACTTCAATTACAAGAAAAATTGTTCCAGCAGGAACAAATAATATTAATTACTCAGTTGTGAATTTGCAACATTATTTTTTCCTGTCTGCACACGCCTCTGATGATTATGGTTTAATGTTGACTTGACACACAACTGATTTCCATCTTCCACAAACAACCCCACAACACTTCTCTTTGCCTCATCCAGGGCAACACATCTGCTTTGCATCAAGTGGCCCATGGTAGCGGTGGTGTCATGGTATGGGGTAGCATATGTTATGCACAAAGAACACAGGTGCATTTTATTGATGGCATTTTGAGTGCACAGATATACCAAGACGAGATCCTGAGAGCTGTTGTGTCATACATTTAAGAACCTCACCTGATAGTGCACGGCCCAACGTTGCAAGGATCTGTACACAAATCTTGGAAGCTATGTACATCCCAGTTCTTGCATTACCACCATTCTCATGCATTTTTTAGCATGTTTGGAATGGTCTAGTTTGGCGTATGGGACAGTGTGTTCCAGTTCATGCCAAAGAGGAGTTGACCAACATTCCACACACCACAACCTGATCAGCTCTATGCAGAGATGTGTTGCACTTCATGGGGCAAATGGTGGTCACACCAGTTATTGACCCCCAATAAAACAAAACAGAGACCCACCTGTGCAATAATCATGATGTCTGGTAAAACATCTTTACATTAGACACCTGGGCAATGATTGTGCCGTCAAATAAACATCTTAATTAAGCACACCTGTGCAATAATCATGTCTAGTAAAAAAATCTTGATATGGCACAACTGTGCAATGATTGTGCTCTCTAATAAACATCTTAATTTAGCACACCTGTGCAATAATAACGCTGTCTAATAAAAACCCCGATAAGGCACACCTGTGCAATGATCATGATGTCTAGTAAAAACATCTTGATATGGCAGAACTGTGCAATGATTGTGCTCGCTAATAAACGTCTTAATTTAGCACACCTGTGCAATAATAACGCTGTCTAATAAAAACCTTGATAAGGCACACCTGTGCAATAATAACGCTGTCTAATAAAAACCTTGATAAGGCACACCTGTGCAATAATCATGCTGTCTAGTAAACATATTGATAAGACCTATCTTTGCAATAATTGTGTCTAATAAACATCTTGATGAGTCACATCTGTGCAATAATAATTATGTCTAATAAAATTATTGATTAGGCATACCTGTGCAATAATCATGATGTCTAATAAACATCCTGATAAGGCTCACCCGTACAATTATCATGATGTCTAAGAACTTCATAAGGCACACCTGTGCAATAATGATGCTGTGTAATACACATCTTGATAAGGCACACCTGTAAGGTAGGATGGATTATCTGTGCAAAGAGAAGTTTTATCACAAATATGTTTCTAAATAAATATCTTTATGTATAAAGATGAACTGATGTTTAAAGTTACTAATAAATATTTGTGATCTATGGTGGTGAACTGGAAGCAGGTATTTACTGGTTCCTTCAGTGTATTAATGATGTGATATTCAACATCTTAACAGCTATCATCACTTTCCTAGTCTTTTGCCATGATTACATAAAGTTTATGCAGAAAAAAAAGAACTATTGCGACGAGAACCAGAGCGGTCTGCAGTCTTCCTGGAGCAGATGTTGACAAAGATGGTCATGAAAACAGTAATGAGTTCTTGGACTCTCGTGAGCCACTTGGTTTGGAGCAGCTTCACTGCTGCTTTCCAAACGGTGAGAGGAAAGCTGATTGCTAATCAGAACAGCAAGAGCTGCGAGTAATTGGACGGAACTGAACCGCGGTGTCACCAATTAGCATTTGAGGCTGTGGAGAGCACTGATATAAACGCAACATCATTTTTTTCAGCTTTCTTCCATTTGAAAATGAGAGTACGGATCAACGACGGACGAGAGGAGGAAAATAAAGAAAGAAAAGGCTTTCAGCAGCAAGTCCTAATTTTGCTCAGTATTTGTAGGCAATAATGTTGGCCTCAGGCAGTTCTGTTCTGCTTCAAACGATAGCCTTGTACACCAACACACTCAAACTGTAATTGCATTGAAAGTATGCTGCTGGCTGAGATCTGGAATGTTTGATTCCACCGAATTTCACCTCTAAGCTTTTGTCTCTATGTTTTTACTTAATCATTTTATGATGTTAATACATTTTTGTTACATTATTGCTTTAATTAGCCCTCACTATTATTAGTATCTGTTTTATATATAGTGTTTTTTGTGTGAAGATCATTTTAGTGTTCTTTATGGAGGTGGTGTCTCTCTTTGCTCATAAAAATATCCTCAGAGTATATTTCCAGGGTAAACAAAGATTAATGAAAATAATGAGCAGATCATTTACTTCACCAAATGGTTTCTAAAGGACTCATAATTGCTTAATCACAAAAATTAATTGGTTAATTCTGAGCAGAAGCTGACACGTTCCAATGTCACGGCCGTGGCCATGAAGAGGTAAATATGTCAGTGTTGATAAAATGCACATCAGTGTGTTAGAATATTATAATATCAATGGATAATCTGTTACTTTTTACAAACATTCTATTTAAAATACTGTCAAAAGACTAGTGAATTCACAAATTTAAACATAAGTTTTATTTATTTTTTAATATTCATGCTATTATTGTATTAGAGTTGGGTTGATTCATCGATTTGAATCCATTTAGTAGATCAATAATTGATTCATAAAAAATATAGATCGATAAAATTATTTGAAACTATGTCTTCAAAAGTGTCCGTAATTTCATTAAGATCATTTCATAGTTTACTAAAGTATAGATAAAAGATTAACATAGAAAGACGACGTTTCGTAGATTGAATAAAAGGTGGCGTTTTAATGCTCTACGAGAACTCGCCGCCTCTGGAAGTCCCTGCAGTCCGAGCTGATTTGCTGCTCGCCGGACGTGGAGCTCCTCTCTCGCCGCGTTCCAGCAGCACCTCTTGTTCAACGGATAGCTTATTGATTTTTGCTGGCCCTGCTCGTTGGCATTTAGATGTTTGATTGCTCTCTGCTGTTTGCTTGTGTGCGCCGGGTTCATATGAATCCTCATTTTGTAGTTTTGTGTTTGTAAACTGCCAAACATTATGATCTACACACATCCTCACCTGCATGGGAGCGGATTCACGCGTGGCCGTTTCACCGCTTCAGTGGCTCCTGCCTGTGGATGGACGCTCTTAAAGCTGAAACTATCAAGAGATTCAGTGGAGTGTTACCAAACCCACAGCATAGCCTCCCATCCTCTTCATCCGTACTTTTCCCTAATGTCTTTGTAATAGTGACGATTAGACACTCCGGCTCACTGGTTTGACGGCTGAGCTCGGGCCCTGTGGCCGTTAATTGGGAGCTAATGTAAAACTAGCAGGGAATCTTGGGCCGGATTGGATTTGAAGGTTGGCCGATGTAGAGCACGGGGAATGTAGGAACTAGATTTGTTTTGTTATTATTGTTCTAGAAAATCATCAAATTGAAGAACTGATTATTTAGAATATAGAGTAAAAATGTTCATAGGAAAATCTTAAAGTATTGGAGATCCAAGAGGGTCTAATACAGACTCAGACTAAATAAAACTTTTTTTTTTAACTTTAATCTTTTATCAGTCAATGTTCCATCAAAACATCTCCAATTCCCCATACAGAGTCCCTTTATTCAACCCCATGTCATCAGGGATCCTGGCTTCTAAACACTAAAGACACTAGACTAGATGTAAGATACAGCCGACGGCGTCCTTGATTGCCAAGGTAAATGTTAAATTTGGTCTGACCAGAAATACTTTCTAATTTTCATGTAGCCCTTTATATATGAGTCTTAATACTCAATACATAATAACATTTCTGGACTTTTCCCTTTTTTGGACCGACACCATTAATTTCTGGAAGTTTTATGTCTTGACAAAATCAAACAGATAATTGAGGTAGTGTTGTTAGAGGGCCAATGACCACAAAAACCACCTGGTTTGACCTCCAGGTGAACTTTGACCAATCAGGAACTTGAATTTGGTTGTGACGTATGGATGGTCTTCTTCTTCTTCTTCTTTTCCTTTCGGCTTTTCCCTTCAGGGATCGCCACAGCAAATCAGTTTCCTCCTTGGTGTCTCTTTTAATTTATGGAAGTTCTTACCTTACAGAATTACTCCAAGTCATTCATGGATCGGAATAGAGCTGTGAAAGAAAAAGCCTGGAGATTTGGACCGCTTCAACATTTCGCACGAAGGCCTTTCCAACACTAGGCGGCGGTCATGTGCTAGTAAACAGTAGAAAAACAAGAGGAAGAAGAGAAGCCCCTCCCTGCTTGGTCAGTGTAAACACCATGTGTTCAAGAACCCTTGTTCAGTCCATCAAGAATCCATGTCACATGCCTAAAGCTTCAAACGTTTGCACTATGTTCTTCTACATATTGGAAAAAGAACCACTGATTGCACTAATAGTTCATATTTGTTGGTACATTTCATGATGTGAGTTTGATTGAATTCTGTTGAAAACAGCAGTTAATGAAGCTTAAATAGTCCTGGTGTTTTTCATTCAGTAGTAGCGCCGGGTGTCTTACTTTCCTCGATGCTGAAGAGGTTTTACTTTCTACTTGGAGAGTGAAGGAGCCACCTCACTGTATCTCTGAAAATGTCACATTCATTATGGCACTACCGCCCTTTACAAGGTTGTGAGCTTCTCCTCCCAGACAGCGGAGGAAGCATGCGTGCACACTGATGCACATGCAGATGAATGAAGAGGAGGATTGTCTGCTCTCCTCAGCACATTCTCATGGACTTCCTGCCCATTAGTCTTCAGGCGCTCTTACTTTTCAAATGTTCTGGTTGATAAAAGAAGCTTTCTGTTTGACCAGAATTCCTCGCCGTTTTTCCACAGAACCGTGTGTGTACAGTCGTGTCACTCGGTGACCTCTCACTCCTCTCTGCTGTCCTGACAATCCCAGCTGGCTTTGGTCACTGAAGTTTTGTCTCTCTGCACATTTCTGAAACGTTTCTGCGTCTTTTGTTGTCTTTGCTCCCTGGAAGCAGGCAGTAAATCAGTGTGAAGATCTTCCATATGATTTCATCGTTTGTTTGTTTTTTGGCTTTATTGCGAAAGATGCCGGAAAATGTAAAGATATATTATTTTGTTTAGGTCATCAGCAGATATTGGACTGACTGTACAGTTAAAAAAAAAAAAATTAACAATGAAATTTTCAAAAGTTTGTTTAAAAGGATAAATCACTCATAAACACATTAGTGCGTTTTTTGCTTCCTCAGCTTGCTTTTTTTTAATTAAATATGTGGTGTTGAAATAACTTAAAAAAATGGACACTTTTGCAATTTTTTCAGACCTTAAATGTTTAAAAGAAGTCTCTTATGAGTCCTTTAAATTAGCATTTCACAATTACCCTTCCATTTAGGGATGGTATCTCCACTAACTTTCAGAATCGATTTAACTTGATTCACCAGATCCTGGATTGATTTGATTCCAATTATTTTTTTATTCCAATTTTTTCAAAACTCTTAAATTAATTTGATTCAAATCAATTTGAGTTTACACAGTCTACACATTCAGACACATTTTTTTAGAAATACATTAATAATCTAGATGTTCTGCCTCTCCTGGAGGGCGTTTCAGTTTTACCACTAGGTGGCGATCACACTATAGCATTACACCTTATTCCAGAAGAAGAAGAAAGTCTGAGCAAAAAACTGTGTTTTAGACGACAATGACTACTTTAAAAAAAAATTTTCTTAAAAGAGTTTTGAACATTCATTAGCATTACCTGTCCTATGGGAAATCCCATTATACGTTAGCATTAAGCTATCGGACTTTAGCATTATGCGTTAAATTGATCTTTACTTTTATGGATCGATTATTGATCTATTAAGCTTACATTGATTCAGATACATTTTATCAACCCAAACTTACTTCTAATGGCGTCTTCTGAGGGAAAACCCCTAAATTTCACACAACCTTTCTCATGAAGTCGTTTTAAAGAAATGTTTTCCCAGCCTTAAATATGTTTTCCCATTTCCCTCTGGGTTGAATCTAGACAGGTTTTTAAAAGATTCTAACTACTTTAACTGTTTACTACCTGTAAATACTATTTAGAACTACATTTGGAGCTGAAAATGTAAATCGTGATTGACAGACATCTGTAGGACATGAGTTGGACCTCTCAGGTTCTGTCTTGGCGCTCCAACTCCACAGGTTTTTGATGTTTTTCTTATTTTCATCGAGGCAATAATGAAAATATCTTCCAGTTTTAGTTTTATTTTTCCCTTTTGAGTTAATGTGGGACAGAAATTCTTCAAAGTGGACCACAGACAGATGGAAGTAACATTTAAATGGCCCTCATTCACACTTCTCCACGAGAAACTGAATGATCTGGTGAACCCAGACACAGTGATGTGCCTGCTGGCACTTTTGGAGAGCTCTCCAAAAGACATAAACCCAAGCTACTCACTCAACATCATCCATGTTTTCCATGATGAATGAATGAAGTCCAGAAAAGCACGTCAAGGACATTTTAGGGCAGATTTCCAGCGGTAAATTTGACATACGGCGAAAGAGGTGACTGACACAAAATGGACTAATTGCGTTTGGTGTGAATGCAGCTTTAGGATCGACAAGGAAAAGAAAGTTTGGGTTTTTTTGAGTGATATAAGGAGACTTCCAATTCCAGTTGTGTATGTTGTTGTCTGCAGACAGGTCTGTTGACTCTCATTGATATTACAGAAGCAGTAAATGAGGGCAGATTTTCATCTCTTCTTAAAATGTTCATTTCTTCCAAAAAAAAAAAAAAAAGTTATAAAGGGTAAAACATAAAAACACATCTTTAGAAAAAAAAGTGAAGACCTGAAAGACCTGAAACTATCTGCTTTTTAAATTTTTTACAACTTTTCTATCAAACTACCAAGACTGCTTCGTTTTTGCTGTTGTTGTTGCAAAGCAACCATTTTTTTTTTGCTTTGAAATAACTTTTCTTCTCATTAATTCTTCCTCTCAGATCTGTCTTTGTTCAAAGCTGAACATCAGTGTGACATTTAAGTTTGACGTGACTGTTTATCTTTAACTGAAGGTCAGACTCTATACTTAAGTCATAAGCATGAACTGAAAAATGGTGCTGCTCTGCTAATAGCTAGAAAACTAAACAACTTTGACTTTTTCGCACATGCTTTATATATTTGTTTTCCTTCGTAGGACGTAGATTTGATCGTTTCCTTCAGTCTGACGTCTAAACGTTTGCTGCAGAGCCTGCATTGATTTTGGGTGGACTGCTGCTCTTGTCTCACCAGCTGCTTCCTGTCGCTGCTGCTGGTCGCTGCTGTGGTGTGGAAAGTCAAACAGACCTGCTGGGCCTCACGGCGAAGAGAGGTAAGACGCCTCCTACACAGGACAGCTGCTGACGCTCCTGTCTGTTTGTGTTTGTGGGGATGCAGCATGCGTAATTGCACAAACAGCGGCGCGGCATTGAAGCCTGGAATGAAGAACTGATGCTTCCTTTCCACCCACGAGTAGTGAAGGATGCATTAATGTCACACGCTCTGAAAAAAAAGAGAAACTCTTCCCTTAATGAGCATCACCATGACGATAAACAAGGCCATTCCCCTTAATTAGTGCTCCTCATGAAGCACTTAAATGAGACAAAGTGACGCTAAATGAAATGGAATGAAGTGATATTTCACTTTCAGAGTCAACAGATGCTGCGTGGCTTCACATTTACTTCTGACCCTCTCAGGCGCGCAGACGCTCAAAAACACAGCTTGAACCCTTAATCAATTCATAAGTACGAATGTTTGACATCTTCACTCCTCACCGGCAGTTCATGGTCTTTTTCTCGCTTTGCTCTGTAATTGCTTCAGAGCTTTTTTTTTTTCTTTTTTTGTTGAGTCATCAACAAGAAATCCAGGTTTATTTATGAGCAGCTGGAAGAAAAGCTGCTTGTTTTCACCGTCATCCACAAATTTGTCACAAGTGCTTCAACACAATTGATGTGTCCTGGACTCAGGCCTCTGTCATTATAAAGAGAGAGCAAACAAACAAACAAACAAACAAGAGATCATCAATTTCTTTTTTCTTCTTTTTTTCTTTTTTCAAACTTGCTCCCATTCTAAAGAGAAAACTCGAGAAAAAAGTCAAGTTTAAACAAAATTTAAAGTAAATGAAGCGTACATTCTTTTAAGGTAAGTCCTAAAATAAATAATGAAATAAAAACTATTCAGAATTCACAGTTTTATTTTCTGTTGTTTCTTTTAAGTCAATAGAAAGAACTTTTTAAAATGGAAAACAGATCAAAAAGGATTAACCTAAACTTATCTGGTGCCTAAAAAAGTAAGTTGGAGTAAAATACTGAATATAAATGTTCTCCTACATGATGTGAGAGAGTCTAATGTTGCATTCACTGCGTGTCAAATTTACAGTTCGACGCTTGTCCAAAAATCTGTTTTTAAGACAATTCAATTAAATTGTATTAATTTAGCTCAATATCACAAAACAAACTGTCTCATTGGGCAGAAAGTCAGTTATAAAATATAAATCTGTGATTACTAAACTAAACTGGTTAGTTTTTTTACTGTCACTATTTAACGTACGGCGACTTTGGGTTCAGAGAAAGGCAGCAAACAATTTAAATGTTTTGTTATTATTATAATCCACACAGACTAAACTGGTTATCCATACTCTTAGACCCTCCTTCCTGGTAAATCCTAAAAAACCTGATTCCAGGAAAAAAGAAGAAACCTCAGGGATGTCCACACGAAGGAGAGATCCTCTCCCAGGAAGGACAGAAGATTTACCAGGACTATTAAAGAAGAATTAGCTTATTTAAATCCACAACTCCATGTTTGAATAAAGTTCATCCAGATAGAACTGGGGGACCGATGGGGGGGATACACAGCCACAAAGAGCCAGAGGCGCGGTCCACGACCAAGAACAGGAGCACAGACGATCCACCTGGAATCTGAAATCTGTCGGAGTGGGACAGAGAAACAACACATGAATCACACTGCACCAAACAGAAGATACAATCAAATACTCCAAAATGCCAATGCCGGTGACTTAAATGTACATTTTTCAGCAAATTTGACACGTGGTCAGACATCCGGTACTGCGTCAGTTACTCCGCTCTGAGGGTTGTGGATCTTTGATTTTACGAACAGCCAGCACATAAAAAATGACGAGTTGGGGACACGCAAAGCTTAAAAAAGTGTTGCATGTGGGTCCTTAACCAAACTGATGACATCATCAACATTTCACATGGCAAAGATAACTCCCTGATTGGTTGACTCGGAGCATCTTTGACAAAATTCACCCCCCCACACCTAAAACGCCCCGCTGCTCGTCCAATCGCATCAGTTCATTGACTTAACACTCAGAACTAGACGCCCCTGACAAATCGGATTCAGTGTGAACTCAGCTCAAAAAGTAAAACTGTTGATGCAGATTCACTAAATGTAATATTTCCTCTGTATTGTGTGTATAATAGATATAAAAATGACAAAATAATCAAAATAAAGTGCTTTTGTGAGTGTGTGTGGCAGTGCTAGACGGGACGGGCTCCAGCAACCCTGTGGTCCTGAAAGGCATCTAGTAAATGTATGAATGAATAATCCAAATAATACTGTCGTTCTGCATTTCGGATGAAATCCACCACATTTTTTTTAGTTTAACAAACTCACAAACACACAGTAAAGACCTCAAGTGTGTCAAAATAATCACATTTAAGAACTGCTAAACTTTTATTAGATTTCTGTTCGGTGGAAGTATCAACTCTTGAGCTTAATGTTAATAAAAAATCTTTTTTCCTTGAGATACAAAAAGCAAAACGATCATGCTGCATGGTGATACATAAAATTAATAATAATTCATCAAATTTGGTTCATTTTATATACAAACCCGTATTTTATGGCCACAAAATGCATCTTACTTTCATTTAAATCTACAAATAAACTGATTTTGACACCATATGAACACAATTCCTGCTTGTTGCTCTCGAACGCACACAGGTGTGCTTGATTGATACCTGACTCGGATGTGTTCAGTGGGCTGTGAGCGATCTGCACGCTGTTTGTTTAGCTGTCTCCGTGGTGCGAGGAGCAGCTCTGCGCTTGCTGGCTGCTCGGCCGACACCCGGATGCATTATTTATGAGGGCCGGTCTCTTATCACAGCGGAGCTGCAATGCTGCATTTACTGCACAGCTGGTTTGTTTACACAGGATTCCTTCTGCTCCGTCTGAAAGTCGCCCTTTTTCTCATGCCGTCTTTATGATCTTATGAATGAGTGTTTGCGCCTTTGAGGGGAAAAGTGTCAGAAAGAAGCTCTGGGGCTTTAGCTTCACTTTTTGTTTGTAGTCAAATGAAACTTTTTTCTCTGGATAATTACTTAATCTGAACTAACACAAAGAAGAAAAATGGAGAGAAATCTATCAAAATACTAGGAATTAAAGATAAACTAACTTCAGTTGACTGCTTTTTTTTTTTTTACTAACCACTTCAATGAAATAAACCGGATCTCCAAATCTGGTTGGACGACTCAGTATTTAAACTTTCACTTCAGAGACTCGAGCTGTAAATCTGCGTTCGAACACAGTTTCTATGATAAGCTTAAAGCTATTCGCCTCAACAACTGGTATATCATTTTAAGTCTTTGATACTTCTCTGTGTTTTGAACAATTTCATGTAATTTTTTAATTAGCGTATTTTCCGGACTATAAGTTGTGTTTTTTTCATAGGAGGGATTTATTTAAGATTTTTTTTTAGACATAAACAGACTCATATATTTGTCCCCACCTACGACCAGTTGCCTTTTAGCTGTTGTTTCCCCACTAACAACCACTAGAGGACGCTGCAGGTTTTTTTGTATCAGTATTTGCTGCTGACAGAAATGCAGAAGAAGAAGTTCCGTTCAAAACAAACATTGCTGAGAATCTAATCATTCTCCTCATGGACGTTATGATGTTTTTCTTATTTGCATCAATACATTATTATTATTATTGTTGTTGTTATTTTTCTGTCCTTGCACTAATGTGGGACAATAAGCCTCCAACTGGGTTATAAACAGACAGAAGAGCAGCTAAAAACAGTCATTCAGATGCAGCTCCTGCAGAATAGAAGGTAACAATCGCCGTAAGAAAAAGTAAGAAACTGCTGTCCTGAAGCCAGAATGGAGAGATGATCATAGATGCTTTTGTGGAGCTCTTTAAAATAAATAACTTAACCTCCCAACATCATCCGTATCTTCAGTGTATTTTAAACGAGACAAACGGTCTGCATCATGTAGTGATGAGGCTAAAAGATAGTTTCTCCACACGAAATGGGAGTTTATGAACACATTTTTGGACAAACACTGCGCATTAAATTAGACGCACATCAAAAAGACTCGAATTTGAGTCATGATTCACGTTCGGTCTGAAATGCAACGTTACTTGTTGAATTTGTTCAAAAATGTTGGACTTTTCTCTTAAAAGTTCGACTTATACTCTGGAGCGACTTATAGTCCGGACAATACATAGCTGTTTACTTCTTTTACTGTATGAAAAGTCCCTCCAGGGACAAATTCTGCACATAAGCTCTTGCTGTATGTCTATGTTTTTATATCTGTCCCTATTAAAGAAATAAATTCAAATTCAAGACGCGTTCAAGAAACCCCTTCCAGTGAAAAGTCTATGTAAAATAGCATATATACGTGTTTTTGCTACGCAAGTTTCTACGACTGTTTTTAGGCTCTACATACAAAAGTTGCATCTATTGAACGCGCGTTGAAAACTAAATCAGGTAGAATTTTAACCAATCAGGGACTCTGATTTTGTAGCAACAAATGGACAACTCACTGAAGTGTCATTTGAGAAATAATCCTTTCAATATCAGAATAAAGCTGTGGAAGAAAAAGCCTGAAGCAGGATTTATGAGGTTTGCACTGCTTTGACATTTCACACCGAGCTTCTTCCAACTGTGGTGGTAGACATGGGCTAGTAAACAGCAGCAGAAGAAGAAGCCCCTCCCTGCCTGTCCAGTGTGAACATTATTGAGTGTTTTTGAACGCCCAGTATAAAGTCGAACAAAAATATCTGGTTTGTCCTCTTTCAAACACATTCTGTCCCTTCAAAATAAAAGCCTCGTTCATGAATCTTCATTCGTTTGATCCGTGCGTGTTGCCCCACAGAGAATTGAAGAATTTATTCTCAAATAATTATAGATATTTGAGTTGTGTATCACTGACAAAAATTATGAATCCATAAAACTGACTAAAAAAAACAAATTAAATATTTATTTATTTCTTTTGTTATTATTTAGTACAAACTATATATTGTGTTTGCTTTAAAAACATGTTATCTAATTATGATAGGAGAATCTAAAAACATTAAAAAAGGCTTTAATTTCTCCTGGTTTTTGGGTCGTTTAGCAGGAAGTACAACCAAAAGATACTTTTATGAACTCTTTAGGATCTGAATAGCAGTTATGGGATGTCCATTTTGACTACTGGTTTTGTTAAATATCCCTCATTTAAGTAACTTGAGTTAGGAAAGCATTCCACATATTCCACATTCTCCTGCAGCTCACGAACATACACAGCAGCAAATGCTTCCTATACACTCCATCTGTTCAAACTATCAGGGCTTATCAAACGTTACATAGTCATGCTGAGACGCAGGATAAAAAGCAATAGTTACTGTCAGAATGTATTACCTGAAGAGGGAGGGAAAAAAAAGTCCTGCTGTGGGTTTCCTGAAATGTGCTGTTCTCCCTGGACCGTTCTCTGGAGACGGCGTCTGCAGGGAAACCTCAGCAGAAGGTGAAAATGGGATCTCTTTGCTGTTAATTATGGATTACAACCAGTCACAAGACTACAGAGAGAGCTGAATATTAATAGAAGCACAGTTTCATGTTAATTGCTTTTCCTCATGCTGTGTTTTTTTTCATTTTTTCATTGCTAACAATGATTTTTGGTATAAGATCAAACAATAAGAAATGACTTTGAAATTCTAATGATGACGCACAGAGAGAGGAAGCAGTCTTTGGTTTTTCCTAAAAGACTTTCTCAGAACATCGTTTTTGGGCCACTGTGAGATACTGTACGGAACGAGGCGAAAATATAAAAACGTCACTATCTCTTCAGGAGTCGTCACAGCCAATCAGCTTTCAGTGATTCTCACAGGTGGTTTGGCAGAGATTGTTTTAATGCCGGATGCCCTTCCTGACACAATGCTGTGATTTTAGGAAAAAAAGAATTTACAAAATTAAAGTTGTAAATGTATAAGGGAAAATTTTGTTTGTTAAGACTTAAAGAAACCCCAGCCAGCAAGGCCATGTGACCCCACATGGTTTAAAAGAGGAGAAAATGTGTTCCCGAATGGGTTTGTCCACATTGGTTTAAGTGGGAACTCAGTGGGTTGACTCGCTACGTTAGCCAGCTGCCCGGTGGACAGCGTAACATGCTAGTGAGCTCCGCTGTATTGAGCTCTACTGTA
>NC_050526.1:17694795-17704952 GCF_002922805.2 Oryzias melastigma | reverse complement strand
CAAATATGGAACAATATTAAATAACATATGAAGACAGATAAATAGTCTGTAATTGGCAGGTCCAGATCTAATCAAATCAAACTTTGTTTTGAATAAGCGTTTTACACTGAAAACCAAAAATGTAGACTGAAATTAAAATATATAAATATTAAAATAATTATAAAATAAATATTAAAATAATTTTGCAACACAAATGTTTTCAGATGCGTAGTCGCTCATCTCGCTTTCTTCCTATCTTTGATTTTGTTTTCATAAATTTCAGTTCAGCATCATAAATGTGCCACCAAACAGCCAATCACAGACGAGACGATTCATTAAAATTATTTCATAAATCTGATAGAACAAAACTGAATCAATGCTAAAGTAAAAATAGTAATTTGATTGGATAGAATCTAAGCGAGATGTTTGGAGGCACAAACGTCACCAAACTGAAACTTATGAACGCAAAATCAAAGATGGAAAAAAAGCAAGATGAGAGACTACACATCTGAAAATATTTTTGTTGGGTTGGAAAAACTTTTTGAAAGCAAATATTTAATATTTTCATTTGCAAATTGTGACGTTTTATTTTCAAACTATAAAATAAACAATAAAAACACAAATTTTAAGAATATTTCTACAAAATAACAAAATTTTGCTCTGTGATTTCACAAATTAAAAATCTAAACAGAAATAGCAAAATTGAAATAACTAATCAAATATTTATTTGACTCTTAAGTATTTTTCTTTAAAACTAAAGAGCCACAATAAAGAGTTAAAAGAGTCACATGAGGCTCCGGGGCCGCAGATCGCAGCCCGCTGGTTCAGACAGACCAGAGTTAGTTTAAAATGTATTTTTATGGATTTTACATTATTACTTTCTTTTTTAAAAGTCTTTGATGTTACTATCACTTTAACTTTTATGAAATTAAATTATCAAACTGAGCTTGTACATCCCAATTGCTTTAACTCATGAAGTGAGTCTCAAAGTGCTGGTATTTTCAAACTTTGGATCCAGATCAAACTACATTTTCACAGATCACAAAAATATTTCTTGGATCAGATCAAATTTGCTCAAATATGCTCAAGGATTTTCATATCCAAAGGATCAGAGACAAGAACCCGGAAAGAGGCGGAGCTTCATGGCGAGGCGAGAAAAAGGCTTGACAACTGTTGTAACCAAGCGTGATATTTTGATCTAGAATGATCTTTATACTGTATATATATATATATTATGGTACTATTTGGAAAGTACTTTGAAATTTTACAACTTTTCAAAAAAATTCTCATAAATTTAAATGACATTTTATATCATTCTACATAATATCTGTAACGAATGGCTTAATGTACTTGATCTACCTGGACCATATTGTATAGAATCTATCCATTTGAATTTTTTTTAGAGAGAGAGAATCTACTCGAATCATCTTTTTTAAACTTTGATGAAGGAATTCGTCATATTTTTATCAGGATCCATCACAAGAATGTAGCTTTCGTTCGCGCTTCTTCCAATCGAGCTCATTTTTTGATCAAAATGGATCCAAGATTCAATCAAAAGTCTGAAAATACTCAACAGGAGACTTAAATACAGAGTAAAGGATAGAGTGGATCACCAAATCCCAATCCTTAGGATCAAATTTAGCTTAAAATACCCGATGTTAGATCAGAATTCAATTGTGGTTGAATCCTTCAGGATTATGTTTTCACATTGACTGCAGGACAGTCAGTTGACATTCAAGTCCTAATAAAACCAAAACAGCCTTAAAGCTTCGTTTTTAATCGAGGTTTCTCAATTCCACAGAAACTTCTCCCCCTGTCCTCCGGAGTGGAGGATCTGGGCAGAAGTCTTTAATGACGAAAGAGGAAAGAGACGAATCTCAGAGCTGCTGTATCTGCGCTGAGCAGCAGAACAACCATGCTGTTCGCTGAAAGCAGAATTCATCCATCTTTGCATAATGTGCTTAAAGTAAGATTTGCTTCATAATATGAAGCTAGCACAGAACTGAAACGTCCTGAGGAAATCTAATCAGAATCTGAGTGTGGCAACATTTATCTGAGATGAGTAATTAACATGAAAATAAACGCATTTTTCAAGCAGTAAAGAGACAAGTGTGCTTTTAAAGTGAAAAAAGCCTTTAGACTCTCCCAAAACTTCCAGCTCTCCCCAGGCCTGACACTTAATTAAATTTAGCTTGGAGTTTGGGCTTTGATAGGAGCATTAGAAGATCTCAAAGTGTTTTCTTTAATGGTAAGAGGGAGATTCTTCTTTTTCAGATTCTTGCCTTTAGCCAAAGCAGCTCTGCAGCTGTAGAACCACAGACAGAAAACACGGAACGGATCAGTTCTGGTGTTTCTCACAGGATTCTGAACGGCAACAGTGAAGCCTGAAGTGGGAGGAGCACAATGACCATGGTAGCTCCGCCCAACACCCACAGGCCCCGCTCGCTAAAGAGAAGGTTGCTAGCTTGATACAGTGGCGCTCACAATTTCGATAAAGCGGAGCTCGCTAGCACGCTACAGAAAAGCTTGCTAGCTCGATACAAAGAAGCTTGCTAGATTCTATCCAATCAAATTACTATTTTTACTTTAGCATTGATTCAGTTTTGTTCTATCAGATTTATGAAATAATTTTAATGAATCGTCTCGTCTGTGATTGGCTGTTTGGTGGCACATTTATGATGCTGAACTGAAATTTATGAAGACAAAATCAAAGATAGGAAGAAAGCGAGATGAGCGACTACGCATCTGAAAACATTTGTGTTGCAAAATTATTTTCTGAAAGCAAATATTTAATATTTTCATTTTTACATTTTGAAGTTTTATTCTTAAAACTTTACATTTTGTTTGCAATTTCAGACATTTTTGTCTTCAAACTGTGACTTTTGTTCCCAATATGGTGGCACAAATACCTTGATAGTACTGTAGTTTAGTTTAAGTAAATTCATGTAAAAACTCAAGTCCAGTTTTAGAATTTATTTTGTGAACCATGTGGTTAATGCATTATTGAATATCTCTATTATCTTAGCCACAAGTTTCTATTATAAGTTACTTGTGTAAAAGAGAGAAGGGATACGATGGGTTGGACCGATATTTTAATTTCAGTATACATTTTTGGTTTTCAGTGTAAAACGCTTATTCATAACAAAGTTTGATTTGATTAGATCTGGACCTGCCAATTACAGACTATTTATCTGTCTTCATATGTTATTTAATATTGTTCCATATTTGTTCTGGTGTCTCTTTATGCCTCCAGCACTTCAGTGCAGGAGTTCTTATTGCGGTTTTCTCTCCACACTGGCTTATTTTTCAGAAAACATCATTTTGTTTGAGAGAAAAGTTCATGTCTCAATATTAATACATGACATTTTATGTCCTAAAAATCTCTATAACATTATTTTTTCAGTAACATTCGTGGTTCATTGGGTTAGTTTGAAAGGACTCGTCAAAATAAAATAACAGTCCAATCTAATTTTCACTTGGATTCACACGGAAACATCATTTCAGTTTGAATCCGAGTCTGAAACCTTCGCGGTGTTTGTGCTGAACTTTGCCCACAATGTGTTAGTGTCCTCAATTCTCTAAAACTGGAAATATTTTTGTCATTTTCTCAATTTTTCTTCTTTTTAGCCCCTGAGATCTAAAATAGAAACAGATGAAAAAACCTGTGGTGAACCTGCAGCTGTTTCATGGGGGAATTTGATCCAAATATTTTCGATTATAATTTGTTTAGTGGCAAAAAAAAACCAAAGCCAAACAAAGAGCGTTTCCATTTTAAAATAGACCCATTAAGCTGGACTGAACCATTTTTGGGCCCCCGTTGGTAGTAGGTCCATAGAAAACAGAACAGACCGGTTAGCGCGGAGCTACTGTTGGAAGCCGTTGATTGGTAGAAAGTCATTACAACAACAGAAAGGGTCTGTTTTCCTTTTTTCTGCTCACAATCTTCTTTCAAACCAAATGTGTTTGTATACATGAAGTATGGAAAGCCAAGCAGAAGAAAGTGACCTGGACCATTCTGAACCGGACCGTTCTGTACCGCTCAGTGGAAACGAGACTTTAAAGACCCGCTCCAATGAAAATAACGTGTTTAACGTGTTCTTTTGGTATTTTTATGACAAAATATCAAGAAGTGCTTGTGCAGCTGAGCTGATGTGACGTAAAGAAGATCATTTATTCAAACAGAACCTGTCTGTGACGGCAAAAACAAAATGATGACATCTGTTCTCTTTCATAAGAAAAATACCACAGACAAACAGGATTTTTGGACTTTAAGTCACGTTTTCGGGTCTATGTACCAAACATGCAGCGATTGAAAGTTCACTGAAAGTAAAACCAGTAAATCTTTGACCAATCAGGAACTCTGGTAGAGATGTATGAGTGGCGTTTCATTTCAGAACAGAGATGGGCCAATCATTTCAATTTGATCAAGAGAGAAATTAATAATTGTGATTAGTGCCCAACTGGAATTCTGACACCAAGTCTTTCATCTATTGGAATAGATGAAATCTGGAACGGGATTTGTGAGATTTGTACCGTTTGACACCAAGCTTCTTCTTCCAACTGTGAGACGATGTGCTAGTATCGGGTAGCAGCATATGTTCAAAAATGTGTACATAGTCACTGATTGGTTGGTTCAAATTCTGTTGATTTCCTTAATTTTAGAAAAATTCCATAAATCTTTGATATTTTACTATGATACTATCAGTAGAGTCCTGGTGACTTCATTCATCACAAGAAAAACCAAATGAATTTACGATAGTGGCATCACATCCCACCAAAAGCACCAGAACAAGGTGTTTGTAGAAGGATGTCTGTGTGCAGAGAAACGGGAAGTTTTGAGGGACAAAGCAAGGACATCTCCCTGAAGCCATATGGTGTTGGAGATGCTTTTATTCGGTTGTTTCTGTCTGTCTGTTCCGTTTAGGATTTTTACGAGAAAGTGCCCCGGGCCATCGGCGTGTAATAATGAATCTCTCCCTCTGCTCTTTTTCTTTTTTACTACCCTCAACCATTTCTCCTTCTGCTTGTTCAAGTCTGAGTCTCTGCTGGTTTCCTGGAAATCTGGTCCAGGTCAGCAAATGATGACTGAGCTTAGAAATCACTTCTATTGCTTAGAATTTATGCAAAAATATATTATTTTATTTTCATTATATCGTATTTTCTCAACATATTTTAAACAGGAACCATTTTTGAGTATTAATCCTAATAACTAATAATCAAAGTTACTCTTTAGTATCTTTGTTTAAGAATGTACAAGATATCAAACCACACACGCTTTCTATTTTTAATGCAGATTAACACAGCTTCTTTCTGTCTCTTTGGATCATCCAGCGATCACATCATATATATGGAAAGCTTGTTTAGTATTTTGGATCCTAATGTTTTAAGATAGCTTAGTTTTATGTTATTTTCTTGTAGTTGTACTTCTGTTTTATGACCGTTTGGATTTGGTGACTTAAACTCAGTTCCTCTCCACTCTCCCTCCTGGTTTCTGCTTTTGTTCGACTCTCCTCAGTCTAATTATTCCAGGTTTCCATCATGTCTGGACAGTTGATTATCGTCTGTTCTGGTAATCTCCTTTGACATTCACTATTTTAGGTCCCTCGGTTTCTTGATCCATACGTTCCCCATCCTTTCTATGCTTTGTTTGCTTAACAAATCTCAGCTGCTCTTCCAGAGTTCTGCTTTTGGATCTGTAATTCCAAACTCTGTCATAAATGGAACATGAGGGCCGAATCTGAATTCTTATTCCTACATTTAACCCTCCAAATATTGACGACACTTCCTCGATGACGTCATCAATATTCACAGGTCATTTACGTTAGTATCAGAATACACATCACAACATTGGCTTTATAACTTTAAAAACTCATGTTATAAATAAATAAACCCATATGATAAGTAGGACTTCTTGTAGCCTACTTTATTTTTGTCTTGAACTAAAACTAAACTCTAAAATAGCCTTAAAAAATCTTAGTAAATGCCAAAATACTTCAAAAAGCTAGCATGATGCCAAAAATAACTTTTTAATATAGTCATGAATAATAAAAATACAGGAATATTATTCCAGAATAAATCCATTTAAGCCTTAAATAACTTTCAACATTTTACCCTCCATAAAAATATATTTTGTCAAAATTATACAAGTTAGAAATGAGCTCAAGAGAACATCCGGTCATTAATAAAAATAAAATAAAATGATCTGGAGGGCCGAATAGAATTACCCTGAGGGCCGTATCCGGCCCCCGGGCCTTGACTGTGACACGTGTACTTTAACTTGCTTATGTTCTTTGATTTACTGTAATTATTTAATTGTTAACATGATAATTCCAGTAGATTCTGAAGGAGAAAAGCGTCTTTTCTCCTTCAGAATCTACGGGAATTATCGTGTTAACGGTTGAAAAGTTCCAGAATGTTAAAGATTTTGTGTTTAAGTGTCACCGGCAACACCTCAGATGTTAAAAGGTTAAAATTTCAGAACAACTTAAGATATGAATAGATAACACCATCATCAAGAGACTAAAATGCATCCTTTGTTGGGAGATTCGAAGCCGTTTGGATGATTAAATATTAGATTTAGCGTTTCCAAGTTTCAAATTTGAAAGTTGTATGCAGATAACACACTCCTTAAGCTCTGAGTCAATCTATCGGGCCGGTGTTCATGTATGTCTCTGTTGCTAAACATATCTTTTCACCAACATAATCCTCGTGGCATCCTAAAGCATCCAACAATGAAGATTGTAATCCTGCTTTGAGGGGCTTTAACAAACACATGCAGCCATGCGTCAGCGAGGAGCTCATTCTAAAGGCAGATAATTAGATTGTAAATATAGACGGAGTAGTAACACATGAATGACCTGGTGGAGGAGAAAGATGTTTAGAAAAAAGATGTTATAGACGATTCGGGAGTTAAAGACTGAAGGACAAAATAAATAAATAAATAATTAAAAATCTGTATTTATAGATCCTAGTAGCCTTTGTTCATGATAATCAGTATTTTTTATGTGGTTCCAACATCTGGAGGCTCATTAGACTGAAACTGAATCTGCTGGAAAAGACATTGATCGATGTGTTGATGCTTACATTTCAGTTCTATATTCATATATTGTGTTTGACCTGAACTATGTTTATATAGTGTAAACATTTGGAATGTGATGGGGGAGGGGTCGCTCAGTCCAGTTCTCATATGAAAGTCTTTCTGAACAAAAGAAAGTTTTCTCTTGGACATTATGTAACTAAGGAAACTCCGTTGCTTCCTTGAGCGTTGCACAATCTCAGTTCAATTAGCTTCCTGCAGAAGTAATTGATCGGAGCGCGGAGAGCGCGGAGAGCGCGGAGAGCGCGGAGAGCGCCGCTCGTGCCTCTGCAGCCCCGTTGATTTGTTCTGGGAGGAGGATTACAGCGATTCTCAGCTGAGCTGAACTCCATTTCACGTACCTGAACAAATATCAGGCTGAATATCGGGGAAAGCTTTTGTTTTAGAGCACATGGAAGCTAAATTGCTCTTGTGGATTAAATAAGAGACTGTGTGCACCTGAAGCATTAACAACCAAATCCACAGAGAGAGCAGCAAAACACAACTCAGATAAAAGTGTTACTTCAGAAATACACTTTCAGGAGTCACTAATTGGAAAGTTGAAAGGACTTAAAATTAATGTGTGAGTTTGAGTCAATGTGTCTAATAATAATCCTTATAAAGTTAGTTATGTAAGACTGTAAAATGAAATTTGGTCTTGAAGAAAGATACAGAAATACATTTTGTTCTGCTTTTATCTTTCATAAAGAAAATATCTGACTCTAGAGGCAAACGGTTTACATTTATGACATGTTTGTGAACTCAAGTTTTAATTTTAAAATGACGAATTTTAGATTTTTCACTCCGACCCAGTGAAGTACGGACAATTAAAGACCCACAAGAGAAGAAAACTATAACAATCATCAGAAATTTCACACATTCCCTCATGATTTTAGGATTTCTTCTTTGTATTTTGTCAAATTTTGCTTTTTCAAGGAAAAACATAATTAGAAAACCATGTTGTAATTAAAAAACAATACATATTTTTCCTCAACATCCCAGAATGCAGCAGCTAACTGAGAAAATGCTGCTCACCTCGACCCGTTAGATTGAATCGGATCCGTCTTTATCTTTTATTGCTTTTCTTTCATTTTTTTCTTTTTGTTTTCTTTCGATTGTTCTAAGTGAATCAAAGAAAATCTCTTCAGACTTTTTCACAGCTGATCATTTCAGATGAGCTGCTGTCATATTATAACTCCCACACTGACCTCATTGTGTGACAATAAAGATCCTATATTTAAGTGCTAAAACAAGACTGTTATAATATTTGTCTCCATCAATGGAACTCTTATGTTTCTACTACAAATCCATTTAAATCTCTTTAAAACAAACTAAATTTTAGTAAAACCCATTGGGGGGAACCTAACTCTAGGGTCTCATGGGGTTAAAAATGATTTGTTTGCTGATTTTTAGAATTTCTTGCAATGGTAGTCCAGGGGTCTGCAACCTTTACCGCTAAAAGAGCCATTTGGTCCAAGTTCTTATGAACCGAAACTCAGTCAGAGCCGCAAACTTTCACCTCAAAGTCAGAAAAATGTATTTTATTTATGTTTTTGAGGCCATTAAGCCATTCGTTTTTAAAATATAGCTTTGAAATGTTCTCTAAAACTGAGTTTTTCTATATATAACACATGTAACTTCTTTCATTTGGACAATAGTCCATTCAAGTTCCTTTCAAAATAAAACACATCCTGTGTTTAATAAGATCCTCCAGCTGCAACAGATTTACTTCAATTACAAAATGCAAGAAACTTCAGATTTTCTTTTATTGTGTTCCTTCATATTTTTCTTCTTGTACTAGCAAGTAAAACCTGACAACATTCGTGTAAAATGGAAATTATTTCAAAATCTTTGTATGTAAATGCAATAAGAAAATGTCACTGATTATAAACCCCTCTGACAGTAGATTAAACCTTTTACTATATTTTTGATGTGTTAGGCCTATCTGACATTTCAAAACTCTAAATGTAAATTAATTAGTTAAGTTTGAAGTTTTCTTCAAAGCCAGAGAGCCACAATGGAGGAATAAAAGAGCCGTATGTGGCTCCGGAGCCTCAGGTTGGAGACCCTTGATGTAGTCCAACATGACTGTGTCCCACTTCAAGACTGCCAACTCTGTTTAAAAAAGTCCACTTCAGGTCTTTTGGGTTTGAAGAAGGAACATTTACACAGAGAGACTCATATGGGGTGAGATTACTGTCAATAAGAAACATATTCTTGGTTGTATTCATACATATTTGAATTTTTTTGCCAATGAAGCCATCCAACGCCTTATTGATCCCACCATGAAATCTAAAAAAAAAAAAAAACTTTATGAGAGTTAATTGACTAAATGCTTGAAAAACATAATTTTGAATGATGCATTCTTTTGCAGGCACTATAAAGTTGCAAGATAAAGTTTGTGAACTCTTTGGGAGAACCTCATTTTATCTCGATCTAAACCACAACGGAGAAAAGCATTGGTTGCTACAATCACACCAATTTATGATTTCATGTTTCTATTGAACACAATTGTGTGTCGAGTTCATTCATAAAAGCACGTAACTCCAATGGGTTCACATGTTTTCTCCAGTAGGTCTGTCAGTCACTGATCCCAACTTTAAACAATACCCCGGGTTTACCAAATATCCTACATGTAGCCCTCACAGTATTCATAAAAATAAAGTAGCAACTGACCAGTTCCTAAACTGTACTAATGAAAGTTGACTCTATAGTGGTGTTTAACATGTGTTGACAGTATTGATGGGCTTTAAATCCTTCGTTCACATCCGTCTTCTTCTTCATGAAGCTTTAACAAACACCCCTGCAGTCAAACCACAGAAACACCACAAACTCACACACTCTGCATTAGACAAGCTAAGTGACTCGTCCACCAGGAACACAATCAATGAGTCTCATTGGAGTGCAGCGTCCGTCTGTCCTGTCTGCTTCACTCTGGGTTTGTTGTTCAGGTAGAATCGAGGCATTACAGAGAACCAGAGTGTGTGTGTCCAGAGAGTTGTCTAAAGTCACTGCGGGCGCACCACCAATGAGCTGTCATAAAGAAGGTGAATTTGAAGGTGAATTAAGCAAGAGAAAAAGGGTCAGAGATAAGTCTTTATTG
>NC_050526.1:17683965-17693132 GCF_002922805.2 Oryzias melastigma | reverse complement strand
ACATAAGAAAAACTTCAACATGAGGATTTGACAACAAATCCCAGAACGTTAAAATCTTTATTCTAAATTATGATTTTTATCAGCAGAAAAGACGAGGAATCAGCACTAAAACCTGTTTAAATATGTTTGAGTTCTAAGAACCAAACTGATATTTGGTTTTTCAGATTCATTCACTGCCGTCACCTGTCTGCAAAGCTGATTTTCCTCTTTAGGTTCAGTTTGTGACTGACAGGGCTTCACATGGATGATAAAGTAAATGTGATTTTGATTAAAAAAATCTGTCTAATTGTGAGCGGAAAAGCACATTTCCAGTAGGAGGCGAAGCCTGTTGGAAACTTTCAGCAACTTTAACTTTATGGCTGAACTTTTAGCAGCTGCAGCAATTACCTGTTATGAACTGCTAGAAACTTCCGGTGGAGTTCTGGTGTCTTTGTGCTGGGCTCACGGGCAGGTCAGGCCGGGGCGGCGTCCTGACGGCTCCCGCTCTGCTTTAATGGACGGCCCTCCTTCTGCTTTTCTGAATGACTGCTTCAGTAATGCAGGCGGAGTGCTGTGGTGGCAGGATAATTGGTCGTGATTTAAAAACTCTCTGATGGCTAAAGTGGGATTGCAGTTTGGCAAATTAATAGCCATAATTGAAATTCTGTGATAGATTTAGTATGGTGGAAAAAAAAAAAAAGGCAGCGCTCCTTTTTCAAACTTGAACTGATGATATAAAGAGTTCAGAATATTATATTATTATTCTCACTGCTTCCAGTACCCTCTAGTACTATTAACTTGAATTTGTTGCATATATTTTTAAGCATAAATTTATGTTTTTGCCTTTGATTGATCATTTTTGTGAAGAAAAAAAACAGCAAAATCCATAAATAAATACTCTTTACAAATCATTACTGAAGTAATATTAAATATTCAGACATAAACATTTATTTCCTCTTATATCCCTTTGTGTTAATAGATTGTAATAGTCTCAGAACCTGTTTGCCAATTCATGAAAAACGATCAAAAATACAGCTATAAAGTCTCAGCATTTAAGGCAAAACCTGGTCTGTCTTCTTTGATATGTGAATGTTATTTTAGATGGAAATTCTACAGCGTAGTAAATAAAGTTTCCATCAGAACCACTCCAATAAAAACTATGTTTTTGGTGTTTTTGATGTCATTATGGGGGACAGATTTAAGGAAAAATAAGGTTAAAATAAAATGTCTGATAATTTTTTGCTTGAATTGTTATGAATCAGGAACATTTTGTTAAAAAAGCTTGTTTCTGTGATGTAGAATCTACCACGGCTTCTAGAGAGTGCTGAAACAGATGGATGATAGGAAGTGGGGGCAGGCACCCACCATTTCAGAGGTGCATTTCTAACAAACTTTGCCCTCGAGAACGACAGGTTCTTTGATTTTACCCCCAAAAATGGCAATTAAAAGACTACTGGGAACACTTTAAAGATAGACCAAAAGAGGACTGGAGTGTGACTTTTAGAAGGATTTTTTTGATGCAACTAAAGTTGAAATTTCACAGCAGTCCAGTAGGATCATAAGTATTGGTGGACGATATGGGAAAAATTGCATTTTACGATATAAATAATTTTATACCACAATAGTGATATTTCACAATGATGATATTTATTCCAATATAAAAATGTTTTCTCGTACAGTCTTGCGATACGTATCGTATCGTGAGATATATGTTGGGATACGCATTGTATCGCCAGACTCTCCAATACACACTCGTAATCTCATGTCCTATCACCGTCAAAACTTGATATTTTACTAATCTTCACAATAATATTTTCACAACTGTTGAACCGCACTTGTTCTTGTTTTAATATCCCATGGGGATTTGAAAACAGCTGTAAGACAAAAGCTCGTATTTTTGTTTTTGTGCCTTTACCGTGTCGGGACACGTGCACGCGCACATGCGTCAGGTCTGACTGCACGCAGAGATAAAGAGCAGACAAACAGTGAAACTCCACAGACTGGTGGAGGAGTCTCCAGGGGCCAGAAGCTTCTACAATCAAGCAAACAGCGATGACATTAACCCCCTGCTGCTGTGGAGCGGCTTTCTGATGCACATTCACTGCATTTGGCATCATTAGCTCAAAGACGACTTTGTGTCGGCGACGCGGACATGCGTACACGTGTTTGTGTCCGTGTGTGTACTGTGCCTGACGGAGCTTCTGACAAACGCACTTTTAATCAAACACTTGAGTTTTTCTGTCTTTAATTATGCAGGGCTTAATGATGCGTGCAGCTTTGTTGTCTTCATTAGAAGCTCTTCCTCCCTCTCTACATCTAAAGTACAACTCTTCAAACTTTTAACACTTCAGGAGGAAGTAATGAAGAGGATGTGGCTGTCCAGTGAAAGGCTCAGAATAAAGTCTCAAACCCTTTCTAGTGGTTTTCTAGTTTTTGCCATTTTTGGACAGTATAAGAAAAAAAGTGACGTTTTCTAGGACGTAGTTTCTTGTTCTTTGCCTCTAAATTGTGGGCGGAGCAACCCGGCCCGCTTCCCCTCCCCCTTGACCAGAACTGGGAGCTTGTGGATATTTTCTACATCAGAAATAAGCTCTTTTTTCAACCTTTTTCAGTTAGTCTACATTGTCTCTGTTGCATCTACAGGCTGTCTCCCCTCCCCCGTCTGATGGAGTAGTAGTTTGTCTATCCACCCCCATCTCGAGAAGCTCCTCCTACTCTTTTATCTGGTGACCGTCTTTGCTTAGAGCTACTTTGACAACAGATCTCCTTCTTTTTACTAGTCAATTTGTGTAAAACTTTAGCAATCAGGCCCCATGCCCACTCCTTCATTTCTTGATGTTTTGTGTCTTAAATGATTTTGTGTTTTTGTGTTTCCAAAATCACACTTTATTCATTCATTTTTGCAATGGACATGCATAAAAATAAAATATAATTTTATAAAGTTTTGTTTTGAAACTACGACAGAAGTTTTTCTTTTGAAAGCCAAACCTGTTAGCCGTAAAATCAATGCATTGATGGCTTTGCGTTGCGGAGGGACAGACGTCAGACGCAAACATGACAGAGGCAATGTAAACATTCTTATTGATTCATAGACTTTTTTTTTTCTTGTGTCAATGTAACAGAGACACACCTCCGACGGACCAGTGTAAATTTGCTCTTAGTATTTCTTTATTCATATCATTGGTTTGCCTGCGGTGCATCTCCGTTGACACCAAAAAAAATCTATTTCAATAATCACTTGGATTGTTTACATTGCTTACATCATGTCTGTCACAAACAGAGAGACAGCTGGTTCCACTTACAGCAGGTTTATTAGTTAAAAAAAAAAGTCCACAAAGCTAAATCAGGGTCAGACAGGCAGAGGTCAATCATGAGCATGGAATCATCAACGAAGAGACTAGAGTTGTCAGAGTCGATGCATGGGTCAGGGCAGGCAGCAGACAGAGATAAAGCAGAGTCAGGAACAGAAGATCAGGTCCAGATAGAAACGCTCAGTAATGCAGGCAGTGGTACAAACAATACTTTGCATTGAGTGAGGCTCTGTGCAGTGACTGCCAAATGAGAGACAGCTGAGCAGCATCCAGGAACTGTGCGCTGGGGTTTCTGGGAGATGTAGTGCAGTCAGGACTCTGGTGATGGCTCCTGCCGGGGAAACAGAGCACTGACTCTTGACAATGCCTGCGTCTGATATCTGTCTCTCCATAACACAAGCTGTCGATGTGTCGTTTTCACGGCAAAAAGACAGAGAAACAGGAAACGGGTCCAACTTCCATTGAACTTTCAACATAAAACTTTATAAAAAATTAAAGTTTTTACCTAAAGTTTAATTTTTGAAGTACATGTAAAAATAAATGTAACATTATTAATAGCACAAAGTGTTTTTACAAGGACCCAGTAAGGGAGGAGAGGGTATAAGGCCTGACTAATAAAGTTTTGGAGGTTGATAGTAGCATTTAGAGTAAATTGATTGTTTGAATGGATTAAAAAAAAGACAACGTTGACAAAGCAGCTGTGAGCATTGATGACACTAACATTTTGAATGAGCGAAGAAAGCGGGATGAACCATTTGACACGGGGGTGGCGGGACAAATAACTCCTCCGGTAGCCGGGGGGGAGGGGTCTGGACTAGATGCAACACACACAAAAAAAAAGAAAAATTTGACCAATTAACAACAGTTATTTCATTTTTTACATTTAAAAATATTAGTTTTCATCTAATTTAATGGTTTACTCAACTTAAAGTATATTTTTAAATGTAACAAATAAAAGAACTTTCGTCAATTGATCCAACTTTTTATTTTTTTACATTGCACAGACAATGTAAAGTAATTGAGGGTTTGGAGACGGACTCCCTATCCAACCGCAGCTTAAATATGGGGTCAAAAATGCAGTTTTTAGCTTAATTTTCCATATTTATTTCTTACATCATCAGAAAAATACCACAAAAATATGTTAAAAGTGAACTGTGCTTGAGGTTTAATTCACATGGAAATTAGTTCTGTCCAGTTAAAATGTACCACAGATGTAGTAAAGATAAAAATGCTGCAAAAATATTGTGGCTCCAAGAGATTATTCCAGAGTTTCCTGATTCATCCCGATATCGCGTCTTCTCCTCTGTCCCTCATCTGCCTCTTAATGAAGCTGCAGGTCGGAATTACCGCCTGTGGTCACATCTGCATTCACGTCCACGGATCCGCTTTGACAACAAAGATGAGATGGAGAATAGATCCATTAGTCTGCAGCTTGAGAGCTGTTGCTGTAAGAGGGCAGCCTTTTAGTTATGACTAAACTCCCGGTGATTGCTCCGTGTGATAGTGTTGCACCCACATGATTTTCCCATCATGCCGGTGTCACGGTGACGACCGGCTTCTTTGTTTGGAACCAAATTGAAAAGCTCCTGCAGGATTCTACTTAAAACGCATTCTAATGAGAAAATGAAAATCAGAGCTGACCCCCCCAAGATAAGATGTCAATGTAATGTGTGAAACTTTTAAAATTGCATGAAATTATCCCCGTTTGCTGGACTTTCTGTGCTGGGGTTCAAACAAAGAACGGCTGCATTTATCAGCACATCCATGTTAGCTTGTCGGGGAAATTGTTACAGAAAAGACTGTTGTTGATTAAATCACTGATGCATGACTTGAACGTTTAGTGACGAGGGGGCTGACAAGAGGCAATCTCCCTGATTTACTTTACACTTTTTTTTTTTTTTCCGGCTGAACAATTCCTCTCTCTTTTCTCCTTTTGTTGAATCAGACTGTACTGAATCACTTTCACAAGCTGGGCTGATTAGCGCATTGAATCGAGGACATTTAACTCCCACATCAGCTTTGGAGAAAAAGAAGGTTGATGAACTCCTTTTAAAAAAATAAAAAAGCTCTGTTTTAAAATCTAGAATTAAAGGTGAGGCCTGCTCAGATTTAAAACATAACCTCAGTGATGGAGAGGTTTGTGCAAAACTGCACAACATTTTGTTTGTCTGTTTTGCAAAAAATCAAAAAAAAAAAGCCAAATCACATACGACTTAAGGGACTAGAAACGAACAGCTGCTGTTGCATCGTCTCCTCGGATCAAAAGAAAAGTCCAAAAGTTGGAAAGATGCTCGTTCAGCTTTTTCCACCATCAGTTTTTAAGGAAATGTTGTCACCATGGGAAATTTGCACAAACCAGCTCGCAAAGGAAGCAATCTGCAGCAAATGAACACACAGCCTGTGAAGCTATGTTGTGTTTTTGTTGTTTTTGTCGTGTTCTTGTGACATTTTACTCCTAATGGAGGACATATTTATATATATTATATATACATATACTTATATATATAAGAATTTCTGAATATTTCTTTATTCAGACTGTTGTGTGTCATTGAAAAAAGCCTGTAAGTGTGACGTATACGTTACTACAGCAAACCACATACTTCCTGCTTCACTTCATTGCGATGCACTTGATGAATGTACGTCTTTGTTTTTCTCGTTTGAGTCGGCATACGGCCAGATAGCTGCAGTATTGTTGATCGTTTTGTTGCACTGGTAATGTTACGTTGATGTCGTGAAGGAATGTGAGCTAGCTGGAAAACCCGTAAACGGATGGGTGAGCAGACGGGGTCGGGCTTACTCTGCACCAACAGAGTATGGAGATAAAATAGTATCAACACGATTGGTGCATAACTTTTGATTTATAACTCATGCAATAAATTTTGTGCATAAGCGTAAAAAATATGAAAAAAAAATGTACACATGTAAAAATTAAAAACGGCTTGAAACTAACTTCACACAATCTTCTCATCCATCTTTTCTTTCTTAGAGATGTAAAAAAGGTCTCACATCGGATTTGTTTGTAAAATGTGGCTTTGTGCATCAAGCGATTAGTGCGTAATTTTTTATGTGTAAATTATTTTTTTTTATTTCTTAATTTTTGTATTTTAGCACAAAATATATTAAATGAGTTACAAATCAAGAATTACGCTGCAAGAATCTAAAGTTACACCCAAATCATGCATTACGCACGAACAAATCTAAAGTTACACCCAAATCATGCATTACACACGCACAAATCTAAAGTTGCGCACAAATCAATAATTATGCGTGCACAAATCGGGGTGATAGTATTTTATCTCTATATCCTGCCCACAATTCATTCATTTCTAATGAACTCCTGCTGCTCTGCAGAAACTATGTCTTAGAAAACAACACAGGTTTTTAATATAAATGAACACAATTCAAAGACCACCTGGAACGCTCTGAAAATCGATCAAAATATGGTTAAAGATTTTACATTTGGTGGTTCTGAAAAATAAAATAATAATAATAATTTATCATCTACTCTAAGGTGAGACCCAAAAAAAAAAGCAAATCCGGCCATTTATTACTTGAAATGACAGAAATTATTTGTGACAATTCAGACTTATATTAATATTTTGGGGGTTCATATTCAAGATTTCTTTGCTAAACTTTTCAAATCTCTCCCTAAAATTGTCCAACTTAATTTATTTAATCTATTAAAGTAATGAAACACATTATCTACATTTTAGAGGGACCGAGGTTTATCTTTAAATAAGGAATCTTACTAGAGAAATAGACATTTTTTGACGGGAAAATGTCAAATAATTTTGAATTAAAATTATGATATACGTGTAGCATCATTTAAAAAGTAAAAAAGCATTGTATTTTACACTTTATGCATTTGAAATGACCTGGACTTTAAATTCATTTTTAAAAAACATGGCTGACTGACGGCGCAGGTGTTCTTCATGGAGCAGGAAGCTTTATTAGCTGTTGGAACATCGTGTTGCATACATTTTCATTTCAATGAGAGAACATGGTTTTCCCAGAAACACTAAAAAAATCAAATAACTATCAGTTTAAATTGATGTCAGACATGTTTTCTGCATGGTCGAGGAAGGTTTACTAAAATGTTTATAAATGCTCTGAATGGTTAGGATACATAATCAAATAATGACATGGAATCAACAAGATTTTAACTATCATATTCCATGTTACACTGTTTTTATTATCAACATATTAAGGTTCCAAATAAATATCTCAAACAACATTATTTCAGTTTTGTAACACCTAAACACAAAAAAACCTAATAAATTCCACAAAAAATGCCTGTTTTCCTGCTTTACTTCTAAATGAGCTTTTATTTTACAAAAGGTGTCCTAAATGATAAATAAAAACAATCTTGTTTTGAGATTTGCTTTCACCTCGTGTCACTGAGGGAAGTCACGAACGGCTCTGTGCCTTCCAACAATCTGCTCCCCTGCTGTCTCTTCATCTCTAGTAATTTCCTCACCTCACTAAGTTCATAATTATAACTCTGCGCAGCCATTATTAGCGCTTCAAAACAAACAACAGAGCCCCTGCAGCTGAGAAGCCAGCCATGACAGCCTAAATACTCTTCTTTTCCTTTTATTAGCTGGCTGATTAACATTTTAGCCATCAGGCCTTTCCGGATCCAGTCTGCCTCACACAAGAGATGACATTTCATATCCAAAAGATAACTCCGAGTGAGTCTGACAATGTCATTATTATTGCAGAATGAATGTGAGGAGTATGATAGCAGCTATTAAAAGTTTAATGTTCGTTTTAAGTCATTTTGGTTTTAAGTAATTACCAGCTGGAAGCACTTTTAGTGCTCAGATAAGTGGATGGATGTTTGGACTCTACAACAGAAGAAAATTGCTAGATTTTGTCAGATTTTCTGGTAAAAACTGCTTCCAAGTAAAAAATGAAATAAAAAAACAATACATTATTGGTTTTGAAAAAAAGTTACAACAATAGGAAATTATTAAAAACATAAAAAAATGCGAGGAAATATATAATACAACTTCTTTTTGTTTTCAATAAGGTCATCTATTAGTTATATTTTTACGTCTTTACGCCGTATTTACAATAGTCCATCTGCCGTGCGTCTCCCTTATGTTGTCGGTCACATGACCCGTCACACTGTAAAAACTGAAGCATCGTATCAATTAACAAAAGTTCCATAATTTGTTGCAATTAAAAATATTATTTTTGATCAAATTAAATCTTAAGTTGAGTAAACCATCAACTCAACATTTTATTTGCTGAAAACTAATATTTATAAATGTAATAAATTACAGAACTTGTGTTAATTGATTCACTTTTACTTTTGTTTTACTTTATGCTGGAGGGAACCTGATTTTTCGTTATATCACAAGCTCCTTGTGCAACAATGACAATAAAAGGATTCTGATTTTGATTCTCAATGTTTCATTTTTTACAGTTCAGTTATCGAAATTCTAGAAATGCCGAAAAAAAACACAATTTTGCAATGACATTGTTTTCATTAAATCCTGATTTTGCAAATAAACTCAAACCAACTCACACGATAAGTAATTCAAAAACATGGCGACGGATAAGAACAGGTATTGTTTTAAGTACCATCTCAGCGGCCTTGTAGTAGAGTGTCCGTCCTGAGACTGAAAGGTCATTAGTTCCAATCCAGGAGTGATACCAAAGACTCTAAAAATGGGACCCAGTGTCTCCCTGCTTGACACTCAGCATTAAAAGAGTTGGATTGGGGGGTTAAACCCCCAAATGGTTCCTGAGCGCAGCTGTGTCTGCAGCTCACCCCTCCCCCAGGGGATGGGTCAAAAGTGGAGAACAACTTTCACACACCTCGGTATGTGACAACTGATGGGACCTGTGACGCCCGCTGTGCAGCGCACA
>NC_050526.1:17674726-17683728 GCF_002922805.2 Oryzias melastigma | reverse complement strand
TAAACTTTCGTCGTCCTCTGCAAAAATGGAGGACAATGATATCCATGATGCCAACGTGCGTTAAACCTTATAATCATAAAATCAAACGTTGTAAACTTTTATTTTGAAAGTACAACCAAAAGCTTTTATTTTGAAACCTGTTTTCTGTTTCTTTGCATTGGAATTAACCTGTCAACAAACTGAAAACAGAGGAATGGATGTCAAACACAAACATAATAGAGGCAATGTAAATATTCGGATTAATTATTGAACATTCTATTTTTGATGTCAATGCAATGGAGACACAACCCAGACGGACCAGTGTGAATCAGAATTCAAGCAAAGCAAGACAAACCAGATTCAAAGATGTCGTGGAAAATGAGCAAAAGTTTCACTAAAACCTGCCAAGAATTCGGAATGAGACGTGATAACCGACTAGATAAACAGGAACCGAAGAGATAATCAAACCTTACAAAACAACACAATTGTTGCTCAGAAAACTGCAGCTCGTCTTCATTCATGTAATCAAAAGTGGCGCTTGTTGGTAAAATCCAGGGCAAAGCTCCGTAGTGAACACAGACCAAAAACGACATTGTAAATAAATGACATTAATTCAGGGCACAAACAAAAACAAACGCAGACACAACTTTGTGTGCTCATGTGTGCTAATGGATGCATCGGATGCAATATTGCAGGATTATGTGAGACCTCCTGCTGAACCACAACCAACACATTTTTAGCATTTTAACCAGTGAGCCTGCATGGTTAGAGTGGTGGAAATGACTGCAGTAATCAAGTCTTAAAGGAGAAACTCAACGGGGTTAGATTATGATTTTTTCCTCACTGTAATCAACTGGTAACATTTACAAGAACACAATCCAGTGAAAGACTGGATTGAATCTTTAATATATTATGTATTTATTTAGATACATTGTGTTGCTGCAAAAACACACCAGTAAGTGTTTTTGTGCAGTTTCTAGTTACATTTTTTTTCTACTGTTAGTACAAGACAAAACTACCTTACCTGTAACTCTTCTGTAGGATCTATCGACATATTTTGAGACAATAAATCCTGGATATGTTGTTGACTCTTTCAATCTTGAAAACATCCTAAATAAAGTCTCCAAATGTTAGCATCATTTTGACATCTTTATCTTAAAATGTGTACTTCTAATCTTATTATATTAGGCCTAGAAATAACAATAGCTCAACTGAGATACTAGGAAGGAAAAAAAAGTATATGTTTGTAGTTTAAAGAAAATGTTCTACAAAAATGATTTAAGTAATATTTCTAGTTATTAAAACAATATACCTAAAAATCAATGTGTATTGCTAATTTCAAAATTCAGTTTGGTCTTAAAAGAGCAAAATATCTGTTTATTTCAAGATATCCCACTAGGGACAAATTCTACTGGTTCTATTGGTAGATATTTTTACTTGTAAAAAGGTAAAAGCATCTTATATTCTATATTTTTTACTTGTTTTGAAAAGGACATTTATCCTTGTTTACCTTGACCTACGAGAATTGTGTAGTGACCCACCAGATTTGGGTACCGACCCACAAGATTTCAGTAATGACCCACGAGATTTGAGTAGCGAACCACAAGATTTGCGTAGCGACCCATAAGACCTAAAAAGCGACACATGAGATTTGGGTCGTGATCCATGACACTTGATTAACGACCCACAAGATCTGAGTAGCGAACCACCAGACTTGAGTAGCGACCCACGAGACTTGAGTTGTGACCCACGAGATTTGGGTCATGACCCACAAAACCTAAGAAGCGACCCATGAGATTTGGGTCACGATCCATGAGACTTGATTAACGACCCACAAGATTTGAGTAGCGACTCACGATATTTTGGTCACAACCCAGAAGACTTGAGAAGCAGCCCATGAGATTTGGGTAGCAATTAACGAAACTTGAGTAGTGACCCGCAAGATTTGGATCTTAACACAGAAGATTTGACTAGCGACCCACAAAATTTGGGTTGCATCCCGTGAGATTGAGTAGTGACCCGCAAGAATTGGGTTTTAACACAGAAGGCTTGACTAGCGACCCACGGAATTTGGGTTGCGTCCCACGAGACTGAGTTGTGACCCGCAAGATTTGGGTCTCAACCCAGAAGATTTGACTAGCGACCCACAAAATTTGGGTTGCATCCCGCGAGATTGAGTAGCCACCCATGAGACTTGGTCTCAACCCATGAGGTCGCGACCAAGGTCAAGTGAGATGATCCATCAGAAATAGGTTGGAGCTGTTTCTAACGCCAGCCTTTTCTGACATTTTTTTCATATTTTTCTTCTTTATTGCAAGTTATTCAAGTTATAAACTGACCAATCAGATGCCTCATTAAAAGCATGTTGGACCCGCTGGCCTCACCTCCAACGTTTGATTGACAGATTCTCCAGAACCACTTTCAGTAGACGGGGTGGTGACTTCCAACAAGCTAACTCATGATTGGAGACAGTTGTTTCTGTAGAAGGAGACTCGGACCAATCACTGTCGTCTGGCTCCAACATGGCGATGTCTATATCGCAGAAAAAATGTTGACTATGTCGACATGTTAAATGTCGAATTAGCTTCATTTCACTGAAGCCTGAGGTAAGGTGATTTCTATGGGTGATGTCCCTCCCGCTTTATGTACAGTCAATGGTAGCCATTGATTGGTCGGTCTGAGTCAACAATTCTATGGCTCTCCAATCAGGAGTGAGTTTGTTGGAAGTCCATACCCCAGAGAAGGCGGGCTCAGGAGAATCTGTCAATCAAATGCTTTGAGTCTTCGATGTGACCCTACCTGCTTTTATTAAGCCATCTGATTGGCCAGTTTATAGCTAAAGAAAAAGAAAATAAAAACATGTGAAGGGGAGGAGTCACTCTGTCCAGTTCTCATATAGATGGTTTAAACTACTTAATGTGAAGTACTTTAGACTTGACATTTGACTTTGAATTACAGTAAATTATTTTAAAAGGTCTCTAAAAATCCTTCCTGTTAGGTGAGATGTGTAATTGTAGGACTCAGCATGCTGGAGTGGTCTAATGGTAAACTTTTTTTTATATACTAATCACTAAGACCTTTAAGACTTGTAGTCTAGAGAATTTCTGATATTTCAGAATTGCAAAAGCAAGCAACTTTGATTTGTGGACAATAGTTATTTTTTACCAGTGCCTTCATGTGGTCATGGTAACAGTTTAGATACATCCCCATTTTTATTAACTGATCCACCCACTTATGTAAAGGGATTAGCCTCCGTGACCTCAGAGCCTCTTCGCTGGGTCCGTCGGTGCAGTCACGGCCGCCGTTTGCAGCCTCAGCTATTACCTTAAAGAGCTCCAGGATGGGTTCGCTCAACCACGTAATGTGTGCAAGACTTTGTGCTATGTGCGTCCTCGCGGTCAGGTGAGAGTAAGTGGGTGTTTGTTGCGACTGTATCTGTGCGGATCAGGGTCGTGCGCCGGTGTTGCTCCCGCCTTTGTTAAACTTCTTAGGAGGAGCAATGAGGCGAGACTGAGGAGGAGCGGTTTGTGACCCATGCTTCTTTATCTAGCTTGTAGCGAGCCGCAGAGCGCTCTGAGCTGTGACGGATGCTTGGCACAGCCGATCTCATCCCCTTGCCAGTAGGAGCGGCGAGTAATAAACAGCATTTGTGTGTGTGTGGGGGGGGGGTGTTCTTTATCATTCGGTTGGAACTGGAAAATGCTCCTGCGAGGATGTAGGAGCTTTTATATTCATAGATGACAGGATAAAGGGTCAGAGTTTGAAGATTATCATGAGTGGAATGCCAGAGTCTGAACACGTGTTAAAGATGGGATGAAACATGGACTGGTTAAAAGTGCATATTTGCACATATGCATGTGGGTATTACATCTGCACATGTGTGAGCTAGAATCAATTCAGACCTACCAGGACCACAAAGAAAGGTTGTGGGCCATGTTTTTTTCATCACATTAACAAAAGCTTCTCTTAAAGAGCTGATGAGTTTTTGGTGTAAGGGTCTCTGGACGGTGGCCGTCCTTATGAAGTGCCTCCGATCGCCCGGTAGCTCCTGGGTATATACAAAGCGCCATATATACTATTCTGGACCACTTGTCAATTAGCAAATGTACAAATTCTTAGACAAGAAAGCACAATGTTCAGTTTTCTTCGTGTTCCTCTCAGGATCAACCATAATTCATCAGTTTGGAGATCTCTGAGTCGCTGTGGTTCTATCAACACCATGATGAGTTTTATGCACCATCGGTGTCGTCTCCCCGTTTGGACTTACGGTGGCCAGATCACCAGATTGACGTTTGGTCAACAGCCTTTATCGAGTGGTCGCGCTGCTACCGTACGATTTCTAACAATCGGATGGTGGCAGTGAGATGGCAGCACTGGGACGGGGGGGGGCTAGACTCTGAAATAAACCGATCATCAGACGATTTTTGCGGACCTTGGAGACCCTCTTATCCAACAAATTCCCAACTTGTCACATTTTGACATTTGGTTAAGGAACCCCTCCGTGTCAAAAACGAATGTTTTGAGTATCCCAAACTTGTTTTGTTTGGATGCCCTGGCTGTTCCAATTAAATCAAGGCTCCCCAAAATTTCTGGCACAAACTGGTATCATGACATGAACCGCACTGATACCCTAACTTTTGTCCTCCTAACACTAACCTTAACCCGGTACCGGGCGTGGACCAGTACTGTTACGCGACGCGGATCAGTACCGGCACCGGCTGCATTCCGAGGTTCAGTCCGCGTCCGAAATCGGGTCCAACAAAACGACCAAACCTCTAATTTAATTGTTACAGCCAGTATGTTAAAAAAAAAAAACGATGAGTTGGGGACATCCAAACCGTCAGTTTTTGACGTGGAGGGTTCCTTAAAAGGTACCAAACCTAAATCCACTTTTTTTGGCTGTTGGCCATTGCCAAATTAAAAGAAACTTAACTTTTAAAAATATAGTCAAACACCATCTGTGCGCTGCCCCCTACAGGTTGAATCCAGGTATTACAGTTGAATTATGTAATTGGTAAAACCATTTAAGTCCTACGTCATTTCAGAGGTCCCACATCATGATCTGCAGCTCCAGTAATTGTAACAGTTCTATTCCTCAGCCCCGCCTCTGAGACTGGCTGTGGGTGGAGCCAGCCTCCACCTTCCCTGTTTGGTCACCCTTTAACCAATCAATCTGTTAGTCAATGTGTGACGACTTGGGAATGTCTAATAATACTAATACATTTTATTGATATGGTGCCTTTCTTGGCACTTAAAGTCACCTCACAGCGCATAAGATAAATAAAATCATAAAAACACAACAATAACTCAGCAATAACACAACAACAAACCAACAGTTAAAACTACAGTTTAGTCGTATTTAGTCCAATTAGACCTATCAGTAAATCATGGCGCTGCTGCCTTCCTGCCTCTGGACTGCTGCTGCACAACCTCCAAATGTGCCTGGATGCTATAAAATTCTACTTTTTTCTTAAAACCTGCGCACCGTGTAAAAATATGACTGCCGCCACCCGATTACAAATGTTACCGCATGGCCACCTGCCAAATTTGCTGAAAAACTTGCATTTATGTCGGCGCATGGTGGAATGTTGGGATATGTGACCATATTTTTACTTGCATCATGATTAGTATTTCTTCTTCTCTTGGTTTGTTTGCTACTTAACTCTAGGTTATCATCTTTTTCCTTCATCATAACTCTGAAGAAGAAATCCCTCCTGTTGCACCAATAATCTTAGGTGGGGGGTGTTGGTGGCTGTAAGCTAGCAGGAGAGTATGTAAACAGAGAGCTCTCAGAAATAGGGAGGCACTGATGGTCTCGTCCACAAGTCGTAGACCAATTTCTAATAACCTTCTGCTGCTCTGCAGAAACTATGTCCTAGAAAACAACACAAGCTTTTGTGATTTTGGTTAAAAACGTCAAAATCATAAATAAGAGACGACCAGGAACACTTTTAAAATAGATCAAAAGATGATCAGAGGGGAACTTTAAGGCTTAGAATTTAATTCTTACCTGAAAAACTACCAGACTGTGAGTATCAGCAATTTTTTAAAATGTTTTTCTCTAAAATCTGCCATTTTCGGACAGGCACGACTGTCTCATTTTGCTAACCTTGAGGTGTTTTTCCCTGTTGGAGATACTGGGTTTTTCTTCTGGGGTTCACAGATCTGTAACTCCTGCTGACATTTCAGCCTCCTAAATTCTCTGTCAACTAAAGAAGGTTCCCTTTCTTTTCAAAAGTTATTCAGCACATCTGCAAACAGAGTTTTTAGGTTGAAAGGACATCAGGCTTTGATAGGACCGAAGCAGAAAAAGCACAAAGCGGAGATGATGATTACAGCTGAGTGCAGCAGCTGAAATGTGTTATTATTTTTCTGGAGAGACTCTCAGCGGTTTCTGAAGAAGTCGTACTCCACCGGGACCAATCAGAGAGCAGGAGTAGGCCTTCTTCACAAGTCAATTGTCCAATCAGGCAGAAGGACAACAGCTCCTCATGAGGAAATCGCCCCGTTAAAAGGAACAGTTACGTTTGTCTTTGTTCAGTTTTATTCAGACGGTCTGCTTAAAATACACACATACAGACTTTAAATGAAACATATTAAGTTATTTGTCTATTTTGGTATAAAAAATCAATTTGATTATTGATTCTTTAACTCATGGACCCATAAAAAATACAGTAGTTTTTGAGATTTACCTCAATACTTTGTTTTAAATGTTTACTGTTGGTGTTCAGCAGGTTTGTACACACAGCAGCAGATATATTGGTCCATTCCTCCATGCAGATCTTCTCAAGAGCTGTGATTTTTTTTGGAGGGGGTGGGGGGGTGACTTCCAACTCCATTTCCTTCACAGAAAAGCACCCCCAAAGTACGCTGTTTCCACCCCCATTCTTCACAGAGGTGTTCTCAGCCACCACAGACTTCCATTGTAGTCTCATCCGACCTCATGACATTCTCCAAATCCTCCTCTGGATCATCCAGATCTGGAGATCTTTAGATGGATCTGGACATGTCCTGGCTCAAGCAGGAAGACTTTTGAATCCCTGACAGTATAGTCTGTTGCTAGTCTTTGTTCCTGTGGTCCCACCTTTCTTCAGATCCCTGAACACTTGTTTAGTTCTGGTCATTCGCAGACATCTTTCATGTAGCCCCAGATGAAAGTGGACCGTGATCTTGTATTTATCCCATTTTCAAGTAATTGCTCCACCAGTTGATCTCTTATTTTTATAGATTGGTTCATCTCAGTCTCGTTCAAGTCTACAATCTTGTCCTTGGTGTCCTTCGACAGCTCTTTGGTCTTGGAGAGAGGTTGCATTTTCCAAATACTGGTAATGAGTGGAGGATGGAAGATCTTTGTAAAGAAGAAATAACAGGTTTTTGAGGAGCAGAATTCTTGCTTTTTTGTCAAAGCAAAAAATAAATTTTCTCCATCAATATATAAATAAATTCTTTGGAAATCATACAATATGATTTTTTGTATTCTTTTTTTTCTTTCTTAATTTTGTCTCTCACATTTGAAGTGAACTTGTGATGTACATTACAGACTTCTTTCATCTATTAGGTGTGAAACTTCTACAATTAGTGACTGACAAGTACTTTCCTCAACTGTACACTCCTGTAAACATCGTAAAACTGCAATATCTTAATAAAAAAAAGCAGGCAGGACACAACATGTTGCAGCTTCCTTTAAATTTTAATTTTGAAACATTACAACAACATAATTTACAATAAAGTTCAAACCTGGTTGAAGCTAAAATACAAAAAGAACATTTAACAAGTTAAAGCTTCCTTTTGTTTGGTGTACTTTGTTATTTAAAGTGGTTATGTAACTCTTATTTTTCCAAAATGTGTTAATTTCTTACCGGTCTGGTTGGTTTTGGAAAGACTTCCTTGCCGTTCGGATCCATAAAGCCCCCCTAAGGTGAGTCTACTGTGACAGGCATTGTGTAAAATGAACTAAATGAAATCGATCATGCCGCTGCCTGACAGAAAAACCCATTAGCAATGAATATATTTGTATATGCTAATTTGCACCTTTTTTTTAAGCTCAGAAAGTTTTGTATCAACCCCTATCAGTGCATTAATAACTGAGTCACTTTTTAAGGTAGAATAAAGCTAATCTAAAATGCTAATTTAGCATTAAGTGGTTTTAATGCTGTTAAAAGTGACAGCTTTCTGTGGATGCAGTTCTTAAGAATAATAGATTCTGTGTGAATTAGATCAGCTGAAAAAAGCACTTAAGTACGGAAACTCCTGAAAAAGTAAAAATCGAGATTAAATTGTGAGCAATTTTAAATACGAAAATACAATCAGAGATGAAAGCATAATTACTTTAAATTCAAAGAACAAAAACATCTTTAAAAAACGCTGCTGTCCAAATGTTTTTTTTATCCCAAAACAATAAAAATAATGAAATAAATGCTTTTAGTAATAAAAAAAACAACATAAAGTTACATAATGTAGAGAAAAGGTTTATTTTTGAGGCTGAATAGAAGAGAGTGTTACAACAATGGCTTTGATATTAGCTAACGTCAGGCTTTGGCTGAGATGAATGGAAGTGCATTAGTGGCGTGTTTATTAATGGGTTGGAACAGAACAGATGAAAAGTTGCTACAAAGTTAGTTTTTTTAAGTTCTTCTCAGCATAAATTTTGTTTCCAGTTTCCCAACATAAGAGTGAAGTCTTAGAGGGCCAGAGTGCAACTCTGTGTATAACTCATTTAGAAAATCAAATCAAAACATTTTTTAAGCCAACATTTAAGCTAATCTTGAATATTAGTGCTGAAACTAAAGGTAGAAATAGAAAAATATGTGAAAAGCAACAAAAATGTTTGTTTCTCACTTTTCTCATTTTTATTTCCTCTAGTTTGGGACGACATCCTAACCTCTGCTGCAAACATTAAACCATGTTCTGACTTCTTATTTTTTCATATTTTTTATTTAATTGATTTAAAAAATGCTCTACTTTTAAGCCAACACGCCTTTTTTTTGTTGTTTTCATGTGTGAAGATGCCAGAGACCCTTTTC
>NC_050526.1:17670885-17674063 GCF_002922805.2 Oryzias melastigma | reverse complement strand
GTTCATATTTTTTATTTAATTGATTTAAAAATAGCTCTACTTTTAAGCCACCACGCCTTTTTTTTTGTTGTTATAAATGTGTGAAGATGCCAGAGATCCTTTTCCTATCGAGTTACTCAGCTCTGCGTTTGCACTTGTGTCTCTGCAGAAGCAAAGCTTTGTTCTAGTGATCGGGACCTCAGTACTCTCTGTAAAGCTGTTTCCTACACGCTCATGCAGCTCTTCTGCAATCTGTCATTTAGCATCTCTAAACGTCAAGAAGAAAAATGTTCTCTACATCAGGGGTTCCCAAGTTACGGCCCGTGGGTCAGATTTGGCCCGGCCCCCCAACACTATCATTGGCATATAAATGTATATATATATACTGTATTTTTTGTCAATCTGGTCAATCAAGACCCACATAGAACGTGACTTTTTTCCCACCTTTCTGCAGTCTGAGCTATGACGGGAGAAGATAAAATATTTATTGGGATTTATTTTTTCTTTATTTCCTTATTTTTCTCTCGTACATTTTTTTGACATCCGTAGCTCATTCAGCTATTAAAATATTCAGCTCTTTTTATGCTGACTTTTTTTGACGGATTTGGCATTTGCTAAGGATTTATGCTATTTTGGTGTTTACCTAATACTTTAGCCACATGCTAGCTGTTTAGGCTAACTTAGGCTTTTTCAGTTTTTAAGGCTAATTTGGGATTTAGCTAATATTTTAGCAGTTTTGCTAGCTGTTTTGGCTAAATTAGACCTTTTTCCACTTTTTTTAGGCCAGTTATGGAATTTAGCTAATATTTTAGCTGTATGCTAGCTGTTTTGGCTAATTTAGGGTTTTTTCAGTTTTTAGGCTCATTTGGAAATCAGCTAATATTTCAGCTACATGCTAGCTGTTTTGCCTAACTTAAACCTTTTTCAGATTTTAGGCTATTTTACCCTTTTGCTAATATTTTATCTGGCTATCAACTTCAGTGTTTTTAGCTATCAATTTTAGCTTCAGCAACCAACATTAGCATCTTCAGCAGCTACATTCAAATTACAGCATTAGCACAGATAATGCTAAATATCTATTTTTCAATATATTTTTGTATTTTATTTTCCACTGAAGATTAACGAAATGAATAATTTAAATGTGGTCATTTGTGGCTTTCTGGAAAACAGTAAATGTTTACATTTCGTCTTTGATTGTTACACTTTTTCTGTTATTCTACTAACTGACCCCGGCCCCCCATCAGAGAAGAAAACAGTTAAGTGGCCCTCACAAGAAAAAGTTTGGGGACCCCTGCTCTACATTTTTTGTTTTAGAGGTGCAGTTTTCCCAAACTTCTCCTGACAATGTTTCCATTTTCTGTGTTTTGTCCTTTACAGATTTGTTAAACTAAAATTTTATATAAATTTAATTTAGATTATAAAATAAGGCCAATGAGGAGAGTGACCAAAGGGTTTGCTTTGTATCCCATCTGAAGTTATGCATGAAAACTGATTAAACCGAATACAATCTAACTTTTTTATCAAGGTTTTTCCATGAAAAAGAAACTGGTGCACATTACCTTAAGCCTGGCCTTATCTGCATCCCAACTGTGAAGGCTAAAAATGTGTTAAATTGCAGAATAATTCTGTGTCTATTGTTTAGGAGGCGATGCAAATCCATTTTTTTTGCAACTGTTAGAGCCCCAAGGGAAGCGCGATAGGAATCTAAGCAGATAATGAGGTACTACTTCAGGCTGCAAGGCTCCACATATTTACAGTTTACACATCTCACACTGAACACAGACGCACTCTCAGGTCTGCTGAACTGCACTGAGAGGAGTGAAGGAAGACACCTGATAACTTCATTGTTCACTTTAATGCTTTTATGTCATCAACCTGTGTTTGACTATGAAACCATAAAAACAGGCTTTCCAGACTATCGGTAAAATACCACAACTGACTTCAACGCTCCTTTGTGAAACCCAGAGTGTAGATGATGAAAGACAGCACAGACACTGATGCTCCAGCCGTTCATAACCGTCTTCTTCTTGTTTAGAACAATTTACTTTTCTTATTAAACTTTACTTTGGGAAAAACTATCATAGAAAGTTGGAAAAACACGTTATATGTTTGATATATTTGTATTATTTTAAAGGTTTGGCTCATTTAGCTTAAAGATAGTTTTCTTTTTAAAACATTTTTTTTACTGAATTAATTACTTAGTTTTTTTTATTATTATGGAAAATTGATGTTAAAACACTGATTTTCCTACAGCAGATTGAGAAAAACATATCAAAGCTTTGAGAAAACTAAAAAAAGGCAAAAGTGTTTATTCCTCATAATATGTTTACAGAGTATTTAAAGCATTTGGCCTTTACAACTCTGCAGAATTGGTAAAGTTTCTTATTATATTTATTTATTTTTATATAATTGACTTTTAAATGTGAAATGTGACCAGTTGAAAAAATGTTTCTAAATATTGTTGCTCACTTTATTAATAAATGTATTCATTACAAATTTTAATTCACATAAAATATCTAGTTTTTAGACTTGTGAATGGTTAAAGTCCCACTCTGATAATATTTTGATCTATTCTAAAAGCATTCTCTGTGTTTTTTATTATGATTGATGTTTTTTGCCAAAATAATAAAAAAATAAGTGATGCTTTCTAGGACATAGTTTCTGCAGAGCGGCAGGAGTTCATTAGAAATTTGCCTCTGAGTTGTGGGCGGGACTGTTTGTGTCAATAAGCCTGACTCCGCTTCCCATCACTCACGTATTTACATACTCTCCAGCTAGCTTACAGCCCCTTTCAATCCTAAGCTAACATTAGCGGTACAACTATAACGGCGAGGAATATTAGAGTTATCCAGCCAGTTTTTAGGAGTCAGAGCACTGCCTCCCCCTCTGGTCACCAGTGGAAGCCATCTCCAGAGTATTAACTCACTACATCTCCCAGCAGCCCCACCACACAGTTCCTGGATGGCGCTCAGCTGACTCTCATCTGTTAATCAACCACAGGACACTTAAACACAGACTCACTCAGTGTGAAGTATTGTTTGTGCCTCTCTGTTTGCATTACTGAGCGTCTCTATCTGGACAAAGACAAATTTAACTTTTTTATTGTTTAAATGTTAAACCTTGAACACTGCCAAAACCTACTCTGCTTTTCTATTTGCAGAGAAAACTGACTTTATGCTGGTATTGTGCGATTGTAAAA
>NC_050526.1:17669457-17670852 GCF_002922805.2 Oryzias melastigma | reverse complement strand
TGTTAAAAAAAAAAAAAAAACAGGATGAAAGGAATTTCCATCACCGTTGTTTCTTCAGAATGTCAGCTAATGGGGAGATGAATAAAAGAACATGACTAATGCACTCCCTCAAAAATGACCGATGGATGCAGCAGAATGGGGCGGAGCAGGGAGCCTGTTGCCCCGCCTCCTGTATTTGTGATGTCACAACTACAATCTTTTCAAACGGCATCATTTTGTCTGCTCCGAATCCTCAAGGATTAAAATAAAGACTAAGAAATACAATTTTATCCTTAATTTTCTTGATTTATGTCATCCATCATGAGAAAATGTTACAAACACATATCAAAAGAAAAGTTTTTCAAAGATCCAGACTGATGTTGCTCATCTAAATCTGTACTGGTAGGAGACGATTACAAATAAGCCCCAGACTGCAAATATACCAATAATTTCTCTTATCACACACATACAGCGTCTTCTACGTGTTTACACACAGACCCGTGTGCATTCACCTGAGCACAGATGCAGGATCGGCTGTCGATGCTTTGATGGGGAGGACTCTCTAATGCCTCTACCTTGTGTACTTAAGCTCTGTGGCGATCTGCAATAGTGCTGTGCTGGCTTGTTTATTGGCAAAAGTGGAGGCTTCTCCTTTATTGTCTCTCTCTCTCCGCCTTTCACGCTCGCTCTGTGTCTGCCCCCCCTTCCTCAGTCTCCAAGAGTATTTGCTCATCCCGGTCTTATTGACTTCTCCTCCTTCAGCCGCTCTCCCTCGCGGCCGCCAATAGCTCAGCTCCGAGATGCCGCGAGTGGAGTTTCATTTCCACAGCTGGCACTGAGCGAGGGCCTTAAGGCTGCACGCCTCAGTGCCTGAATTAGTCAGCCTCACAGCGATGTGCATGCACACACACCTGTGTGCTGGCAGGTTCCAGATAGTTTCAGATAGTTATCGATCGGGGATTGATTGACTGGCTGCTTGTTATAAGATCTGAAAATGAGGCCTGCAGGCTGGCCGCTAAAGTTGCTGACTCCTCCATCCCACACAAACGTGGCGGCGGACGCCACGCACACACAGACGCTCCTCTTAGTTGATGAGTTGTGTATATTGGCAGCCTCTGGCTATTGTTAATGAGATGCCTTGTTGTGTTAAGTAGTGCTGCACTCTTCAGCTTCACTTGCAACTTTCCCAGGAAGGATGAGGAAATAAATGAATTGAGATGAAAACACTGATATGTGCAAATGGATAAGGATGGATGGTGCTGATGATGATGCTTCGATTAAAAAAAGGATAAATAAATAAATTAATCAAATGATTAATTGTCAAGATGTGTTTTGAGATGCACTTAAAAAGGCTTTTGATGATTGAGCTTGTTAAAGTTTTGATGCTGCTTCTTATACGAAGAATCTTTGTACGGA
>NC_050526.1:17666850-17669418 GCF_002922805.2 Oryzias melastigma | reverse complement strand
AAAAAAAAAAAAAAAAGTTCCCTCAAATTAATAATTTGTGACCACAATTTAGAAATATTGAAATTCTAAAAATAACTTGAAATTCTTACAAAATTCTTAAACTTCTGAAAGCTACAAATATTGAGGAATAACATTAATATTCAATATTTGCATCTAAATTCATACATTCATCAGCTGTCAGTGAAAGATGCGAGATTTCTTCTTTTTCATGAGAAAATCTGTTTCTACAACATCCCAGAGAATTTTAGATTTTAAATGATCTTGAAAGACTCACATAATAGTCTTACTTTTTACAACTTATGAATGAGAATAGAATAAAACAAGTTTGAAACTGACCATCATGACACCATTGATGGCAATTTCCCAGAAGAAAGAGCAAAATTAAAACACAATTACCTGTGACTTTTTTTTTTTTTGCAAAACATATTGTGACATTTGTCTATAGATTGATATGTACATTTGCAGTTTCTTGAATATAATTGTATTTACATGCCTATAGCCATTTACAATTGCAATGGAAATATTCAAGATTCTAAGATTCAAAAGGTTTATTGTCATCTGCACAGTAAGTAAACAGGTTTCCCTGTACAATGAATTTCTAACTTTGCAGTTCTCTCTGAATGCCAGGAAACGCTTAAGATTAATGAAAAAAGATGAATATTTAAAAGATGTCTAAAAGGAGCATAACAGCTGAATATTTAACACAAAATATAAAAACATAACAAAGCTGTAAATGTCTAGCTATTCACAAATCAGCTGTTGTGCAAATTTTGCTGAGTGAATTACTGTGCAAAGGAGACTAAATAGTGAGGTATGTGTGCATTTATTGAATATTAAGGTGCAATAACATTAATGACAGAGAGCTACCATAAATATTAGGTTAGTGTCCAACACTGAAGGAGGACAGATGTGTTGTTGGGTGTAAACCCCCCAAAGATGAAATCAATCATTTGAGTGGTTCGTGAAGACAAAAAGAAATGGACCTGACAATTGCATGTTGTCCTCTGTATGACAACATGGAGGTTCAAATTCAGTATAGTGAACGGTAAAGAGCAGGTGAAGACCATGAGCCTTTTTGGGTTCTTTGAAAACCGGAGATGCCAGGCATTCCAGACCATCCTTAAAACAGATGTGAAGAAAGCAGCCAGAGGTGCTAAAACTAGAGATACTTCCTAACAACAGCAGCAGGTTTACTGCATTGAGGTTTTCCCTTTAATTAACACTAGGAATCTATACGACCCGAAAGTTGATGCAGTCTTGTTACAGAAAGGAAGTGGTCATGCTCAGTAAACTGGCTGAAAACCTTATCAGTGTTTAATAATAAAGTGAGCTAAACTGTATATAGCAGTGATCTATGTAAGCTGGTGATTGGGCCAAAAAGGACATTTTAGGCAGGGGCAGTTCTGAACCTTGAGATGTGTACGTTATGAGATGTTATGATGTGTGCATTTGACATGATAGAACAAAAGAGCATCAAGTAATTCAAAAAGCTGAAATTCAATGTAAGAGGATCATAGGATGCTGAAGTTGACCTTGTTGAAGGCATGATGGTGACTTGAGAGAACCAGTAACCTTTGTGTCTCCACTGTCATCAATAAATGGTATCTAAAATGTTTTGGATTAATTCCTGTGTTCAGTGATTTAATGCATTGATTCAATAGATTTTTTTTTATTTTTTATGGAGGTTCCAGTTCTCAGTTGTAGTACACAAATGCTAGGAAACGTCAGAACTTGTGTTCATTACATTTTTTTTGTAATTCAGTTTAATTCTAATAAGTGACTGAATGTGAGGCGGCCTTGGTACAGAGGTAGAACGGTCAACCTCTGATCAGAAGATCACAAGTTTGGTTCTGGGCTTTCCCGACCTTTGAAGTCTCCTTAAGTAGGACTACGGATCCACATTGGTGGTTATAGGTTGGCGCCATTGTTAGGTGGCGAAGCCACCATCAGTCTATGAATGGGGCTATCATGATGGCTGAGTTATAGCTATAGCTAGCTGTGTAGCGGGGGCAAGTGGCAAGACTGGAGGTGGGATCCCGAGCAGCGGTGGTGCAGGATCGGACCCGGGTCGGTAGCAAGATGAAGGTAGTGATGACAATCCTGGAGATAGTAGGCAGTGAGGGGCAGGGCAAAGCAAGGCATGAAAACTAGTGAAAAGAATAGAATACGTGGCCAAAGTACTGCACCGGCCAAAGTACTAGCGGTTAATGCTGGAGAGGGTGCATCCTAAATAGTGATGGATGATTGTAGTCATCTGGGTCCAATCAGGATGGAGACACAGGAACCTGGGAGCACTATGACATGTAATAGGTTTGGGAATGTCAGGAAAACTGACGATACGATTCATAATACCGATAGTATCACGATAGGGCAAACATAGCAGTAATCTACATATTACCTTGTTAATCTATGATATATCGCTAATTTTTAAACAAACATATCTTTTTTTTCACAAAACCTTTTCTGTTTTTTAGAACAATCCTTACAACCACATTTTTTGCAGCGAGGAAAGACGGGCTGGGGTGTATTAGTGCACGATGTGTCCACATTGTTGCTGCACCATTACGC
>NC_050526.1:17639085-17665622 GCF_002922805.2 Oryzias melastigma | reverse complement strand
TATTTAATTTATGACATTTGTTAGCTAAAGCCCCTAAACTTGTACGCAGTGTTCCCTCGTTATTCACTGGAGTTAAAATAAAAAAATAACTTGAAATTCTTACAAAATTCTTAAACTTTTAAAGGTCTGAAAGCTACAAATATTGAGGAATAACATAAATATTCAAAATTTGCATAAGACATTCACACATTCATCAGCTGTCAGTGAAAGATGCGAGATTTCTTCTTGTTCATGAGAAAATCTGTTTCTATAACATCCCAGACAATTTTAGATTTTAAATTATCTTGAAAGACTCACATAATAGTCTTACTTTTACAACTTATAAATGAGAGTAGAATTAAAAAAATTTTGTAACTGACCATCATGACACCAGGTGATGGTGGTTTGTGAAGACAAAAAGAAATGGACCTGACGATGGCATGTTGTCCTCTGTATGACAACATGGAGGTTCAAATTCAGTATAGTGAACGGTAAAGTGCAGGAGAAGACCACGAGCCTTTTTGGGTTCTTTGAAAACCGGAGATACCAGACATTCCAGACCATCCTTAAAACAGATGTGAAGAAAGCAGCCAGAGGTGCTAAAACTAGAGATACTTCCTAACAACAGCAGCAGGTTTACTGCATTGAGGTTTTCCCTATAATTAACACTAGGAATCTATACGACCTGAAAGTTGATGCAGTCTTGTTACAGAAAGGAAGTGGTCATGCTCAGTAAACTGGCTGAAAACCTTATCAGTGTTTAATAATAAAGTGAGCTGAACTGTATATAGCAGTGATCTATGTAAGCTGGTGATTGGGCCAAAAAGGACATTTTAGGCAGGGGCAGTTCTGAACCTTGAGATGTGTATGTTATGAAATGTTATGATGTGTGCATTTGACATGATAGAACAAAAGAGCATCAAGTAATTCAAAAAGCCGACATTCAATGTAAGAGGATCATAGGATGCTGAACCTTGTTGAAGGCATGATGGTGACTTGAGAGTGACCAGTAACCTTTGTGTCTCCACTGTCATCAATAAATGGTATGGGAATGTCAGGAAAACTCGTGATACGATTCATAATACCGATAGTATCACGATAGGGCAAACATAGCAGTAATCTACATATTACCTTGTTAATGTATGATATATCGCTAATTTTTAAACAAACATATCTTTTTTTTCACAAAACCTTTTCTGTTTTTTAGAACAACCCTTACAACCACATTTTTTGCAGCGAGGAAAGACGGGCTGGGGTGTATTAGTGCACGATGTGTCCACATTGTTGCTGCACCATTACGCCAAAACCATTAGCAAACCGTTAAGGCTAAAAATGTATCGGTCCGGTAAAAATTGATGACATGGGTTTTGGTTGACATATCGCAATAGTATTGGTATTTTGTCCAAACTGTAGACTGAAAAGTGCCTTCAAGGAAGTTAAAAAAATGCTTTTTACACGTTTACACCATTTACTATTTACCATTTTAGAAGATGACCAACAGGTTACATTGTTTCACACACGATATAAGTATCAACACATCGCTTCTCCCGGTTGTGTTACCCAAATTTACTTTACTACACTGGCTGCACCTTCACCTCTAGCAGCAAAATCCGTCTCCATATCTTCCACAGAGACGATTGTGTTGATTGTTGCTAATCTCAATACATGTACCATGAAGTTTTCCATTGTGAATCAAACCATCTTTGACAGCAGATTAGATCCAGAATGATTAAACATCTCTTCACATTACTGCGATGGGAATCCGCCATGATCCCATTAAGAAAAGCTTTGCTTGTCTAGTTGTTATCGCATTAAGAAAAATTTAGCGGCACACTCCTTAACCTCTGGGCCGACATCATCAGCCAACCGTATCCCAGCTGAGGTCGCTTCCTGGATGCAGTTTAATTGGACGCAGGGCAGGAAGTGGCAGTCAGCTGGCCTATCAGCTGTGGAGTTTAATTGGTTGGTGGGATGGGTGGCAGCCAGCCAACTGGAGAGGTCACAGATAACCATCATCCCAAACATGGCTCGCACAGGTGGGAATTGATGGAAGTTAATCTGACATTTGATTAGTTTGTGCACGGAATGGGCCGCGATCAAAGCTACTTACTTCACTCACTCGTGCAAGATGAACCCAAAAAGAGTCACATGCACGGCAAATTGAGCACATACTCAAACGCACACACTGACACTCCTCTAGGGGACAAACAGACAGATGGGAAGTTGATGTTAATGGGACACATGGCTAAATGGGCTAAATGGACGGGATAAACACCATTCCCACAGAAACCCAAGGACTGTGTGAGAGAGGAAGGAGAAACGACGGAAGAGAGAAGGGCGGTGTGTTAGCAGCTGGCTCTCACGCTGTGGACGGCTGGTACAGGGCGGGATTTCCAACCTGAGGGGAGGGTTGTCTGTGAGGGTCTTCAAAAAGTTCTGCAAGTCAAGTAAATCATCTGTCAAGGCGATAATAGGAAACACCTTTCAGTTGTAGGCATAAACACTTTTTGGATAAATAAAACATGTCCCTGTCAACCATCTGTCAACCATAATTTTCTTTTATAGCCACACAGTTATTGTTCCATTAAATGAAGAACAGCCGACTTTTAAAATGTTGACTGCAAAAGATAAACAATAGGAAGATAAATTTTTTTTTATCAAATAGAAAAAAATACTGCGGTGCTATATCCTCTGAACTATCTTTAAATGTCTGTTTTACAGGTTGTATCATCTACAACATGTGTTTGTAAATGTGTATCTGGAAAGTATTGCTGTGGCAGGAGAAGAGTAGTCACCTTTTGATTAGAAGATCATTGGTTTGATTACCGCTTTGAGTCGAAGTGACCTTCAGCAAAAAACTGAACCCAGTTTTGCTTCTGGTGGTCTGTCTAGGACAGGAATGGCAAACATACGGACCACGGGCCGCATCCGGCCCGCCAGATGGTTTCATCCGGTTCAGTCGTGAAGAGAAAAAAATATAAGGACGTTGTGGAAAAAAATCCAGTTTCTAGCCCATTCCTGTGGCAAGTTAGGATTGCTGAAAGAAATGGCCGCAATATGCAATTCCACCACAAGGGGAAGCTCTGCTTAGCTTTGCTCTGCAAAGGGGGACAATGAAGCCTTGTGGCGGAGAAGCTGGCTGAACCACTGGAACCTAGAACCTCGGTGTTCCAAAACTTCTCTGAAAAGCTTTCAGTTGATCCAAAATACCAGAGATCTGGTGAAACTTGGTGGATGCGATTGTCTCTTTCATTCCAACTTGTTTTCTTTGCTGTCCTTATGAAACCACAAAGAAATTCCACATTATTTCTTACACAAAGAGAAAAACCAATGCCTCAGGTCCAGCATGTCTTAAAGTGTCAAACTCCATGTTTGCCCAACAGAGAACCTGACTTTCAGTCAGTCTAATTTCTGAACATTCCATGGACTCAAATCAAGATTTGTTGCAATCCTGACTTATGTACCTTACTTCTTGGAAAGGTAGACAACATCAATATCAGTAATGCTGGGTAAAAATCGGGCATTTGACACATCAAGCATTCCGTGTGTTCTTGAACGTGTACCAAATATCCAACACATCCTCGCTCCCAAGTCGTCACATGTTGACGTTTGCCTAAGGATCTCTCAGCATCACTTTTTGCCGTGTTGGGTGTCTCCAACTCATTGTTTTATGACGTACTGGGTGTTCCCATTCAATCATGGGTCCTCCAACCTCCGGGCCACAAACCAGAACCGGTTCAGTACCATGGCGCCAAGACACCAGTACCCAAACCCGACACCGGACCAGATGCGGCACCAGACCTGAACGGTACCGGACATGGTACCGGACATGGTACCGGACATGGTACCGGACGTGAACCGTTACCAGACGCAGTACCGGATGCGAACCAGTAACAGATCAAGGTCAGGGTACCGGTTTTGGACGTGTCCCGAGGACCAGTGGGCATCCAGTACTGAATCTGGTACCACACACAGTACCGCGTCCCAAGGGTTGCAAACCCTTGACTTCACAAACACCCAGCACATCAAAAAACACCCAAAACGTCATGGAGGAGTCCTTAACCAAACGTCAATATGTTTTGGATGAGAATGTGTTGAAATACCCGATACACACTGACAATTCTAGCGCATGCATCAAAATGTAGAAGTGGTGCAAATCTGGCCAATTTTACAAACCGCAGGTTTAACTTCTCCTCCATGATCCGTTTTCAAATGGTTGGTACTACCGTGAATTACATCAGTATTAAATCTGAGTCCCTGATCTGTCAAAGTTCAACTGGTTTAATTTTCAAAGCACGTTTGGTGGCTTTGGTTTTTTTACGTTGAGCCCAAAAACTGTGGCAAAAACCTGCATATAGTGACGCATCAACACGGAAACGGTATGGGCACTAACAATGACTTTTTAATAGAAATGGTAGCTTGAACGCACATTGCTAAACCTGGTGTGAATGTAATGTAAAACTATAAATATCTTTTTTTGTAGTTTGTATTACTTTGGATGACGTTTAGTTTTTAGGACTTAACCTTTGGCGATTGTTGTTGGAAGAGTTTTTCCTCATATTTTTCTCTCTATAGAACTGTAGTTCTTTCTGCTCTTTTTCAGAAGTCATCATCATAATGACCAACTTTTCTCTCTTGTCTTATAACAATAAGTTGGTTTCTGCTGGAGGCTTTATTCCAATTTACAGCCGTTTCTTATTTTTGCCAAATTGCTTGTAAATGATGAATCTTGTCATAGAATTTTTTTTTCTTTTCTCTCTGGTGGCCAATAAGAAAATATAGTTCTGACAAAATGGCCTTTTTGGAATTGTCTAAACTAAAGTGCATTCATTAATAACTGCGATGCCTATTGATGCAACTATGGATCGAAATACTTCAGCTCCAAAATTTCCTTGATTTCTAAATGAAAGCTAAAACCAAAGTGAATTTGTGTGCATCCAATCAGGTGCGCTAAACAATTTGGGCACCAGTCTGCAAATAGAAGGGGAGAAAAACAAGGAAAGACAGAAAAACTCCCACTGCAGCAGAAGAGAAAATAAAACAGAAAAACATCCCAAAGGAACAAATGAAACTAAACATTCTGCCTTAGCCTTAATAGTTCATTATGAATTAAAGTGATAAAAATAATCAATCTTTGTGTTTAAGCATTGTTTCAAAACATCTTCAATCTAATCAGACTGGTCATTTTGAACTCTAATGCTTAGCAGAAATGCTGGTTTCCTACTGATGCTTAAAAAAGTCCAAACCCACTTAGTGGTTCTTATATTTTTATGTTGAGCATCTAGCACTCATTTGAAAACTTAAAGGTTGAAAAAACAGCACACATACACAACCTACTGATCTTTTCATTCTGTTGGAATGTGTGCATGCTGGCCAGTGGAAATGGGGATGGATGATGGCTGTCCTGGCTGGCCAATGATGAGAGCTAATGTGATCATGTGTAATGGACGACCTCTGAAAAGGCCCCCTGTTTCATTTCACCGTTCTCTCTCTTTCTCCCATCTGTGTCATTGTCTCTCGGCCTCTGTCAGCAGCTGCTGATTTAGTGGGCAGGGTCACTGCGGCGCTCAACGGAGCGCTGACTTTCTTTGAAGAACGGAGGGAAACTCTGAAACATCTGCATAGATCTGTTTCTGACTGGAAAGGTGTGTTTGTATTTGATGACACATGCTGGGGGGTGACATCTAGAAGTATTATTTAAAAATTAGCCGTATTTTAAGAAAAGCATCAAAAGCATGTTCTTGGTGTGATGATGTTGCAGATAACTTTTCAACATTGAGCATGTGACTCGTGTTCAAGAACGTGTGATACGCTGGTTCTTGAACATGCCCGTGGTTTTCACACTGGACAAGCAGGGAGGAACTATTTCTTCTACTACTTTTTCTCCTGTTTGCCAGCGCATGTTCTTCACCTACAGTTAGATGTGATTGGTCAGGTGGTTTAGTTTACCAGCTTTGGTCCAGAACAGAAATCTCCGGTAGACTCTAGTCTGAATTCAGACCAAACACAACGTTTAGGACTCGATCCAGACCAAGTTACGCCGACTCGATCCGGAACAAATCTTTTTTCCAGTCTGAATACATCCATACATAGCTACACGTGAACGTGGGAGTTTTAAACGCAGAAGCTGAAAATGCACTGTCACACGTTTACATAGACTTTTCATAGGAAGGTGCCGCTGGAACGCATTGCCGAGGGCGGTGTGAAAGTAGCTTCTGTGATGTATTATAAGTCATAAGCCAAAGATGCCATCATCCTTTTTTTCTGGTTTGACTCGTCCAACTTAAATAAATAACAGTGGGTTTAAGTTAAGCATTAATAGTTGTTTTTTAACAGCTTAAACTAAAAAATTGCTCCTCTAAATCTGTAGATGTGATCAAAACCTCATTTTATATAACCTAAATGATGGTTTACAGTTTAAGAAATAATTACTTTTGTGTTTTGCTTTTTGCAACAAAACATAAACAGTTTAGTTCATTTCTCTTCTTTTTGATCAGAAATATTTGTATTTTTTCCCAGTCTTTGAGTCATATTTGCTCTCTTTTTCCTTCATTTTCCAGTCAAGGCGTTAACACAAATTGACAGTCAGTTGTGAACAGACCTACTCATATTTCACGGCTTTGTTCGCATTCAAAGCTACAAGCTTTTCAATCTATAAGTCTTTTTTCTGCCTCCATGTGTCTCACTGGCTTTCCCTAATTAGCTTTCCAGATCGATAAGGATTTATTATGGCACATGACAGGATGTATGTCAAAGAGATTAGCAATCAGATTCCCTTTTACAACCCTGTTTGCAATGGGAACAAGGAAAGTATAGATGTTGTGTAAACTTGTAACTGACCGTACAAACGACCCGATCTGAAGTCCTGACTCGACTCCTGCAGCGTTCGCAGCATCAGGTGTCAGATTTGTGTCCACCATCTTTCTTTTGATGTTTGTCCATAAAAAACGTGTTCAGAATGTGTTCATAAGATAGCTAGATGCTCCTGGTGTGTGTGGGAGGAGCTATTCTCAAAAGTTTTTAGTGTCACCACTCCATTGACTGTATATCCATCTACAATGATTGAAAGACATGGATGATGTTGAGAGATCTGGTTGCTCATTTGAAGGAGCTCTACAAAAGCATCTCCATGTCCGGGTCCATGAGATCATTCAGGAGCTTCATCTGATCTCCATCTATTTCTGACCCCGTTTGACGTCGACTTCCTCATTAGACTGAGGAGGATAAAAATAGGGAGTTTTTGTATTATTGTCTTGATACAAATAAGAAAAGTATCATAAAGTTAGTAAGGAGCACAATCGCCAACAATACGCTTGTCCTCCATGATGGATGGCATCATCACCACGTTCCAGGCTAGAGCTGAGTTCATGATTGATTGACCCAACGGGAATTCTTTGCCAAAGTTCAGATATTCGACGCCCGGGACGCAGCAGAGTTTACCAAGACCACATCCTTACCTAAGCACTAGTCCTTGCCTATAGCAGGAGTCAGCAACCTGCGGCTCCAGATCCACATGTGGATCTTTTATCTCTCCATGGAGGCTCCTCGACCAAACATAAAATCGGTCACTGCTGACCCAGCCGTGTCGACCGACATCAGAGCTCCCTCGAACCAAAACTACCTAAAGAAAACAAATAAACAAAGCCAGCAACCTAAGACTACCAACCACAAACTAAAATAACCAAACCCAGCTGTTTAAGACTGGACAAAGAGGAGAAAATAAATAAATAAATAAAATAGCATTTGTTAAAAGTAAGGATTACTTGATTAGTATTTTAATTTAGATGAGTTAAATGTATAAACTGATGTCTGAGGTTCACATAGATGATAAACTATGTAGGTTTTTACATCCTGTTAACCTGAAGACGTCTTGTTTGCACAGATGCAGATTTTATATGCAAAGCAAAACTTTGGTAAAAAGTTTGATCATTTTTGAGTTAAAAGCACATATTATGGTACACAACATTAGTTACTAGGTCCACTGAGATGATCCTGTTTGGCACTGAGCGTCTTTTATTTTCAAAACAAGTTATTTGAGCTTCTGTCAACCATAAAAAAATAAGAAAATTATATTTTGAGAAATGCTAGGTTCTTTTTATATTTTTGATTTTGTTCATGCAAAAAAATTAACATAATTCTTATTTATTATTTAAAAAATGAAGGTCATGAGTGCAAATCCAGATTTCTTAAAGACTAAAGTAAAACTCTACGGCTCCTTCTAGGTTTCGATCAGTAGAAAACGAGCTCAAACGGCTCTTTTACTGTTGAAGGTCGCCGACCTCTGAACTAGAACCTGAAAAAAGAACCTTCTTCTTTGTAAAAGCTGTACGTTATCTGAGAGCAGAGACTTTTGACTGCATTGGTTCAACAACCACCACACTGCAAAAGTCTCCTTGAGAACAGATGACGAGTTCCTCGAGTGTTTGTCTGATTTCTACTCGACGGAGGCTCGTCTAAAGTGTTGGGTTCTTCCAGACGGGGATATCGCGGCCGCTGTTTACTCGACTCATATCCCATTCTCCGTATCCAGCCGGGAGACAAATGCTTTCTGGAAACTTGGCAAACATGCCGGAAATGAGATTTGTTATCACCTCTCCTTTGCGCCTCGCCTGGCGTATAAATCTGAGGGGAAGGATGTGTGTGTCTGTCTTTTCTCACACCTGTTTGCATCCACATATTTTGTCTGTTTCATCAAGTGTTTTTTGTGATGTAAATCTGCCAGTGCACCCACGTGTGCATCCTTTGTGCTGCAGCTGCATTGTATCAAACAATCAGACCAGCAGTATCTTCGCAGACACCATCCATCTGCACAGATTAATTCCTCTTTCAGCGGCTAATATCACTTTTTTTTTCTCCATCGGTACTGAGAGGCAAAGCAGGAAGCCCTTTCTGTCTCCTGTCACCGTATTTCGCTTCAAAGCCTCATAATGAAGGCATAACTGAATATTTATCATGTTAATCACGACTGAATAAAAGTGCTCGTTTATAGACGTATTTTTATTCTCTAGACATCTTTCATGGTATCTAAATGCTTGGTTTGTGTGCTTATGTTTCGCCCAATCCTCCGTTTTGGCTCTTGTTTTTATTTATCACCTCCTGTATAATCATCTGTGTCGAATCATAGTGTAAAAGTCCTTCGTACAAGGATCTAAAACATGCTTCAAAGAGCGGAGTGGAGATTTACAGCCGCTGACCTTATTCCTGCGGCGGCATGTATGAACATGTCAGCAGCGGCGTGGAACAGCTGCATCCACTCATCAATATGGAAACCAGGAATTCTCCAGTCAACAAGTTTGAATTAAATATAACAAACCACCTGTAGACAGACGTATCTATTATAATCTTGGAGACCGAATTCAAAGTCAAAGCTTTTAATTGATAATCTTGACCATAGAGTTTTGGTGTATTTGTGGTTAACATCCTAATACTAAAGATGACCCTTGTAAGAGTTTTAAATAACTGCTGTGGGTCTTTTTAACCCCTCAATCACTGCACAATGTAAAGATACAACCAACAAAAATTTACCAAAAATTATTTTTTTCATGGTTTTGCTTTGTGGCAATGCTTACACTCGGAATAAGAAATTCACAAACAATGGTGTCAAATCTGACACCCTTAAAATAAGAATGGAATGGTTTAGAATTGTATGAAACCTCAAATGAAAACTCACAGAAGTTTTTTGTACATAATTTGTTATAGTACTAAGATGAGCACAACAATAATACACCACATAAACTAAATCGAAGTAATTCAGTTCTATTCTTTTCCTTTCTATTCTAAAATGAGCATAACAATGCACTGTAAAAATTAAATCTGGAGAAATAAATTCTACTCTATTCTATTCTATTTTATTCTATCCTGAATTGGGCAAAACAATACATTACTAGAAATGCATTTTAAGAAAGCAAACAAGAATTCTATTTTATTCTAAAAAAAAGTAATGCATTAAAAATGAACTTGAAGTAAAAACAATTCTGTTCTGTACTATTCTATAGTTAGCACATCAATACGCTGCAAAAACTAAATCTTCAAGTAAAAAGAACTCTACTGATGTAAAGTCCTATTCTAATCTAAAATGACCACAACAGTACACTGTAAAAACAAAATCGTAAGAAAGAATAAGGATTATATTATATCATATTTTGTTCTAAATTTGAGCATGTCAAAATACATAACCAAAACTGGAGCGTGAGAAAGTGGAAAAAAATTCTATTCTACTCAAAATATGAGCATAACAAAGCACTGCAAAAACTAAATCTTTAGAAAGTAAAAAAAAATATTTATATTTTATTCTAAAATGAAACATTAATACACTGTAAAAACTACATCTTTAAGTAAAAGCAATACTGTTCTACTCTATTCTGACGTTAGCACAACAATACTGTTACATCCCCAACAGGCACACTTACTTAAGTCTAGGGGATAAATACAAAAAGATGAGGGATTAACAGATCCCGGACGAGCCCCCATATGTTACGTCCCCAATAGAAACACCTGCACGAGTCTAGGGGGAAATTACTAATGAGGACCAGAATACAAAAACCGGATTTGGAGAAAGTCAAAAGAATTCTATTCTATTCTAAAATGAGCAAAACAATACACTGCAGAAAACAAAATCTCAAAGTAAAAACGGTTCTACCAAATTATATCCTATTCTACAGTGAGCATAACAAAACTTAAAAACTGAATCACTCCTAAAAGACTAAAAACACCCTTCTTTCAAGAAAAACTTTCCTAATTTTTCTTTGGTAAGAAATTATCAATAACGTTTTTTAAAAGCAAAATATTTTTTCTTTAAGAAAAAAAATGTCTTAGCGACTTCAATTTTCCTTCTCAAAATAAGAATTCTCTGTACAACATTATTTTCAATCTTATTGACAGTTTTGTTTTCTAATTTAAGAATTTTTTTCAAACTTCAACAACTTTTGACTTATTTCTACAAGGTTTGTTTTTACAGTGTACCAACAACACTGTTATTACTGAGTAATAACACAGTAATTCAGAAAACTACAAATAAAAACAATAATCAGCTGAGAGTTAAATGGAATTAAAACTTCTATGTAAATTAATTTCCCTTTTTACTTTACCATCATAACAATCTGTTAATTTCTCATTGAATAACATGAATATATTGTTTAGTTTATTCTAAAGACCGTCGTGTCTCCATGTACCGTCTGATCTACCTTTGATCCCAGAATATCACTGGAATTTTTAACGTCTTTGGGATAAATGGACCTGTCCCGGCGACACTGAAAAATAACGACACAACGCTTGACCAGATAATAAATGACTCTTTTACTGAACTGTAAAATGGACAGTCAAACTCAGCCTTCTCATCACTTGTTATACGTTTGCATTTATGTTGGAGTCACGAGCTAAACCACGTCTCCAGATCTCAGCTGTCGCGGGACACCTGGAGACGTGACAGTCATCACTTTGGATTTAAAATGTAACTAAGATCACAATTTAGACCTGGAAACCAGATGTTTGCTTATAGAAAAGTATGCAATTACAATAAAGATAGGTCATTCCAATCACAATATTTATAAGCAATTTGATGCTTAAAGAATATGTAGATTCTTTTTTTTAATTTTCAAGAACATATGATATTAAAAGAATACCATAAACCATAATTGAACGCGATTTCCCGTGGTGACAGAACGGCGAAGTGTCGTTGCGTTTTGTCCGAGTGTTTTGTCTCTTCATAAGACTGTTACAGGATCATAGCCATAACATAACTTCTAATGCATTTCCTCTAGCCCGAAACAGGCCTTTGCAAATAATAAAACTTGTCCGGTAAGAATTATTACACCTTGTCCGGAAAGGCTGGTTTCTCTTTCGCCTCTGATTAAAACATCAGTCAGACTTAACCAGTAGCCCTCTGCAGAATTGATTAAACCATCTAGTCGGGATATAGATAGATTGAAGGAGCATGGCTGTTGATTCTGGTGTTTATATCTCCTCTGGAAGCAGAATCAGTAATGTGGAATGACTAATGTGTTGCTTTATTAGCAATTTTCATCCAGTTAACTTGATTTTTTTAATTATACTTGATCTTTGCTTTGCTGTTAATCATTTTTATCCCTGTTGTTCTGTTGTAAAACCAATAAAGTTTCCTTTTTTTTGACAAATGTGCATGTTTAATGTCACCATCGTGACTCTGTAGTAAAACAACGTTCGTGGTGAAATGGCCACCTGTGGTTTCAAACATTTGATCGGATTATCTCCACAGAGACGTGAACTTCAGCGCTGATGCTGGCTGTTACGGTCGGTTTCTGTTGACTGAAGATGACGGTCAGGTTTATCGTACTCTCTCTCACACCTAACTTGCCTTATTTTTTGACCGTTTTTTCCTGATAATGAAATCTACTATCTCATTATCAGAAGAAAAAAAACTCTTGTTTTCTATTAATAAAAAGGCTTCGTTTTGCTGTGATAATGGCATAATTTTCTTTGGGTGACAGAAGCCAAAAGGTGCTGTCTTGTTTTTTTTTTTTTGTTTGTTCGTTTTTTTTTCCAGTTATCTCACGATAACGACATTTTCTATTAGATTAATGAAATAGAAGATGTCGATATGAGATAACTAATTCTGTTATGTCATAGTATTGACTTTTTTTTTACCTACGTAGCTTTTTTCCTGTGTTCTTGTCATAACGACATCTACTATCTCGTTACCACAAGACAAAAAGAACACACTTGTTTTCTCATAATAACAAGATAGTAGATGTTATCATGAGATGACAAAATTCATTATGTCTCGATAATGTCGTGATAATGGAAGCTGAGATCTGTGTATCTTTGTTTTGATTATCTCACAAAAACAACATTTACCATCAGATTTAAAACAGTGGATGTTGTTCTTACAAGATAACTATTTTTTCTAGTAATAATGACAGTTGATGTTAATATTTTGAGATTGTGTTCTCGTGATTACGGAAGCTGCAAAAGGTCAACCTACGAGATAGTCGATGTCGTTACCACAAGAAAAAAAACACTGAATTTCTCATAATTACAAGATAGTAGATATTGTCATTATAAGGGAACAAGCTTTGCTATGTCGTGATAATGACATTGTTTTGTAGTGATTATAAAAGCTGAGAGTGGCGTACCTTTGTATGTATATATATATATATATTTTTTTTTTTTACAGTTGTTTTGCGATAACAGCATTTACTATCAGATTACAAATATGAGATTGTGGATGTCGTTCTCATGAGATAAAAATAGTTTTCTTGTGATAACGACATAGTAAGTGTCGATATGATGAAATAACACAGTTTGTTGTGTCATGATTTTGACATTGATTTCTTATTACGGAAGCAACAAAAGACCTTCTTAACTTTTTTGTGTTTTCCTGTAATAACCATGAAAAAAAACTCTTGTTTTCTCTTAACAACAAGATAATAGATTTTGTTATTAAGAGATGACGATTTTCCTTATGTCGTGATTAAGGACGCTAAGAGTGTCATATGTTTCTTTTGTTTGGTTTTTTACGATTTCTCACAATAAATACATTTACAATCAGATTACAAATATGAGATACTGGATGTCATTCTCATGAAAAAAAAAGTTTTATTGTGATAACGACATAAATGTCGATATTATGAGATAACTACTTTTGTAATGTCATGATACTGACATTGATACAGAAGCCACAGAAGACCTCCGTAGCTTGTTTCCTGTTTTCCTGTGATAATGACACCTATTATCTCATTATCACAAGAAAAAAAAAAATTTGTGATCACTGTATATCTGCTTGTAGACATAAAAAACATGTTCTGAAACATGTAAATGTCCTGGTCCCTTCACCTGATGAAATGCACTGACCTGCAGCCGGCCACAGCTGCGCAGACGGCTGCAGCTGTGGCCGGACCAACTTTCTCCTCAAGTGTCCATGACTGAATAGGAAGTTATTTATGACTGACAGCATCAGCAGGATCTCCATGATTAAAGTCATTAATTATAAATTGATCAGCTCTTCTGGTGTTTAGCATTTACTCTGATATACTTCTTTGTTTTGCTGTGGATTCTATTTTCTTTATCTCGTCACGACATTTACTGTCTTGTTGTCAAGAAAAAACCTGTATTCTCGTGTTTATACAGACAAAAACAGCAATATGGGCCGTTCTTGGATTACATAATAACCCTTTATAATTCTAATAGATTTGATACCTCTGTTTCTGAGACCACATCTCATTCGCATGATCAAAATTTTCCGGTATAAATGATGTGATTTGTGTTCATGATTCCACTAGAAGGGCTTTTCCCGCTCATTTCAAAATGGCTGCCTCCAGGAAATCTAAAAAAAGGCTTTTGTCGGGAAAAGTTTTGCTAATTTTCAGAACATTATGAAGAGAATAACAAGTTTTTTTTGCTGTTAATTTTTTTTACTGGTTTCTGTATTGAAAGAACACAAACATTGTTGATAATTAAACATTAATCACTCAGTTTTACCATTTGTAGATCAAATTCGAGACAGTGGACAGCCTGAACACTCATCTTAGACAAACATTGTTCGCCAAACTTCTCCCCTTTTTTACAGGTTTCATCAAAGGGTTTGAAAAGCATCTTAATTCCAAAGACGTTTCTGTGGATGATTGGATGTAGTGGGTCATTATAGTGGTCATTTAGACACATAAACGATGTATTTTTGCTGTTTCGTACATTTTGTTGTGTCAGCCACTAGCTGAGCTGAAGTGCTGGTTAATTGCAGGTAGAAGCCACTTGTTCTGTTGTGAAACTTCTCATTTGCACAGGAATGTTTCCAACATCAGCAAACGCCACATTACACAGATATTTCCGATCCATCTCACAGGACCTGCAGTTTGAGCTCGCAGGTGCTGCTGTCCACCGTCCTCCGGAGCATAATTCAGCGTGTGATTGGCTTCATTGTTGCTGCTCGCTCCTCTTTCTTTAGGCTGTTTGTGCGTTTGTCTGTCCTAACACAGCTGGCCAGATGGATAAATGCCTGTTTTAGATGTCATGCCTTCCCTTCAGGGTAAATAAACACAAGCATGTTTGAGGAGAGGCGTAAAGAGATTTTGGCAGCCGATGATAATTGCGTGTCCTCCCGTGATTCACCTTGAATTTTAGCCATCGGGAGAAACATTTTCTTAGAAGTAAACGTATAAATCCAGGAGTTGCGTCTCTGTCTCGGCCTGTTTTGTCATCCACCTCATGGCGTCCGGCGCGGTCGCTTGTTGATGGGACACTGAAGTTAATTAGCCATTTTATGGCGGATTTACAGACAAACGGAGAAGATGGTCGCCATTTTGCCCTTGTTACCCACTTGAGGATTAGGATGCACAAAAGGAGACTCTGTGATGCCAAGATAAATACATGCATTTCCTTTTGTAGTCCTTTTTTACTATTTTGCAATTTCCTTTGATAATTGACCTTTAAACAGATTTTTGTGACATTGTTTGAAATCATTTTTTAGTTTAATCCCTTTTTTCCCTCAATTTTTAAATATGAAATTACACAAAGTTCCAACACAAACCTTAAAATGTGCAAAAAACTCAATTCTTATTTGTAAATGTCATTTTTTACTGCCAAAAAATTACGATTAAAATTGAAAACATATTAAAAAATTCCAAAAACAAAGAAAAGACGAGGTCAAAACAATGGCGACTCTTCGCTGACTTATATACAATGTTCAAAGGATTTACATTAAGCATCGCAATTTTTTACCATAATTCATTTCTTAAACGTGACATTTCAGGGATAATAACCAGTTTCAATCCTCCACGTTCTTAACCACAGATCACCCTTTCGGGGTCACGGGGCTGCTGGAGCCTGTCCCGTCCTCTATGGGCGACGGTGGGGTACACCCTGAGCAGGTCGCCTGATCCCAGAGGGCGCCGTCACGCAACATTTTACATGAAAACTATTTTGATGTTCGGTCTGTGTCGGTGATTGACAAACGCACCTGTTAATGCAGAGGCTGTTTAGTGTGGTTTGAATCTGGACCAGCCAATCAGCTTCTGTGAACCCTCACAACTTTAGAAACAAGCTAGAAAAGTTACATTACCTGCAATAATGCTAGTATGAATACTTTTTGCTGAATTGGCTGAACCAATTTCCTTGAATTTTCTAAATGATTTCCTGAACGTCTTGATGGCAACATTACAAAAGTTTTAAAAGAACACAAAGAATTTGAAGAATAAAACAAATAGCAGAATGTAAAATGTATAAAAAGTATCAAAACCCAAAGTACAAGCATGAATGTCCTGAACTTGTTGAATATTTTGATAGCAATATTGCATAAGTTTTACAAGGATTTGAAATATTCATTTTCAATATGGCCTGAAAATTGCATTAATTGCGTAAAATCTTTTAAAAAAAAAAGTAGAATATAAAATAACCAAAAGAAGAAGTAGGAATATCCTGAACACGTTGAACGTTTTTATACCAAACTTTCATAATTTGAACAAAGTGCTCAAAGAACTTGAAGAAATTCTTGAAAAATTGCAAAACTGCGTTAAAATAAAATAAATAAAAATCATGAATACCAAAAGTAACATAATGAATGTCCTGAAGGTGGTGAACGTATTGATAAAAAGATTGCATACCTTTTAAAAGTGTGCAAAGTTTTTAAACGATTCTAAATATTTTTCCATTCATTTTCAATTCAAATTTGCATAAATTGGACAAAATCTTTACAAAACAAAGAAAATATAAAAAGCAAAGAGCAGACAGGAATATCCTGAACATGCTGTTTGTTTTGATACTTGCATAATTTACTGAAAGTGCACAAATACATTTAAAAGGTGTAAAATGTATAAATGCCAAAGGTACAAGCATGAGTGTCATGAAAGTGACGAAAATCTTTATACCAAACCTGCAGAATTTGCAACAAGTGCACAAAGAATTTAGCAAAAAGAAAAACAAAAACTGTAAAATGTATTAATAGCAAAAGTACATGTATGAACATGATAGTATTGAAGGGCTGCACGGTGGCGCAATGGTTAGCGCTCTTGCCTCACAGCGAGAAGGCCCCGGTTCGACTCCCGGCTGGGACCTTTCTGTGTGGAGTTTGCATGTTCTCCCCGTGCATGCGTGGGTTTTCACCGGGGACTCCGGCTTCCTCCCACCGTCCAAAAACATGCTTCATAGGTTCATTGGTGACTCTAAATTGCCCCTAGGTGTGACTGAGAGTGAATGTGTGTGTGATTGAGGCCCTGTGACAGACTGGCGACCTGTCCAGGGTGAACCCCGCCTTCGCCCGTCAGTAGCCAGGATAGGCTCCGGCACCCCCGCGACCCCGAAAGGGACAAAGCGGTCAGGAAAATGGATGGATGGATGATAGTATTGATACTAAGACTGTATAAATATCCTTTTCAACTGCGCCTAAAAATCTGATAAATTGCGTAAAATCTTCAAAACCCTAAAATATTGGATAACCGAAAGAGCGAGCAGGAACATCCTGAACGTGCTGTAGGTTCGACAGAAATTGCAGAAAAGTTTTTACGTGTCAAAAAGTCTACAGAAGTTGACACAAACTAAAATAGCAATAAATAAACTAAAGAAACACAATAGAAGAATGAATACTATCTTATTGGAGTTGTGTACTTTAGTAAAAAGTACTTTAATAATTTTTACTTAAAATGACTGTGAAATTCGAATCTACACTATGCATCTCTTTTTTCAGTTAGCTTGTTGTAGTTAACATGTCTTGTAGCCTTCCTCTTTAAATTAAACTCCTGTAAAGTATCTCAGCATATTAGACTCAAATGTTTTGTATTTCGCTGAAAAAATACTCACATTTCCACTTGTTCTGAAAGCAGTGGTCTTTGTTATCAATGTTTTCTTTTTAATTTACTGTCGACATTTTAAAAACGAACCATAAAGGGTTGCAACAAGTGTTGGTTATTGATCTTTTGACAGTTTTCTTTATGGAAGTTTTAACGTCGGCTGCATTTGGCCCACAGGCCGGACTTGGGACATGCCTAAATTAAGACCTCACAACCTTTTTAAATTTGGCACCATTTAAACAGAGCAACAAGCAGTCTTTCTAATTTATAAGATGTTTTTCCAAAAAAAACGGCCTCAGCTACCGGTCCAGCACACACACATTTGTAGATTCTAACTCAAATATTTGACAGTCGAAGAATAAATTCCCTCCTGCCCTGACCTTGACCTGTTCTTTTCCCCACATGTGTGTGGGAGAAGTGGCTTTAGGAGATAAACATCTAAAAGAAAGGCTCATACAACATGACAGAAAGCTGCTCGTGGATGAGCACAGACACGTGCACACTCGTCAACAACAAAAAGAGGAAGGTTGAGTTTGGTTGTCCAGGATCATCATCACATCACAGACTCAAGCTACAGGTCACTTTTATTTTATTTTATTTGTCTGAGTTTATAACATCAATAAGATGCTAAAAATTCTGTTTTGTTTACTTTGACCAGAAAAAAGTGACTGTTCTGATCCTTAAATAAACAACATTGGTCTAGAAAAATCCTCAGAGTTTACTTTACATGGATTCAGAAAATAGATGGATGGAGGAACGGATGGAAGAATGGATGGATGGATGGATGGATGGAAGAATGGACGGAGAATGGAAGAATGGATGGATGAAGGAACAGATGGATGGATGGATGGATGGATGATACATCGATAAGTGAATTGATAGACGGATGGATGGAGTAAATGTTGGTTGGATGGCTGGATGGATGGATTCATAGACTGATGGATTTATGGATGAATGGATTCATAGACTGATGGATGGATGGAAGAACGGACGGACGGATGGATGGATGATACATCGATAAGTGAATTGATAGACTGATGGATGGATGGATTGTTGGATGGATGGATGGATTCATAGACTGATGGATGCATTTTTCTTCCAGGTCATCTTTGTAAACCTAAAACTGTTTTCAACTGATCTTTAAAGTTTAAATAAAATATCTCTCTACATCATTTTTTTCTTTTCTAGTGCAGTTTCTGATTGTTCTACAAATTATCAACATTTTATGTAAAGAAATGTTCCAAATACAGAGATTAAAACAAGACTCAAAAAACAGAAAAAAACTAAAATGGTTTTGATGTAAATCAAAAGGAAAATCCTGAAATGTTGAAATCCAAACATTAATACAAAATCATTTGAAGCATTTCTCCTTTGATGCTTCCATTGATGCTTCCATTGATGCTTCCATTGATGCTTCCATTGATGCTTCCATTGATGCTTCCAGCCACGATAACCTTAGAAATGAGAATTCTTTGAAAGGATGCGTTCGCCGTCCGGACCTCCAAGCTTCGGCTGCGTCCTCAAAACCAGGACTGACATCAGCAGGAGGCTCACAGCGATGCTCGCCAGCGCCGGCGCTCATCTAACCAGTGATAGCAAGATAGTGACATCCCACCAGAGAAAACATCACATTAGCCGTACGGCGGCGTGCGCAGAGCGAGCTCCAGCTGCCTGACTGCACCCACGTAGCTACAGGTGTAGTATTCATCCATGCTTAAAGAGCCTGACACCGGCAGGAGAGCAGCCGGCGGCGCGCCGCCTCAACACCTGACAGCCCGTTAATGTCAGCGTGCAGCTTTCAGTCGAGAACGAGGCGGCGCATAAATACATGAGCGCCATTTCCAGGTGGTTATTTTAGCCTTTCGTCTCATTCCATTTATTGTTTTTACTGTTTTTTTTCTATGATTTCATATTAAAACATACTCAATGACTAACAATCTTCTCCATATTCAGTTGTTTTTTGTCATTAATTCATTTATTCAGCTGATCTGCTTGATAAACCTCACCAGTACCAATCATAGATTTAAACATTCATTTAACCATCTCGTGGTTTTTAGTTATTATTCTTACACAAAGATGGAAATGCTTCCTAAATGTCAAACAAATTTAAATATACTTTTAAAAAATCGAGACAGCAGAAACATTCATTTAAGAATAGATCCTAATTTCATTTTCAGAAACTTTACATGTATTTTGTAAATATAAAATCTAAAGCACAGATGATCATCAAGGAATCCACTTTACATGTGTAGAAGGAAATGCTAACATATTAAAGAGGAGAAGAAGGCATATATATATACATTTAAAAAAATAAATAGATTTTTAAAAGATTTTTGTCATATTTTAATAATTACTTTGAATAAATATACAAGAAAAAATTGTATGAAAACAATAACTTTAATGTTAATATGAAGAGTAAAACAGTTATTTCAAGTTATATAAGCTTTTTTTTTAATTGATTTGCATCTATTCCTTTTTTATATTAAGTGAAATGTGTCCTAAATAATAGTGTCAATCGATTAAAAAACAAACAGATTAATTACACTTTTGAGTTATGATTAATCTGATTAATTTGAATGTTAGGTCATTTTTTTAATATAAAAATATGCAGATTTTGAGCAAATTTAAATCAGAGAGAAAATCTTTCCTTCACTTTTATTGTCTGAATTTTTCATTTTATCAAGTGTTAACTCAAAATGTCAAAGAAGTGTCATTTGTGAGCACAAAACACATGAAAGTGAGATAAGTAAAACTTTTATGTCGAAGGTGACGACCTACAGTCATAAGAAACATTTAAACTTATACAATGGTCCAGATGAATGCTCGGTTCTGATTGGCTGCTGGGTGTAAAAAGTAGTTCCGGTCACATAGCCCTGATGTTCTGTATCACTGCGCTGGTTTCTTTTCGAGGTCACACGCTGTCTGTTACCGTGACAACATCCTGGACCACGTATTTAAAGTCTTATGAGGAAAAACCGAAAAAATAACAAGAATAAAGAACTAATAATTAGTTGAATATTTATTTCTTTTGTAAGTGACCATACAAGTGGGATAATGCACCAAGAAGTGAGCATTATCAGAAATGAACTCACAGATTGGAAGCCTGATCATCTGATCTGAAGCGAAGTTATTAATTGTGTTCTTAAATATTAACATGTTAATTTTTAAAAATGAATCGCATGTGTTACCACGTTAACGTCCGTCCCAATGTAAAAATGTAATTTGCCTGAAGGATAATCGTTGATAAATTCAGCTCATGAATGTGACTGAAACCACTAATTATAGAATGACTGGGGCGCCGCAGGTTACAAAATCCTTCTGTCTTTTACATAACTTATAACTTGTTTATTGCTTCTGTTTCCATGCATTTTATTCCTGACATTATTCCTAATGCGGTCTCTATAGAAAATACCCTTTTATTTACTTTATGAATCTCATTTTTTCTGACACTGCTGTCACTCTACACTTTTTTTACAAACTTTTAGTTTTCTTCCCCCATATTTTCAAAAATAATAATGTATTTTTGGTGTTTTTAATAAATTTGTGTACATTTTTCCTGACAATGGAGGACATAAATAAATAAAATTAAGATTAAAATGTGTTTCTGAGGTTTTTACTGATATATATTTTTGAAACAGGTTGTATTTGTGATTTGTGTATTTGTGTATCTGCGCCATCCACAATTCCTGCCGCTCTGCAGAAACTATGTCCTAGAAAATAACTTTTTTTTAATTTGTTTTGGCTAAAATCACCATAATCAAAATTAAAACATCACTAGGAAGACTTTCAAATGAGCTAACAAAAGGACTGAAGTAGCTCTTCAACAGATTTTCCTAAAGATTTGTTACTTTTCCGGCCTCGGCTCTGCGAAAGAGGAGATGTCTGTAATTTGTTGTTTATTTGAATGTGGTCGTTCTGATGAGGGTCTTCCATTCATTTCCACATGAATAAAAGATGCTGCCCTCTGCCTCCTCCACCATCTGCTGGTTCTATTCTGTGTCTTCCTCCCGTGAATTTACCACCATGTGTACTCTGATAGTTCCCCCTTAATTCCTCCTCATCCTCACTTAAAACAGGTCTCTCCGTATAAAACAAGCATATAAATACATTGTTTTTTTGGTAAAAGATAAAAAAAAAATCAGAAGATGATCCAGTTATATTTACCAACAATGTGTCCTTAATTCTAAATATATATTCAGCTTTTTATGTTAAATTCATTTTATTTTGTGTCTCTCTGCAGCAGCTGATGAGAGAACGCCAACAGATGGCCAGTCGTCCCTTTGCTTCGGTTGCCGTAGAGCTGGAGGTGGGTGGCAACCAAGAGGAGCTACTCCAGGTCAGAACAAACAAACAACAAACACTGAAGTAAACAAAACGGAAGGAGAAATCAGGGCTTCATCTTGGGAAACACACACTTGTGTTTGGAGGAGTTTCTGTTTGTGAATTCATCAGCACTGTCTGTTGTTGACTTATGCTGCGCTGGTGAAGCAGCAATTTGCATTTAAGAGGTTTGAGAGTGAAACCGGAGGAGATAACGTCAGGATTCTTGGTGGTTTTGTCAGATTGATGCAGCGTGAAGTTGTAATGTGTTCCTTCCTTATCAAACACTCGTGATGCAGTGGATGTGTGGTGTTTAACCAAATTTACGTGTCCTGGAACTTTATTTTGTCCTGTATTATTTCTGCATAAAACCCCAAATTTAGTGAACCACAAACAGATGGACACATGTAAAGTTCTGCAGCTAGAAAAAGAAAGTTGAACTCAAACATGACACACTAAAGCAGAATTATATGTACTGGCTTTAAATCTAGTGAAACAAACTTAAACAAAAGGCGAGTCAGAGGACCACACAGCGACCCAAACCATGAACTTCCCCCCTCATGGATCATTAACTTAAGCAGAAACAGCTTGAATTCAAACCTGCTGCTCACAGATCAGGATTCAAAACCACCAGATGTGTTCAAGCAACTACTTCCAATGAAAAGACTAACGTGTAAATGCACGTTTGGGGCTTCCGCGTTCAGAACTTTCACGTTTATACGAAGCTATGCAGGTTTTCATGAACTTTTTTTGGCTCTACATACAAATCACGCATCTGCTGAACACGCAACGAAGGTTAAACCAGGTTTTATCCAATCAGAGACTTGGTGACGTATGGATGACGTCATGGTTAATTCTAAATGTTTAGAAATTAATCATAGAGGACAGTCGTGGCTTTGGGTACAGGGATGCTGTTCAAAGGGGGTGACAGCTCCGTCCTTGGAGAAAAAAAAAGGAAAAATCTGCACTTTTTCTGCCTTTTTTGTCCCTCTATCCATATAAAAGGTCATTTTTTTTCTTAAAACATTTCTTAAAGAAAGAGTGTCCACATCCTAAAACCACATTACATAATCTTCTATAAAAAATGTTCATGGCGAGCCTTAATTTAATCATCTAAGGAAATAAAAATTATAAAAAAACATTTTCTATTATTTGAACAAATTAAAGGACTTTAAGTGCTTCTCATGGTTCGATAAATATGGAAAAGGACGCTTGATTAGCCCTCATTTAAATTTAGTTAAATAGATTTAAACATTTCTGGCTGAGATTCACCACTAATGGTAAAATAAAAGTTTTTCAAACCACTGCTGACATCACACTATCTACTACTACATTTGCTGCATGGAGGTGATTCTATGTGTCTTTTATTTTGAAAGGACGCCATGTGAACCTCTGTCAAAAGTTACAAACTATTTTTAGATTCTGGAAAGAAAATCTCCTTATCTTTGTGTTTTTTTAATGCTGGAAAAGTTCATTTGTATTTATTTATAATAATAGAATCGATCACATCATTACAATCTCATGTTTTTGTTTGTTTTTTTGGGTGAAATAAGACTTTGTGGCTCCTCCTGGGTTGTTGTCACTCGACCGACTCCTGCAGGCTACAGCCTCCCATCTGTTCTGCATTTCCAGCACACCTCAGTGCGAGTGTTCCTATCCTGACAGCAGAGCAATCGTCTGCTCGCATCATTCAGGAGAAGTTCTGCCATTGATTTCCTCTTTCCAGCAGGTCTGTGGTTTTTGGGGCATGACCTGCGACCATCCAATCAGTGTGTAACCGCACATCCTCTTCAGGAGATTTCTGTTGTTGCTTGGCGCGTTGGTGGCATGCTCGATGGTTGGACAACCACATAGTGATGTTTACAGATCCTTCCTTCCACCAGCATGGACCGGCTTGTGATGGGAGGCTTTGGTGTTTGTAACATCTCACTATACTTTCTTTACTTTAATGTCTATCAACAATCATTTTATAAAATTCAAAATTCATGTATCGTTTTCTTTGCTTTTTGGGTTGCCAAACCAAATTCTTCTTCTTTTTGGTTCATTACATTTTTTTTTTAAATCAAGTTTCATGGATTTGCAAGACCCTCGATGTGCCTATGACCAGACTCTTATTTTTAAAATCTATTTAACTCTTAAACACCAGAGATGACTAAACACCACTCTCTTCGACATACTGTAACTCTTAACGTTCATGTGATCAATGTGAATCAGCTAATTCTGACCCTTTTTCCACGACAGGATCAGCTGATTTATGCTAATTGCATTAGCTACTGTAGAGTGTTCCATATCAGCATAATGCTGCTTTTCTCCAATTCAGAATCCACTGGAATTATTTTAAATTAGGGATGTGTATTGGCAAGAGCCTGGCTATACGATACATATCCCGATACGTTTCTCACGATACATATCGCGATATATCCCAAGACTGTACCAAAACAATTTTTCACTTTTTTCTGGAGTATGACTTAGAAAAAGAACTCTAGCTGAATATTATTACGTCTTTTATTGTAATAAAATGGTAAAATGTATTTTATATAATAATGACAAGAACTGCAACTCTATACTGATACTGGCAGTATGTGGTATAGAGTTTTGGTTCAGTACTCACTCCAACTAAAAACGAAGTAACACAAGTCTCGTAACAACAATTCCACATGATGTGCTCAACTTTTGATGAGCTGTGATCCTGTGGGGCGTCTTGTCGTATTGTTGGTCACATGACTCAATTAATTGGAAAAAAAAACTGTTTCTATTGCAATTTGGCAAAATTTTGAAAAGTCTCAACAACCAACTCCTACAACCGCAAAAACAATTTAAAAGCAATTTATTTTTTTCTATTTTTTTATTTTTCAAAATTGTTGTGTTTCCATCAGGCAAGTTTATTTGTACTCAATGAAAACGCAGCTGGTGTTGTTTTCATTGACCGGAGTGATGGAGGCCTTAAGGGCCAAACCTGAAAAAACGAGGTTCTGTGATCAAATCAAGATAAGTGTTAGAGTTTAATTCCTGTTCACATAATTTAAATGTAGAAATTTACGTTGAGTATTTAAAAGTGAAAAACATCTTATGTGAACCCAGATTTATAGTTGACTATTTTCTTTTGTTTATTTATGGTCTTCAAATCAGAGATTCACTGAAATTTTTGTAAAACTGTTTTTAGATACATTATTGTTTAAATTAAAGTATCCCATTGCGCATATATCCATACATATGTATATATACACACACATAGTTAGATAAAGTAGTTCATTTGCATCCAAAATACTCCATTACTGTAATCATACTATTTTAGTTCATAAATACATGTAAATATTTAACATCTATGGTATTATTCATTGTCTTTTAACACTGACTTCTGTTGTTTCTTGTTTGTATAACCAAAATAATTCTAGGTTTTACCTAAAGCTAAAAGCAAAGTATTCCAGTACCAGCTCTACACTCATCTCTCTGTGTGATGAATGAATGTGAATCTGATACCAAGTTAGGGTTAAGGGGTATGGTACCAGCTCTACACTCATCTCTCTGTGCTTTTTCTGGTGAATTTGTTAATAACATGATATCATCTTTCTTTCTCTCTCATCATGAGTTGTTGTATGCTGATGAAAAGTAGAAGTAAAGGGTTACTAATGCAGTTTTGGCTGGAAGGTTTGCAACAAAAGGATGAGTAATGAGTGTCTGGCAAACACGTGGAGATAAATAACTCCGAAATATCCATGTAACTCCCCAGGACAGCTTTGATGTGTACAGCTGGAGAAGGGTGAGGACAGAGAGGGCAGCTGGTTTTCATAACTTCTGTTCAGGATTGTCTTTGTGATTCTGTAACACCTCATCTCCTCACCTCCACTCTCCTCTCCTGAAGGGCCCTCCAGCGGTGGCGGGGCTGCTGGAGTGCGGGCCCCGGGGGGGCAGCTGGCTCGTATCAACCCTCTTGTAGAAAGAGATTATGATGCACGATGCATGACAGAGAGATCCGCCGAGGTGTATGGAGTCGTCTGTAGAGGGGTTACAACCAGGCTGTTGTGTCACTTCTGTTCTCTGATTTCTGCTGTTGAAGACATGAATGCAGAGTCTAGGTAAACAGCTGGAGAAGTGATGCATTATGGGCAGTAAGAGGGTTGAAGGGAAGTGAGCTCAGTGATGGAGGGTGGATGTGGTAGAGTGGGGCAGCCACTCGAAAGTGATTTTATTTCAATACATATCTTTATGTGTTTCTCTATATAATGCATTCTTTGATTTACAAAGTGTAGGTACCTTTAAGAGTGAGAATAAAGTTTTTAAAAAAAAGTTCTCATCAGAGTGAACCAGATTGTATTAAGAGAAGTCCAATCTCCTTAAACACAGTACGGGGGCCTTAGCAGATGTTTTACATCGAATGTGATGGTTGAGACGGGACTCCAGTGGGATATTAAGTGAAATCCAGTGATCAATCAAACTTCTTATTGAACCAAAATACAATGTTCAAGGAATATTTTAGCTTCAAAC
>NC_050526.1:17632159-17638430 GCF_002922805.2 Oryzias melastigma | reverse complement strand
AGGGTGGATGTGGTAAAGTGGGGCAGCCACTCGAAAGTGATTTTATTTCAATACATATCTTTACGTGTTTCTCTATATAATGCATTCTTTGATTTACAAAGTGTAGGTACCTTTGAGAGTGAGAATAAAGTTTAAAGAAAAAAGTTCTCATCAGAGTGAACCAGATTGTATTAAGAGAAGTCCAATCTTCTAAAACACAGTACGGGGGCCTTAGCAGATGTTTTACATCGAATGTGATGCTTGAGACGGGACACCAGTGGGATATTAAGTGAAATCCAGTGATCAATCAAACTTCTTATTGAACCAAAATACAATGTTCAAGGAATATTTTAGCTTCAAACAGAAAGGTTTGACTGGCTACTCAAGGAGCCAATGACTCAATATCCCCCAAATGATCTCATGAAGATTGTCAATTTAGAGGGATTTTCAGAAATGAAGAGGAGCTTAATTTAGTTGATAAATTACCCATAATTCCAACCCTTTAATGAAGAATATTTATTATTTTTTAAAAGATGAATTAACTTAAAGCTATAGTCACTTGAACCCATACGGACAGGTGCTGCTTAAGGTGCATCTTAAGGGGAGCGCAGGTGTATTTGGCAGTTCCTGTGAGGTTTGTTGAACCTGAAACGTTCCATTTTTGTGTGTAATAAGTGTATAGTAAAGTATTCATAGGGGTATTTCAATCAAAATACTTTATTTTTCCAATAGGAACTTCCTTTGCTGGTGGGAACACAAAGCAGAGACACACAATCATCATTAAAATCAATACTATGGTAAAATCAATACAACTACAGACAAACTCTGACCAGCTGAAGAAACCAAATTAAGAATGTTTTAAATAAAATCATAATTATAATTAAAAATCCCAAGACGCCACTGACTTAGCTGTTCAGCAGTCGAATCTTTATTTATATTTTTTATTTTCTTTCTTATTTTACCTCATTGACCAACCCTTTTATTCTTTGCATTATTTAGATGTTGTTGAATTGTTTGACAACACTGAAAAAAATAGCTAATAAGATTTACTTAAGAAAATCCTCGTAACAATTTGCACTAACAATTTTCGATAAAATTTTGCTACATTTATGAATATAAAAACTACCAACAACAATCTAGTAAAATTTACTTACGTCCTCAACTAAGGTTATTATCAAATCATAAGTAAATAGAGAAAACATACATTTCTCTAATAAAATTTACATAATATTAATGAATGCTCTAAAAGTGATTACAACAATTTGAAAAGTAGATCCTACTAATAAACAATCTAAATTACTTGATTACTGAAAAATAAGTAAACTTAACTTCTTTACTAGAAAAATCTATGTATTTGCATAATCTTTTAATCATTATGTAAATATTATGTGGAATAATATATTACTGATGCAAACAGTTTGTTTTTTCAGTGAATAAGTTATGGTTATCCAATAAAGCCGAGCATGAAAAGTGGCAAAGTGACAACCCCAACAATCCTTCAACCATCACAACAACCACAGACATCTTCATTGCTTTAAATTTTAGAATAAATATATTCATTCTAAAATCAAAATTAGCCTTAAAAACCTCAGAAGCTTCCTTAACATTCTGAAGGTTTTAACACAAAACTTGCATAATTTGCAGAGAGTGCACAACAAATTTAAAGAATTTCAAGAAAAAAATTGCAACATTGCTAAAATGTTAGCTTAACTTAATTAGCCCGAAAAACCTCAGTATAGGATATATCCTAAATAGCCCAAAAACTATATCTTAAATCTGTTGAACGCCCTGTTTTCCAACTTTCTTTCCATTTCCTTGTTTCACCTAAAGAGACACAGCAGCTGTTAACTTTTGGAAACTCCTTCAGCCTTCTGTTTGTTCACAAGAAATCTGCCAACAAAACAATCTGCAAACTCCATTTTATTTGACGTTTCATCCACTCATGCTCTTCCAGCTTCAGGTTACAGACACAATGGAGTGGAGGGGTATCTGCACACAATGCTTAATTAGTTTCAGTATTGTTTGGGACCAGACTGCCGTTGGCTCCATTCAGTTTGGTTCTGTGGAAATCTCCCAGGAACCTCCTCTTTTCTCCTCCCTTGCAGGTTTCTATTTCACTCTTGAAGGTGAATGACAATGAGGCTGAACTCTGTCTTCACTCTGAGGTTAATTGCACAACATCTGGTTCACAGTCAAGCATGCAGCTTAGCATAATTGTGTAATTAATGAGGGAAAGGGAACATTTTCATTTTGTGTTGTCGTACTCATGCCGAGCAACAGCCTATAGTTAAACAAACACTCATGTTCACCCTATTTCACGCTGTATTTAGACTGGGAGCGGCGCTTGTTTCTGCACTATTTAAGTGTGGAAACCGCTACATGGAGGAGAAGGATGAAGAAGGATGGGAAATCATTTGGTTATCATTGTGCGAATCACCAAAAGTTTTAATCTTGAGAACATTTTTCTTTGACAAAACTTTTTAATACATTAAATTCTAGCCAATATACAATTTAGGGCTGCCACAAACGATTATTTAAATAGTCGACTAATCACGATTATTTTTCCGATTAGCCGATTAATCGGATCATTTGTACACTGAATGTAAAGCACACATCTTAACCATCATTAGCTTTAAACTTGAAGTATTTTAGCTATATGCTAACTAAAAATGAAGACAATAGTTAATAAACCTTTAATGAATAATGCAGCTTCTTTCCTTCATTAGTTTCTGGCAATAAAACTCAAATCAAATGAGGTTTGTATCTGAAACAAAGGAACTATATTTCACTAAAGATAAAGTTTTGGTCTCACTGGCTCAAATATAACTAAAGTGCATTTTGTGGTGCCGAATGCTCACAACTGTATTCAGCTTCACTATACTCTGACTATAGAATTGCAAACTGTACGAAGGTCTTACTGGTAGCAGGAAAGTTAGCATTTCCACATGTCTGCAGAAAGACTTGATCTCTTTAGACAGCAGATGTTCCTTCAGCAGAGACGTTTCACTCCGATGGGGTAAAAGTTACAGCAATGCAGAGAAAATGTTTAGCTTACCAGAAAAGCAATAACTCTTGTGTGAATGCTTTTTGCTGAATGTGGTCACTGAAGATGCTAAAGGCATTTGTTCTAATTGCTGAACTAAGTCATGGATGTGTTGAAGGTTTTGATACAAAACTTGCAGAATTTGCAGAGAGTGCACAAAGAATTTAAAGAATTTCAAGAAAAAAATTGCAACATTGCTAAAATATTAGCTTAACTCAATTAGCCTAAAAAACCTCAGTAGCTGTCAAATTAGCCAAAAAAGCTAGCATGTTGCTTAAATACTAGCTTAACTCAGAATTTGCCCGGAAAGCCTCAGTAGACGCCAAAGTTGCCAAAAAAGCTAGCACAGTGCTAAAATACTAGCTTAACTCCACAGTTGTTCAAAAAACTTTATTAGATGCCAAATTAGCCAAAGAAAAAGTTAGCATGGTGCTAATTTATTAGCTAAACCCAAGGACAACCAGGAAACCTCATTAGATGCCGAATTAGCCAAAAAAATTAGCATGTTGCTTGATTATTAGCTAAACTCAAGAATAGCCCCAAAAACCTCATTAGATGCTAAATTAGCCATAATCGTTAGCATGTTGCTAAATTTTTCGCTAAAATCAAAATTAGCCTTAAAAACCTCAGAAGCTTCCTTAACATTCTGAAGGTTTTAATACAAAACTTGCATAATTTGCAGAGAGTGCACAGAGAGTGCACAACAAATTTAAAGAATTTCAAGAAAAAAATTGCAACATTGCTAAAATGTTAGCTTAACTTAATTAGCCCGAAAAACCTCAGTTAATGTCAAATTAGCCAAAAAAGGGTAGCATGTTGCTAAAATACTAGCTTAACTCAAAATTAGCCCGGAAAGTCTCAGTAGACGCCAAAGTTGCCATAAAAGCTACCACAGTGCTAAAATACTATCTTAACTCCATAGTAGCTCAAAAAACTTTATTAGATGCCAAATTAGCTAAAAAAGTTAGCATTGTGCTAATTTCTTAGCTAAACTCAAGAACAGTCCAAAAAAACCTAATTTGATGCCGAATTAGCCAAAAACATTAGCATGTTGCTAAATTATTAGCTAAACTCAAGAATAGCCCAAAAAACCTCATTAGATCCTAAACTAACCAAAATCGTTAGCATGTTGCTAAATTATTTGCTAAAATCAAAATTAGCCTTAAAAACCTCAGAAGCATTAATGTCCTTAACATTCTGAACATTTTTTTATACCAAAAATGCATAATTTACAGAAAGTTCACAAATATTTGAAGAAATATCTAGGGGGAACATTCTCAAAATTTGCATAAAGTATAAATAATTGCATAAAATTTCATAAATGTGGTAAGTAAAAGTAAAAGCATGACTATCCTGAACATGCTGAATGTTTTTAATTGCATAAACTTAAAACATTCCCTATTCATTTTGAATTGGACTCAAACAAATTCCTCCTTTTTGATTGAAATTCTGGACATGAATCCGACTCCCTAAAATTTTGTGTTGTACAAAAGAAGAAAATCAATGCTTGACCACTTGACAAGCTGCTATAAGACATCTAACTTCTGATGAAAATAAGTCTCATTTTCATTTGATTTTCCTTCAAAATGTTTTCATCAGCGTCCTTCTGTTCTTCTACGTTTCATTTTTTTCTTTCCTTTTCTTGACAAGTCCAAAAATCTTTAGGATCTACGTTCTTTGCATAAATCCATGTGACTGTGGGTGTTTTTGGACTTCCCATGACACATCAAGGATGAACTTAATATGCACACCAGGTGATTTTCTTTCAAAGACGACGGGTTTGTCCTCTGAAGATGTGTCGCTCTCGGAACAAGAGTCCTCCATAATTTCAAATCTTCACATGGTGAGCCATTCAGACCCACTTAATCATTTTTAATGATACGGACTGGGTCACAGCTGGATTTTTTTGTCCTTCAAAGGCTTGCAATTATATTTGAGAGAAAAGGAAGGGAACTTTCAGTGTGGGAAATCTCTTCCATCTGACACTTTTTATCACAGACACAAACAGGAAGAGTCCAGGTGGTCAGAAGCAGGTAGTAGGAAAGCAACATCCAAAAATTATCCTCTGGAAAACTATCAATACTTCTTTGTCTCGACTTCTCCCTTTTAGAGTCGCCTTAGTGGATTCTCCATATTTAGTACAATTGATTTGGCTGTGTTTTTTTTTTTTTGATGACTGCCTCTCTTGACACAACCCTCTGTATTTATCTGGACTTTTGACTGACACACTAAAGCTCTGGATGTGACCCCTTGAGGTTGCATTAAAGAAAAAGAGGGCAACAGGTTACAACGAAGCAACAGAATAAAGGATTCCCACACAACTTTTGATCTCGCTAAAAGAGAAAGGCTGCCAGGCTTAGGTCTTCTATTCTCTATTATACTACGATCACACTAGTCATGTGTTAGAAAAGTGCTAAAAGAGACACTATCCATATGCCACTACCTAATCCAAGTCGCTCAATGGTCGAAGGTCAACCTGGTGAGCTTTCAACAATCATCTATTGAATGAGTCCAGAAAGGGTCGTAGGAGTCTGAGTTTGGAACTCCAGGCCTCGAGGGCAGTATCTGCATGATTCCCAGATACCTAAGCCCTACTTATGACTGATTACCTGGTTCAGGTGTGTCCAGCCAATTTAGAACATGTCAGAGTGGGTATGTTGGAAAACATGCAGACATTTGGAGACTGGAGTTCCCTATCTCTGGTCAAGCTGTTGTTTGCCTGTTGAAGGTAGAGTGCAGGTAGCGTTTTTTTTTTTTTTTGCATTGTGGTGGATAGCAGCCTTTCCAGTAGCTTCAAGAGAACCTGGTTGCACACATCAATGTCCAGGACTGGAAGTCCCCCTTGCATCGCTTGAAACCAACTTTATCTAAACTGGTGACCCTAACAGTTGCAGGTTTTCCTGTTTTAACCTTTAATAGAACAGTTGGGTTATGGTTAGGGTTGGCGTTAGGGTTAGCTGTATAATTTCCACTTCCGGCCAATGATGTCTTGTCTGCAACCAAGTCTCTCTTAATTCCCTACTTTATCATGGGGAACGTTGATTCACTGTTGAACAAGACTCATGAGCCTTTCACATTAAACAACCAGTGGATTTAGCTAATAGATATTAACAGAGGAATGGCTGAACCGTCCCATACAGGAAGGTAGTGTGCCATGAAAACTCCTAGATACATAAAAGTGAGTGAAAAAAGCAAAGGTAGGGGAATTACTATGCAAAACAAGAACTACTGGTGAAAGCCAGGACATAT
>NC_050526.1:17623483-17632104 GCF_002922805.2 Oryzias melastigma | reverse complement strand
TGTAAAAAGCAAAGGTAGGGGAATTACTATGCAAAACAAGAACTACTGGTGAAAGCCAGGACATTTCTCCCTATAGACGGTCTTATTCTGCTAGATCATTGTGCTAAGAGAGAATAGTGCTGCTGACCAATCCAGTGTTTTCCCCAAGATGATTCAGACAGTATTGAACATCTTTGACTTAGTGGCTGTACATTCCACGAACACATCATTAAAGCAGGAAGCCCTAACATGGTCCAAGATAACCATTGTATGGTTGTTTGGAATCAAAGGTTGGAGTTCATGAGTTGGGCTCACTCACTCAATCACTCACTCAATCACTCACTCACTCACCAGCCCCCGTCGAGATAGTTAGTAAATATAGTGAATTTGTAACGATATCTGTTGTACCTGTAGGATCACGTTATTGTAGAATTGTGCAAACTTGATGGCCAAGATGGCGTCCTTGACCTCTGAATGCTTTCATGCAGAGACGCAACAGGCGGAGTTACAGCAAGAGAAGACTCAGCAGGGCCCAAGCTCCTTTATTGTTCTGTCATGATGATCAGAAGACAAACATTTGAGTGATTGCATTTATTATTAATTCCATAGTGTGTGATCGAGGCTGATGGAGGATGGATGAGGTGATGTTGGGATGACTGGACATCCAGGAGTCAGGTCAGGGAGCAGAATGGAAATAGAAAACGACAGGATCAAAGAAGAAGGACTGTCTAAAACAAATATGGGCTCAATATCATGAAGTTATGACAAACTGGCAGATAGTGAAGGAATGAACAGGATTTAAGGACTTTAAGGACTAGTGATGATGAGCTCCAGGTGCTCCAAGAATCTCTACCCATAATCCTGTGCACCTGTAGAGAAGAGAGAGGACAAAGACGCAGATGAGTCAAATACAGATGTACTGATAGTTATTGTTAGATGTATTAGGGATGACAGAGAAAAGTGGTCCAGGAATTTGATGGGGTACTGCTTAGCACCTCTAAGACAAATATTGGGATATCCAAGGGTCAAACTCTTAAAAAAAGGGAAACATTGTTCTGGTGTAGTCTTGGGATATATCTCGATACATATCGTATAGTGAGACATGTATCGGGATGCGTATCGTATCACCAGACTCTTGCCAATACAGTTCAGCAGTACCCCACATAAACCAACACATTTTCACTGAGGGACAACTTAGATTCTCCAATTGACCCACGATCCAGAGTTCTGGACCGTGTCTGATACTTTTGGGATACTCATCATAGTTCAAACTCACCAGTACGAATTTGGATCTAGCAGCTAAAGCTTAAGGCTTAAATAACCCTAACATTATATCAGGTGGTACAAAAAATTAAAAAATATCCTTATTTTTATTCACCATTTTGCATGAGCTGGGCTATTTCAGTTAAATAAAGTTTTTTTTCTTAATATTGTAATATTAAAAGAACATTTTGATGGTTTACTCTAGTATAGTGTCTATGGACTATTGTATATGCACTCAATATAAAACCATAGACTTCATTGGGAAATGATTTTGAGCATTTTTATTGTAAACTCAGTATTTGTTTGTGATGTTTTGTAATATTGTTCACATTTTCACACATTTTATATCTGTGTATCTAAACTATTTAGACCTGAAAATGACAAGCAATGACACCCAGAGTCATTCATTTACAAACTCATAGTTGTGAGTTCATACCTCATCTACGTCTTTGTCTAACAACATGATATATTACAAATTAACATTTAAAACATTAAACATGAATCTATGTAATGTTTATCCTCAACATTAACTTTTCAGTCACGTTTTTATCCTCCCTCTGCATTCTGACTCTAATCTTGATGACCGAAATTTTCTTAATTTTCAACATCTCAATATAAAGGGAAGTCATAATCACACAAACTACAGCTAACCTACACAAAAAGGGATATTTTAAATGAGGAGATTGTACTTTACTTGATTGGATTTTCTTTTAAAACATAAGAAAAATATGACTTTAATATAACTTCCTTTAAGATCATCCTGGAACAAAAGGTTCTACAGACAGCATCCAAAGCAGTTGCCATGTCGCTATCTTTGAATTAAAGAAAAGTTGTTCGTATATTTGACAGTAAAGACTGAAAATCTAGTAGAGCAGCACAGAGAGCACTCCAGATTCTCCACTTCAGGGACCATCGTTTTAGGATAACCATCTTTAAAAAAGTTGCCCAGTGCAGTGACCAAAATGCACCACAAGGTAAAAATGATAACATTGAAAATAAGTTGAATCTTAGTATTTTATTTTGAAAAGTAACTACAGAAAAGGACAGTCTTGACCTAATATCAAAAGTTTTTTTAAGTGCTATCTTGCTACACTTTCAATGTTTTATTATATTATGTTTTGTGCTTTTTTTGTATCCATTTTTTAATTAAATTTTGCTTAATATTTGGTAGCAAAATAAAGGAAAATTAGTAAGTAATATAAAGTTGAATTCCCATTTGCTGTTTCTATTTGTTCTGTACATTTGACCGCACCCCCTCGGGGAGTGGTTAGCTGCAGACACAGTTGCGCTCAGGAACCATTTAACCATTTTACCAGTTTAATTACACCAATTTAACCCCTTAATGCTGCTGAGCCTCAAGCAGCAGACTCTGGTCTTTGGAATGACTCGGCCTTGGACTCGAACTCACGACCTGCCAGTGTTAGGATGGACACTCTACCACAAGGCCACTAATAGGAATTTTTAGAAACGTATTTTTAAGCTAACTTGCTTAAATTGTGAGGGTATATTTTAGTAAAATAGACACTTAAATTCTTAAAAAATAAAATAAAATAATAATAATGTTAAGTATCTCTGAACCTGCTGATTGGTTCATAGAAGGTGCAGTTTTTAAAACTTTTCTAGAAAGGCTATGAGCTTTTTTTCTTTCAGTGAAAGTAAACAAAAAAAATATTGCTTTTTGCAGAAAAAGCACTTTAGTTGTTATGGTTTGAAGGCTTTAGGAGGCGATTTACAGACACTGTACGGGAAACTTTTATTTCAAGCTAAAGTAAAACGGCACACATAAAAACAATAAGGAACAAAAATCTGGAAAATATGATGAGTCATCAAAAAGGACGAAAAGTATGACATCACATTGGCAACACAAACATAAAAAAAGACAATCACCATGGAAACGAACCCCCTGAATCATGGGTCCAGGAGCAGTTCTTGGATCCACTTGGATGTATTCAGACTGCATAGACAGACTGGAATTACATATAAAGTCACATAAGAGATGATGTGGAGGATAAATGACTGAGATGAAGATTTGTGTGGTTGCTGGTTGACTCTTTCTCAGTTTAAATAGAAGCTCTCTCATGTTAACTTGCAGTAAGTACTGTCTCATAAAAAGGTGCATAAAGACCTTTTTTGCAGCTAAAGGCCAATTTCCTCCCTCCCTAACTTGATCAGAGCTTTACAGCACATCTGGCTGCATTATGGAGCACAGGCGGAGTCATCAACATAAATCGATGCGTCCACCGCCTCTCCGAACCGCCGCCGCCGCGTCGTAAAGCCGACCAGCCCGCCGCAGCTAGCATCTCCCGCAAACGACACTTTCCACCTTGCCTCTGATTAACGACAGACTCTGTTTTTCATAACGCGATTTAAAGCGAGGGAGAAATCAATTTCATACTTTGTGTTTCATTGTGGCGTATTTATTATTCAATCGGGGAGTTTAATGCGCCCGGAAAAGGGCAGCCGCGGGGGGGAGAGCGGACGGATGCAGGGACATGGACGCAAATAAAAATATGTAAGACGTTTGGGAGTAATCTACATGTTGCAGGGATACGTGTTGGTAAAAAATATTGAATGCATGTACAGATGCACAGACTGTATTGCAGAGCGGCTCAAAACAAAGCTTTTTTTTTACAACCAGAGGCAGAAAAATGAGAAGAGCAAACTCATATGAAAACGCTGGGCTGCAGTTTTTCACACACATACAGACACAGAGCTGTTATTAACTCAATAACTCACACCTCGGTCAACAGCACTAAGCTGAAGCACAGCTTCTTCTCAGTGTTCAGGTTGCAGATTCACAAATTCACTTTTTCATTCCCACCAAAAAATCCACATTTTCTTTACATTAAATAATTAGATTTATTACAACTGACCAATTTTACCATTTTTACTCCATTTGAACGCTGACTGAAAACTATTGTGAAGTTTTGACAAATCTTTATAGTGATTCTGAAACCATGATTCATTTTTTTGGCTTGTTTTTATGTTTTTTTTAAGCTAAGAATAGACCAAAATGAATGTTTTTGCTGTGTTTTCATTATCCAACAGATTGTGTTCAAATGAATTGTGCAAAGCTCTTCCAGTTTGCTGTATCTACGTACTGCCAGAAGTGAACCAAAGACTGAGGCAGACAAAACTGCTTGGAAAAATGATCCAGTTCTTAATTCTTGACAAAACATTTTTGACTAGCATTACCTCGATAAAGCTAGTGTGAATGCTGTAAGCTGAATAGCGGCTGAAGATAGAGCTGATAGCTGAAAATGCTGAAACTGATATCTAAAAATGCTATAGCTTATAGCTTGCCTAAAAGTTAGCTAAATGCCAAAAAAAAAAAAACGGTGCAATATTAGCCAATAAAGCTAGCATGTTTCTAAAATACTAGCTAAACTCCGAAAAAGGCAGAAAAATCTCAGTTAATGCCAAAAGAAGTAGCATTATGCTAATGCCAACTTAGCTTAAAGAACCTGAGTAAATCATCAGAGAAAGCTAGCATCTTGCTTAACTATTAGCTAAATGCCAAATTAGCTTAAAAAAAACGTTAGCTTCCAAATTAGCCGAAAAAGCTACGATGTTGCCAAAATACTGACTAAATGCCTAATTAGTTTAAAAAACCCAGTAGATGCCAAAGTAGTTGAAAAAGTTAGCATGTTGCTAAAATGTTAGCTGAACTCCAAATTAGTTTTAAAGCCCTAGCAGATGCATATATAGCAAAAAAAATTCACACACCTAAATTTGCTAAATGCCAAATTAGCCTAGACTTTAATTCATAACTGAAAACTGACTCAAATATGACATTGATGTTAAATATCTAAAAAATTTGTAAATAATTAAAAAAAATGAAAGTACAAGTTCAAGAGCCCAAACGTCTGCTGAATAGTTCAGAAGTTGAATATTTTCTGTAGCTAAAAGTTTTCTTGACTTTGATTGTTTTGTGGAGTTAAAAGTTTTTAATTTAAAAAATGGACTTTTGAAGATTCCATAAGCCATTTTCAATGGAGTTAAAAAAACAGTAGTTGGTTGAATAGTTAAAAAAGTTGAAGAGTTATGAAGTTGAAACTTTTGAGCACTCGTGTCCTAAAAGAGCTGAATAATCTAAAACTGAAGTGATTTATTCAGTGATTAACAACAAACAAATATAAGTCAAATTGAAAAAACATTTAATATTTTATCTGAATTCTTAAAGTCCTGCAGCTTCTTCAGAAACTTTAATTTTTCTTAGTTGTACTTATAAGTCTTTCTATGAACAAAAAATGAATACAAAGTTCCTAAAAAATAATCCAATCTAAATTATGTTTAATACAAGCAATTCTGCCATCATTTATTATGATTTTTCTAGACATTTTAATGGTGTTTTTGCTTATCAGGATTCAGAGGGCAAAAAAAGTGTAAAAGGCGTTTACTTTCCCCTCGCTTTCTGTGGAGCAATTAGGTGTCAAAAATATGGAAAGTCAAAAGATTAGAACTCTGGGAGTCCTTGGCAGAGAGGATTATGGGTCTTGATGGGATCGTATTGGGTAAATGAATAGCAATATCTGAAATAAAACAAGTAAAAACCTTTTTTTTCCTCTGCAGTGAAAGATTTACCTTGAAACAGCCAGTTGGGAACAACAGCTTGCAGCTAAAGGCACAGAGAACACAGAATAAATGGCTCATAATGTTTTTGGTTTAGGGTCTCCAAAGTTTTTATTTTTATTTGTGTTTCATCCTTTGTTTTGAACATTTTTTATCTATCAGAAACACATTTATTTTTCACAGCTACAAGCTGCTCCATCTGCATTTTGAAAAACAGCAAACTTGTGTTCTATTTCATCTTTGGGGAACTCCATTGAGCTTTTTTTTTTTCCTTTTCTGCATATTTTGTTGAAGTTCGTTCACAGTATTTTAGCCGTCACAGACCTTTATGTTCTCCGTCTCCTTCCAGCTTCTCCTTTCATTTTTTGTTGCTGACGTGTCTCTGCCACTTCCTGTTCACCTCAAGTATTTGAGCTGTTTAACCTTCCCTTTTGTCTTTGAGCTGATTGATAGAAGGAGGATGCGTCAAAAGATGAAAACTAATATTAAAAGAAACCTTGAGTGTCCTGTTCATATAACAGAATGCCTCAACAGCACCATCTTCACACAGAGGATCTGTTAGATCTGCTATAGCTAAGAGATCCTGCAGCTGCATCAATGAGTCTGTGAAGTATGGAAGCCCAGACATGATTGTTATTCCCTTAAATTAGCATTCTGTGAACACACAGTGCTATTTTGCATGCTCAAAAAGCTACCTTGTCCACAAAAAAATACCTCCTTTTGTCCACAAAATGTAAACATTTCTGCAAAATATGCAAATGTGTGTGCACAATACAACTTGTGCAAACAACATACTAATCTGTGCACACAAAATGTGAACTTTTCTACACAAAAGGTCAATTTATGTGCACAAAACGATGTCTTGTATGCACAGAAAACTCATTTGTGGACACAATTTGTGCTCACGACACACAACTTGTGCTCACAACATACTAATCTGTGCACACATAATGCTAACTGGTCCACAAAAGACTAATTTGTGTGCACGAAATTCTAACTTGTCCTGACAAAAAGCTAATTTCTGCAAACAAAATTATGTTTTGTACGCACAAAACACTAATCTGTGTACACAAAATGCTAACTTGTCCAGACCAAAGGCTAATTATGCGAACAAAGGATTTCTTGTGCGTACAAAACACTAATTTATGCACACAAAATGCTAACTTTTCGGCACATAAGGCTAATTTATATGAACAAAATGATGTCTTGTACACACAAAACACATCTGTGTGCTCAAATGCTAACTTTTGTGCACAAAATGCTAACTTGTCATGATAAAAGGCTGTTTTATGCAAACAAATTATTTTTTGTGCACACAAAACACTAATCTATGCACATAAAATGCTAACTTTTCTGCAAAAAAGGCTAATTTATGTGCACATGATGTCTTGTACGCATGAAATACAAATCAAAATGCTAACTTTTCTGGACAAAATGCTAACATGTCCACACAAAATGCTAACTTGTCAACAGAAAAGGCTAATTTATGCAAACAAATTATATTTTTGTGCACACAAAGTACTAAGCTGTGCACACGTAATGCTAACTGGTCCACAAAAGACTAACATATGTGAACAAAATTATTTCTTGTGCGTACAAATCTCTAATTAATGTACACAAAATGTTAATTTTTCTGCACAAAATGCTAACTTGTCAACAGAAAAGGCTAATTTATGCAAACAAATGATATTTTTGTGCACACAAAGTACTAAGCTGTGCACACGTAATGCTAACTGGTCCACGAAAGACTAACTTATGTGAACAAAATTATTTCTTGTGCGTACAAATCTCTAATTAATGTACACAAAATGCTAACTTTTCTGCACAACATGCTAACTTGTCAGGAGAAAAGGCTAATTTATGCCAACAAATTATATTTTTGTGCACACAAAGTACTATTTACTATTATTATTAATATGCACACAAAATACAGCTTTGTGCACACATGATAGCTAATTATGTGTAGAAAATGTTTGTTTAAAAAAAAAAGCTAATTTGTGGCCACAAAATATTTATTTGTACACATAAAATAATAATTTAAGTGCGCAAATACAAATTAAAAGAAAAAAAAGTATATTATTTGTTTATATTAAGTCCAGGGCTCTTTACTTAAGGATGTTACGAAACTAGAATTTTATTTATTTTTATATTTAAGAAACCAAAGAAATTTAAACTGAAGAAATATGTTTTTTTCTGTTTTGTTTTTTGTACATTTGTTTGTTTGTAGAACAATTTTAATATTGCACATTAAACTGCAAAATTCTGGCCAATAGCTAATAATAAAACTTTTAATTTAGGTCTAATCTGAACTGTCTTTATTGTTTCATTTAAACATATTTATCATCTAAACATCAGACACATTAATGATGGCCTTATCAAAGCAAAGTACATGTCTGTCATGTTAAGTGTCACTTTTTAACAAAACAATCCAAATCATTACTTAATATAAGTTGTCTAAATGTTTGAAAAAAAAAAGAGAATTTAAATAAGAACAAACGTCATCCTCCTTCACTACTTTTCTTAGAGTATAAAATGTCTCATCGCTGATGTCGGTATTGATGGAAATGCTGTTGAAAACCTTGAGCCACGTCACCTTGTTTTATAAACCATCAATGGAAAATAAGTCTCTTTTTGTCCTTTTGTCATCTCCTCAGTTAGGTGTTGTTTACACAGTCTGTGTGGTATTGTGGGTTTTGAACTGCAGGTATTGGGTTCTTTGTCACGATAAGGAGCATTAAAACATCTGGTCAAGGACGTTCACGACTGCACAGACTGCCAGCTACTTTACTTACCGTATTTTTCGGACT
>NC_050526.1:17622932-17623354 GCF_002922805.2 Oryzias melastigma | reverse complement strand
AGTCCGGAAAATACGGTACTTTTAAGTAGGATCTCTTCTGGTAAACAGGTTGATGAACTGCTCCAATGTATTGAGCTAGTGAGCTCTATTGTAGCAATTTAGTAAGCTCCACTGTAGCATGCTAGCTGCTAGCGAACTCTGCTCTACTGAGCTGGCGAGCTCCACTGTAGCATGCTAGTGAGCTTATCTGTAGCATGTTAACTGCTAGCGAACTCCACTCTATTGAGCTAGCAAGCTCTGCTGTATTGAGGTACCAAGCTCCACTCTAGTATGCTAGTAAGCTCCTCTGTAGCATGCTAGCGAGCTCCACTGTAGCATCCTAGCAAGTGCAACTATAGCATGCTAGCTGCTAGCCTTCTCCGCTTTATTGAGCTAGCAAGCTCCGCTGTATTGAGCTACCAAGTCTCACTGTAGCATGCTAG
>NC_050526.1:17616184-17621853 GCF_002922805.2 Oryzias melastigma | reverse complement strand
CATCAATGGAAAATAAGTCTCTTTTTGTCCTTTTGTCATCTCCTCAGTTAGGTGTTGTTTACACAGTCTGTGTGGTATTGTGGGTTTTAAACTGCAGGTATTGGGTTCTTTGTCACGATAAGGAGCATCAAAACATCTGGTCAAGGACGTTCACGACTGCACAGACCGCCAGCTACTTTACTTACTTTTAAGTAGGATCTCTTCTGGTAAACAGGTTGATGAACTGCTCCAATGTATTGAGCTAGTGAGCTCTATTGTAGCATGCTAGTAAGCTCAACACTAGCATGCTAGTAAGCTCAACTGTAGCATGCTAGCGAGCTCCTTTGTAGTATGCTAGTGAACTCCTCTGTAGCATTTTAGCAAAACTCTACTGTAGCATGATAAAAACCTCCAGTGTAGCATGCTAACGAGCTCCACTGTAGCTTGCTAGCTGCAAGCAAACTCTGCTGTATTGAACTATCGAGCTTCACTATAGCATGCCAGTGAGCTCAAGTGTAGCATGATAACTGCTAGCGAACTCCGCTCTATTTAACTAGCAAGCTCCGCTGTATTGAGTTACCAAGCTCAATTGTAGCATTTTAGTAAGCTCCTGTAGCATGCTAGCGAGCTCCTCTGTAGCATGCTAGTGAGTGCCTCTGTAACATGCTATCAAGCTCCACTGTGGCATGCTAGCTGCTAGTGAACTCTGCTCTACTGAGCTAGCGAGCTCCACTGTAGCATCATAGCGAGCTTAATTGTAGCATGTTAACTGCTAACGAATTCCACTCTATTGAGCTAGCAAGCTCTGCTGTATTGAGCTACCAAGCTCCACTCTAGCATGCCAGTAAGCTCCTCTGTAGCATGCTAGCAAGCGCCACTGTAGCATGCTAGCTGCTAGCCTTCTCCGCTGTACTGAGCTACCAAGTCTCACTGTAGCATGCTAGCGAATCCGCTGTCCACCAACTGGTTGTGTAGCATAACGAGCCAACCCACTGAATCCCCACTTAAGCCAAATTGGGCAAACACAGGTGGTTCCACCACGGAAACTGAACAAACCCATCTGGGGATCACATTCTCTCCCCATTTTTAAACCGTGTGGCGCCCTCTTGGCTTTGCTGGTTGGGTTAATTCCCCTTATAGTTCGTTTTCCCTTTTACACGTAGACCACTCATTGACGATGAGCCTTATAATCTGTTGCATCCTGTTGTGCAGAAAATACTCTCCATATTTTTTGGTCTTTTTAATGTAAAGTTCAGACACAGTTTGTGTACAGCTGGTCAGCTGAGGCTGTTTTCAGCTTATCCTCAGGTTTATTTTGGACCTCGTGTTTTTCCGTCTTGTCAGTGACGTCCGTACCACAGATAAAAGAGCACTGAGCGGGATTTGAACCACCAGGTTTACTTATTTTAATCTTTATAAGTTTAATAAAGAAAAACACGAGAAAGACTCGTTTTGAGAGGCCATCTGAAATCAGGACGGCAAATTGCCTTCTTTGCATTCCAGCGTTATTAACAATGAGCTATGGAAAGTCGGGCCTGGAAGATCTTTTATCCCGGCCGAGCGCTCATCCAGCTTTGCTCCTCCTTCCACTTTCCATTCTTTTATTGCAATCTTTTGTTTTTCTACCTCCCTGTTGTTCTCCCACTTTGTTAATCTATCTTCCCACCTGTCATCCTCATCCTTCCCCCTTGTGCCTGAGTCTGTCCATCTTGTTGTTTAGTGCCAGTTTCATGTTCAGCTGACCCAGCAGGAGCACCCATTATGTCCTGAACACTCAGCCAGGGAATACATTGTGTTTCTGCGTTCCTGGGCGTACGCCAACAACAGCTCCAGTTTCTTGGTTTTGTATACAGCATATGCAGAGAAAACACTGGTTAGTGTGCATAGAAGAGCTGAAGTGATAGTAATATATTTTTTTGGATCACAGCTGGGGGAGCTCTGGCTCCTCATCAATAGTGCAAGTGGAGCAACGCCTTTTATTCAAAGTAGGAGAGTGAATTTGTGGTCTTACCTTCCCATTTTCTCCTTTGAAAAGAAGCATATTCTGCAATTCCTGCAATAAAGTGATTACATTTAAGTTGAGTTCACATCCGACTATTTAGTATCGCACACACACAAAACCAAATGGATTAAGAAACACATTTTGTATTTGTATTTGTGTTTTGTATGCTTCAGCTCTGGATAAGATCGGACCAGAGCTGTCCTGGTTTTTGTGTTCATTGAAGTAATGTGTTGCTAAACTGTATAGTGAAATGTACATACATGAAGTAGAAGCTGTAACTGTGAGTCAAATAAGATCTTTTTGCTATTTTTTAGGCAGCCACATTAATAATTGTTGTGTTTTGTTTGCTATAGTTCAAAAGTTTCTAATCTATCAACTCAGTTAGTTGTAATCATGCAGACAATAGCTTTTGAGATGATATTATGCAGATGACATTGTAGTTAACTTTCTCTAAACCACTACAGTCTACTGGAGTATTTTGCTGCTTTGAGCAGGAAAGCTCTTGGATGCAAAAGGAAAAAAAACGATTATGGCCAAATCCAAATTCTTCCCTCCAATTGTAAGGACATTTGTAGAAGTAGGAGTGTCCAAAACGTACCTGTAGAACAGAAGTTTTGTAAGTATTGACTTTTGTTTTAGCATGATTTTTCAAAGTCATAAAACTAATGTTTTTGTGTACCGTATCTTCCTGGAGTAAAAGTCGCAAGAGCAAAAAATGTCAAATCAAGAAGAAGAAAACCATTTTTAAGTTGCTTTGGAGTATAAGTCGCACTTTTGTGGGAAAAGTCTGATGTTTAAGAACAAATCCGCTAAGCCCAACGTAGCTAAAAAAGGAATAAATAAATACAAGAATGCTAATCTTTTGATTTGTATGAGAAAAATATGAAAGTTAGAGAGGAAATCAATCAGATTCTCCTCCATGTTTGTTTTGGACCACACTTCTTCTTCTGTCATTAGCAAAAACGTATACTCAGATGCAGCGCCCTCTGGTGGTTGTTGGAGGAAACAACAGCTAAAGGACAACCGGTGTTTATGAGGAAAATAACAAATATATGAGACTATTTATGCCTCACAAAAAAAAAAAAAAAAAACACACTCAAGTAAGTTACTCCTGAGTATAAGTCGCACCTCTGGTTAAACTATGAAAAAAAACTGCAACTTATAGTCTGGAAAATACAGTATTTTCCTTTAGAATTGTGTGAAAAAGGCTAAAAATATCAGTAGGCTTTATTTGACTGAATCTTCATTCTCCATAAGGAGAAGATTTTCCTGTTAACGTCAAAATGGAGGCTAACAAACAGGCGCTAGCTTCAGCTACGTCTGACTTTTAAGGTGTGAAGGATAAATAAAGCAAAAAAATGATGCAACTGTCGTAAAACTGGTATTTTCTAAATGTAATATAAATCCACCGTGTCTCAAACTTTATTATCTATGTGTGAAACAGTCGAGAGTCATCACGCAATAGCCAGAGTAGCTTCTGCTACACGAGGAACTGCCTCAATAATTCCGTATGTGGAGGAAAACTCCGGTTTTATCTGTAATCTTTGGCTCTGATTCGGTTTCCTCTCTGGATTTTTTCTCCCCGAAGAAACTTTCAAAATACATTTTATTGTTTGTTTTTTGTTAGCTTTGGGCTACAAACTTAGCAATCCAGGTATCCACTTTAAGTCACATGACCAAGACAGGTGTGAAAAGATTCCGGCAGTTTTCCAAAATAAAACTTCCTTCAGGATCATAAAATAAACTAAACGAAAAGAATCTAAGTTAGCATATATATTTCTTGTTTTCTGTCCAGTACCAAGTCATCGGTACCGGTCCATGACCCGGGCATTGGGGACCACTTGTCAAGATGACCGGAAAATTGTGACGGTGTCAGTGAATCCAAGTTTGAAAAAAGTATTTTCCCAAAGCTCTCTGCTCGGAGGGCTATAGGTGTAGCAGTAAGAGAAGGATTCACAATCAGTCTTTGGAAACAAGATGGAGAGAAATGAAATTAACTGATTAGCTTATTTTATAAAGAAATAAAGACTCAAAGTTAAGTTTTTAAACTTGGTGTCACAGTCGACTCATGAGTTCCAGTGCTCACATCAGTGCCACCATTAAACCAGCCTTTTACCATCTGATTTAAATAGTGAGACTCCAGTTAAAGAAGCTGATTCGTGTCCAGAAAAAGACAGTTGGAAAGCTGCAGCGTAGCTCGAGTTTTACCCACAACTGGGCGACATTTTGAATGTGGATGTTGAGGGCAACAGCTAATTGACTAAATTTAAAGGTGTGGGACACATATCTGTGTGCAGGGCTCCTGTGGGGTCTTAAAAAGTTTAAAAGATTTCAAATTAGGAATTTGGAAAAATTATCTTAAAAGTCTTTTAAAAAGTCTTTTGATTTGTGAGTCTTAAAAATTGAGTTGTTTGAAAATTTTTCACATTTCTTGTTGAAAGTGTAATTTTGATCAAATAATAAAAATAAACGACAATAGTGCATAACAAATCATGACTTTAAAAAAGAAGAAGCGCACTGAAACTTAACAACACAGACCCTAAATAATAACATAAGAAGCTGCAGTTTTGGTCCTAAAATGGGAATAAATTAATTCAATGGGAGATCGGTCTTAATTTTTGAAAAGCATGCCTTAAAAAGGTCGTAAAACTTCATATAAAAGTTGTACTAATATATATATTTTAAAGAAATACAGAATTTTTATTTGAAAAAAACCTTAAAGTATGTATTAAAATCCACAGATTTGAGGATTTACTTCAGATTAAAACACAAATGTCTCATGTTGATCCGCTTATAGACCGTCAATGTTTCCCCTCCCACAATAACAAAAACAGAAGTCTGAAAATGACTAAACTCTCAGTCGTTTCTGTTTAAACTGACTTTATTTTTATATATGAATCTTTTAGAGGAGTCAGGACGATTTTCAAATTACAGACAGAGATTCTTCTGACTGGCAGATCGTGCAGAAAGCATATCCTTTCTCATTTGGCCCTTTTCTTCCATAAACACCCCCCCCCCAGGCTTCTTAATGATAAGAGTGTTTCCCTGTTGTCCTGCTTTTTCATTGATCGATACCTCCACCCTTCTTCCACTGTAATCAATCAATGCTGAATTTGGAGTGAAAAAAACAACATTTTCAGCAGCTGAGATCCTTTTTGTTTACGATTAATAAAATGATTACTGGTGCTATCATACAATTCCTTTTTTTTGTACAATTATTCAATCATGCAGTTCTAATAAGATCATAAACAGTTGTTTAGATTTCATTCAATTTTAAAAAATAATGCACTTATTTGTCTGGAATTGATTAATTGTTGTAAATGCATTAATTTAGCTCAACAAATTATTTGCTTTACTTTAATTTATATAGACTAGTGCTGTCAGATGATTAACATTTTTCATCATGATTAATTGCATGATTGTTAATTTGCAATTGATTGCAAATGAATTCTTCAAAGCGTTATGGTGATCCTCCTGCTCCTTTCCGTACTTTTTTTGCACGTAAAAACTCAATCACACTTTCAGTAATTTTGGTATTATTGATATCAAAACGTTCAGCTCGTTCAGAACGTTATTGCTTGTGTTTTTGGTATTTATAAGCGTTATAGTTTTTAAATAATGACCAAATATGCAAACATTCAACATGTTAAGCAGCATGCTAGCTGATTTGGGCTAATTAAGACATGTT
>NC_050526.1:17609010-17615779 GCF_002922805.2 Oryzias melastigma | reverse complement strand
GTTATAGTTTTTAAATAATGAGCAAAATATGCAAACATTCAACATGTTAAGCAGCCTGCTAGCTGATTTGGGCTAATTAAGACATGTTTCCAATTTTCTTCCATTATTTGGAGTTTAGCTAATATTTTAGCATTTTGCTAGCTGTTTTGACAAAATTATACTTTTTTTGATAATTTGGAGTGCAGCTAATATTTTAGCATTACGCAAACGATTTTTTGGCAAAATTACATATTTTCCAGTTTTTCGGCTATTTGGAGTTTAGCTAATGTTTTAGCATCATGCTAACTCTGTTGGCAAAATAAGGCATTTTTTTCAGTTTTTTTTTAGAAGAATTTGGAGTTTAGCTAAACAAAATGTGTCTCGGCTAATTTAGAGATGTTTCCAGTTTTTTTTTTTTTGTGGATAATTTGGCGTTTAGCTAACATTTTAACAATGTGCTGTTGTTTTGGCAAAATTAGACCTTTTTTTTAGCTTTTTTGTGGATAATTTGGCATTTAGCTTATATTTTAGCAACCTTTCAGCTTCAGCATTTTCAGCTATCAGCTTTAGCATCTTCTGTAGCCACATTGAGCTCACAGCCTTTACGATTGCATGATCTCAGGTAATAACGTATTTCTAGCTGTTATTGCTTTTGAGACAGAGAATAAAAAAAACAAATGTAGAAAACTGGAGAAATTATATACACGGCAATACATGCACTACCTGCCAAGTTAAGAGCAGGCCAAAGGAAAAAGTTACTCTCATTAAAAACGAGACAGACAATTAATTTGTCATCTCAGAGAGAGAAGGATGCAGGAATGGAGGGGCTGGTGGAGTAGAGGCTCTTCTGTCCTCCCTTCTTTTAATAGGATTGTTTGCTTACTCCGGCGCTGATTAAAATGGAAATTCAATGCCTCACACACACATATTTAGTCTGAGCTGATACACACTAACACTCGGCTCCATCCAGTAGAATTCATTGAGCTGCTGTGTGGAGTCCAGGATGTGACCTGCTGTGTCACAAAGAAGGAAAAGCTGCACAAGAAAGGCCAACAGAATGGACGGCAGAGCGAAAGGAGGACGTGGAGGTGAAGGTATAAACAGGAAAAAGGAAGTGAAGAGCAACTGGAGATCTCAGAAAAAAACAACAGCCTCCAGGAGCAACATTTCCATTCATTTTCATACAAGATCGCCTCTCAAATGCCAGTTTTTCAAGTCATGCATTTCAATCATCGGTGCCCTTTCTGTGTCCCGGCGTTCTGCAGCGTTTGTAAAGCATTAATAGTGGGTACAGAAAACCAGAACTGTTTTCCAACTGCGGGAAAATACTTGACCTTTTAAACTAAATTGAGATACCAAAACTGAAGTCAACAACAGCGCCAGAGGCTTTAGGCTCACTCCTTCATTCATCAAGCACAAGGGCTTTGTCAAAAGTCATCAGCATCTAATTTCAGGATCTATTTTCATGAATTTTTACTGAAGTACTTTGTGGTACTGTATCCTAATATCCAACAAGGCTGCTTCAGGATCCTTTCTTTGCAGACACATCAGGGGAAGCTGTAAGAAAGCTGTAATTTGGCTTCAACGAGCTTTTAATGGCTACATTTCAGAAACAGAAGGTTTGTAGAATTCGCATCTTTGTATATATTGTATTCTACATTATCCACAAATTGTAGATACAATTCAAATGTGTAAAAATATACACACAAAAACTCTATTCTACTAGCTCCACTCTACTAATATTGTATTTTTTTTTCATTTTCTTATACATCTTACTACAAAGTAAAAACATAAAAAATATGTTTCTAAAACTCTTTTAAATTGCCAAATTAGCTTATAAAAAAGAAAAAAAAATGCCTAACTTTGCCAAAACAGCTAGCATAATGCTAAAATATTTGCTAAACTCTAAATTAGACATTAAACAGGAAAAATAGAAAAATGTCTGATTTTGTCAAAACAGCTAGCATAATGGTGAAATATTAGCTAAACTCAAAAATATCCCCCCCCCCAAAAAAATAAATAAATAAATGAAGGAAAAATGTGTAAATTTGCTAAAACAGCTAGCATAATGCTAAAGTATCAGCTAAGCTCAAAAGTAGCCAAAAAAATGGAAAATGTGTAGCTTAATTCTAAGATTTTAGCTAATTTCAGGGTTATCCAAAAAACTGAAAACATTTTCTAATTTTGTCAAAACAGCTAGCATAATGTTAAAATTTTAGCTAGTCTCCAAATCATCCAAAAATTTAGAAAAATGTCTAAATTAGCCAAAAACAGCTGACATTCTGCTATAATATGATCTAAACTTTAAATTAGCTAAAGAAAACTGGACAAATGTCTAATTTGGTCAAAACTTGCATAATGCCAGCATTTTAGCTAAACTTAAAATTAGCAAAAATAAATAAAAGTGTAATTGTCAAGACAGCTAGCATAATGCTAACATATTAGCTAAACTCCCAAATTGTCTAAAAAACTGGAAAAATGTGGAAATTAGCCAAAAACAGCATATTGGTAAATCAAAATCTAAACTCTAAATTAACATAAAACCCTGTAGTTACTGATCATGTTAAAGTTTGAATGGTGTCTATATGCACAAGTTTCAAAGTGCACAAAGATTCATGAAGAATTTGAAGAATTTCTCATTCATTTCCTATTGAGCATATTTTACTTAAAATTCATCAATACCAAAACTACAAGCGGTAATGTCCTGAACGAGCTGAACGTTTTGATACTGAAATCACTGAAAATGTGATTGAGTTTCTACGTGCTGAAAAACTGAAAAATAGCAGGAGAATCACTGTGGTGTGAATGTGGTTAAGCATTCACACTATGGTGACATTTGGATGGCATCTGGTTAAAATCAATCTTTTAAAAGAACAAAGTGTCAGGCAGAGGCATAAACCAGAGGAAGAGCAGCAGTAAACCCCGCGGCTGGATGTGAAGTGAGACAGCAGAATGTGTAGATTAACAGTAACGGGTGAAAACTGTGAGTAACTGGAGGTAATGTTGAATGGCTGCAGTTGTTGGATAAAAGCTGATTCGACATGACACTCGTTCTCGGTCCCACTCAGGGAGTCATGAAACATCGTGAAGCAATTTGCTCGACAAGCCGCTGACTCCGTTCCCACCAGCGCGAGTGAGCGCCAGCGAGCGCCGGCGGTGCCGCTCAAAGCCAGAGTGTGTTTAAGAGTGCTGTCACTGTTTTCTGCGCTGTCATCCTTTCTCTCCCTCATATCTGCTCCATCAGCTTTCCTCCTTCGCTCCTCCTCTCTTCTCTGCAGTTTTCCTGCACATTTCATCCACGTGGAACTGAATTCCTCGTCTGTTCTTTCTTACTTCCTTTGATTCTATTTTGTTTCATCTTTGTTCTTTTGGCAGAATTTTCTAATCTTATGTGTTGTTTTCTATCTCTACACATCTCCTTCTTCTGTACTTGATTGTACGGAGATCCTAAAGGGATATGACAGTTTAAAATAAGGAAGTAATACTGGTAATAACACTGGGGCACACCAGGTAGTTTCTAATGTGTATGAAAAGCCAGTACTATTTTTTTATTTTTATTTCTAGCATCTGGTGCACACCAGATAGTTTTGGTGCCAACCAGATATTTTGGGGTGCACACAAGTGACCAACATTATCTATTTTTCTATGTTTCTGGTGCACACCAGATAGTTTCGGATGCTCAGAAGTAACCTGTACAATTTTTTTATTCAATTCCTAGTTTCTGTAAACACCAGAGGGTTTCTGGTGCACTCAAGTAACTGGTACTAATTTAAAAAAAAAACTAGTTTCTGTACACTTCAGACACTTCACTTTTTGGTGCGTACCATATAGTTTCTTCGCAGAGTAGAAAGTTTCGGGTTCTCAGAAGTAACCGGTTCTTTTTCTTTTTTTTCCTGTCTGCATGTAGTACACACAAGTAACTGGTACACATTTTTTTTTAAATTCTAGTTTCTGTACACTTCAGACAGTTTCTGGGACACACCAGCTAGTTTTGGGTGCTCACAGGAAACCAGGACTATTTTTTTTCAGTTTCTAGTTTCTAGTGCACACCAAGTAGTTTAGTTTCTGGTGCTCACCAGTTAGGTTCAGGTGTGCACTAATAACCTTTGTTAGTGTGCACAAGAAACTAAGAATCTTTTTTTTAATTATTTTCTAGTTTTTGGTGTGTACCAGTTAGTTCCTTCTGCACACTAGATGCTTTTTTTCTTTTTTTTACTTCTAGTATCTGGTGCGCATCATTTGATAAAACTATATGGTGCATACATTTTACTTCTATGTCCCTTTTGGGGCTCCGTATGATCCAGCATGATCAAGTACTTTTTATTCTCCTCTACTTGATTTATTTTTCCCTGTGTTTGTTCCATGATTTTTCCTAATCTCCCAGTATTCCCTTTTCGAAAGTTTCACTCAAATCTTATTTCTTGCCCTTTTTCACCCATTTAACCAAAGACTTCTGCTCTTCTAGCGTAAAAGTACGTCATATTAGTGAGAATACACGACACACCAGCACTAATCTGTGACGAGGTTTCAACACCACTAGTTCTCTCAGTTCAGACCCAGAAAAAATAAAAGTGGAACGCCACACTTAGATGCAAAAACCAGAGGGGAAAAGGAGGAAGAAAGGACAAGAAGCAGCAGATCTCCTGTTAGATCCCTCTGATTACAGGGATCAAGAGAGCACTTAGAGCTGGAAAATCTCATCTCACTCTTAGAGCTCAAAGGGATTTTCCATTTCCTTAGAAACATGTCGGCCCATTTTCTTCTCCTCTGGGCCATCGTGTGAATTCTAATCAGGACTTTAGGTTTGTAGTTGTCTTTTCTTCTTGGTTTATAAAAAGAAAACCTTTTCCTTGTAAAGAAAACATGAGTGGAACAAATGCAGCAACATGCATGCTGGAAATGTTAAAGGTGACATCCCAGAAGGTTTTACTACTCTTGACTGGCTAGAAAGAAAACTCTGCAGGAAAGCAAACATGAGCGTATTTTCTGCACTGAAAATCCTTCATTCTTTTTTGTCCTTTTTATTACAAAATATGGTCCATTCATGAAGACTTTTGAATAAATGAAATGAGTTACAAGTATTTCCTAAAAATCACTAAGTTTAACCCAAGCTGATTCAATAAAGGATTTCCATTTCAAAGCCTCTTTAGCTGATAAAACTTAGTCAAACAACCACCTACATATTAAAGTCTCCTATGCAAATCTTTGCCGTTACCAGTGAAGCAGCCGTGTCAAATCCACACGATCACCGTAGCAAAGACTCGCCTGAACGTTCGGATAGCGCCTGAAGGTCTGCTAAGATAAAAATCACTTTTTTAGCAAAGTCCAACATCAGATATTTGGAGTGTGTGACTCCATTTATTACAAGACCTAAAAATGAAACAGATAATTTTAGGCTTAAGAAAGAACATCATTTTTGACATTTGTTGAAATAGAGAATGTGATCTGCATGTTGTAATTAAGTCATTTCTATAGAACGGTGTCTGAAGATTTACAACTTTCCTTCCTGAAATTGAACATTTTTGTAACTCTGTAGAGCAAGATTTCAAGAAGGTTTGAGAAACTTTTACCGTTTGAGGCAAAATGCTTTTTAAATGTGCTGTTTTAAAAGGCTTTTTATGACTAAGTTTGAGAAATAAGTTATTTTTAACCATTGTTTTCTGGTCTTTAAACAAAACCGTGAAGGAAAACACTGAAAACAAGTTCTACAACACAACCTCATAGAGAAACTTTGTGAAACGTGTACCCTTATAAGTGTGGAAACCCTTTTTTAATTTCACATAATTAAGAAGGACACTGACACTGGCAAGAATGTTTATGTTTGTGCAAACCTCCTCATGTTTTAGCTCCAGCGTTCTTCTTGGTGTTTCATAAATTAGATTAAAGCGATGTTTTGCATGCTCTTCTCCCAGGATGACATTGGTGTAGGGCAGCTGAGATTTGAATTAGATCCTGGGGTGTGTTTTCAAAGCAGAGATTTACTGCGTGTTGAGCAATGTCACTTTTAAAATGTCCTCAGCAAACCCAAAGGGGCAGAGAAGGTGATGGGCGCAGAAACAAAGCGGGGATGGAGTGATTGAATGGAGTGATCATGATAATGGCTATAACAGATGGAACTGACAATGAAGATTACAAGGTAGAAGAGAACAGAGGAGCAGAGATGAGGTGGAGGACATGCAGGACTTCAGAGGATATAGGAATAACTACCTGACACACAGAGGTCACAGCGCTGCTTAAATCTGTATATTTATCCTGTTACCAGCAGTTATGTGGTTATGCTGCAGTAACTGATGCTGGAGTTTTCTATTCAGTTCAGTTTTATTCATATAGTCACAATACAGTTGTTTCAATGGGTGTCATACCAGTAATTGTACAAAAGCAGGAAGTCAATCATAAAATATAAAGAGTGGCTGGTTGCTAAACTAAACCAGGGGTCCCCAAACTTGTTCTTGTGAGGGCCACATAACTGTTTTCTTCTCTGATGGGGGGCCGGGGTCGGTTTGTAGGCTAACAGAAAAAGTGTAACAATCAACGCCTAAACGTAAAGATTTATGGCTTTCCAGAAAGCCACACAAAGCCAAATTTAAAATAATTCATTTCTGTAATCTTCACAGAAAAAAAATGCTAAAACAGTTTTAAAAACTAGATATGCAGCATTACTTGCATTAGATTAATAGATGCTTAAATCGTTAGCTAAAAACACTGAAGCTGATAGCTAGCTAAAATAAGTGCCAAATTAACCAAAAAAGCTAGAAAAAAACATGTAATTTAGCCAAAACAGCTAGCATGT
>NC_050526.1:17608647-17608870 GCF_002922805.2 Oryzias melastigma | reverse complement strand
CTGGAAAAATGTCTAATTTACCCACAAAAATGAGCATGTAGCTGAAATAATAGCTAAACTCCAAATTAGCCTAAAAATTCTAAAAAAAAGTCTAAATCAGCCAAAACAGCTAGCACGTAGCTGAAATATTAGCTAAATGCTAAATTAGCCTAGAAAACTTGAAAAATGTCTAATTTAGACAAATCAGTTAAGGGGGCCAGGCCAAATGTGGAGGAGGGCCAGA
>NC_050526.1:17605292-17608321 GCF_002922805.2 Oryzias melastigma | reverse complement strand
AAATGTCTAATTTAGCCAAAACAGCTAGCATGTAGCTGAAATACTAGCTGAATGCTAAATTAGCCTAGAAAACTTGAAAAATGTCTAATTTAGACGAATCAGTTAAGGGGGCCAGGCCAAATGTGGAGGAGGGCCAGATCCGGCCCGCGGGCCTTAGTTTGTCAACCACTGAACTAAACAGACTAAGCTAAACTGGGTCTACTGCCCTTAGATCCCCCTTCTTGTTAGGGAAAAACTCCTAAGAAAAACTGAATTCTAGGGAAACAAAAATAAGAAACCTCAGGGGTGTCCACATGAAGGAGCGATCCTCTCCCAGGACGGTCAGGTGGTATACCAGGACTGTTAACGAAAAGTTACCTTATCTACCTCTACAACTACATGTTTAAATAGTGTAGCAGAGGAGCTTCATCCAGATGGAACTGGGGGACATCTGGGCGTGTGAGACGAGCCAGAGGCGAGGTCCACGGCCAAGAACGGGAGCATAGTCGATCCACCTGGAATCTGAAATCTGAGGGACAACACATGAACAGCACTGCACCAAAGTTTGGTCATAACAGTGGAATGTTTCTTTTTAAACACTAATTTTAACTTGAAGTATCTGAAGAAGTCTTTGCTTTCTTTGACCACTGGTGTTATTTCTCAATAGAAATCTATGGGATTTTGGCTTCTTGGAACCAGCAGGTACTCCTGTTTGAAAAGTTAGGGGGAGGGGTTACTCTGTCAAATTATTATATGCAGTTGATATCTTTTACTAATTTAAAAAAAAAAAAAAAAAGGTCCCAGCGGCACCGATATTACCCAAGATTCTGATGTCATTGAACTCTTTGTGGTTCACTGATAACAGAGGAGAAGCTCCAGCTTTCTCCTCTTCTTCGCCTCTGAAACACTGAATGAGAAGTTCAACAGAAAAAACTATTTCCAACCAAAACCGTGTCTACTTCTGTTTGCAGACTAATAACTTCAACTTTTACTCTGTCCGTTTTTCAACTCTGGTCTTTTCCTTTCGTCTTAATGCTCACCCCTCAAACATCATATCAATGCTTTCATGTTTTTTTCTCTTATAAATCTCTATTTTTTATTTTGTTTGATTTAAAGTCACAAATCACAATTATATAGTTGGTCAAACTAACATTTGCTTAATTGAAAATTCCCTGCATTTTTCAGGTTTAGTGCAGTAGATTCTGCTCTATGCAACATTTCTCCTATCCTCCTGAGATGTAAACAAGACCCAGAAATAAATATTTTAGTCCAACGAGTGTCTCTTTCAGTATACTTAAATTATGATATAGATCATGTCTAAATTTTAAAGAGAAATACAAAACAAAACAAAATTGATAGTCTCTGGCACTCATATCCTGCATATCTTTTTATACTTTTGCTCATTCAGGCAGAATATTTTTTCTCTTTTTTTAAACTTGCTACTTCTTTTCCAGAGTATAATACTCCAGACATTGAATGTGGCCGAAGTGATGTATTGTTACAGTGATCAACCTTTGATCATAGTTTTGGCTGGTTTGGTTCCCGGTCTGGTCACCCAATTGTGTCAAAGTCCTTGAACAAGATATTGAACCAACTTTGCTCCCAATGATCTGGCTCGGTGCCAGTGTGTGAGTGAACGGAATTCTGATATGAAGAGCTGAAAAGGGTGGAGAGTGCTACATCAGTACACACCACTTAGAATTTTTTGACTTGTTGACAGAGTGAGTAGGTCACCTTTTGTCTCAATCATTGAGAGTATATGAAAACTCATGTTCCAAACAGGAAGTATCCATTGGCTCCCAGAAGCCACAATCCCATACACTTCTATAGATATCATTACAAGTTATTCAAGTTATAAACTGACCAATCAGATGCCTAAATACAAGTATTGGCTTGCATCAACGTTTTGAAACCTTTGATTGAAAGATTCTCCCAAACCTGCAACAAGCTGACTTCTGATTGGTGAGAATGGTTGCTCTACACATTCTCACTCCCTATTGCTAAGTATAGTTTGAGCCTCCTCCGCATCACTTTTTGGGTGTCCCTAACTCATCGTTTTTTGACATGCAGGCTGTTCCCATTAAATCATGGGTCCCAAACCCTTGGGACTCAGTACCAGATGTGGTAGCGGATAACCCAGTACTGGGTTAGGGTTAGAAGAGAAGGCGTTCGGACCCTATCCTCCATCAGAGGACGTAGTCAGTGCACTCTCCATGTAAAAGGAGCTGTTAGATGGTCATACTGGTCCGGTCCTCGTTCTGGTACCGGTCTGCGTCCTGAGTGTTGTGGACCACTGATTAACATCTGTGACCTACTACCAAGTGGCCCTTGGACCAGTACCAGTTCACGGTCCGGAGGTTGGGGACCCCTGTTTTTTTTACATCAAAAAGCGGCGTGTATGTGGCCCGAACCATACGACCATAAATGACGAGTTGGGAGTAAGAATGCGTTGGGTTGCCATAAAAACAGCTTACTGTCGTCTTCTGGCTCCAACATGGCGCTGTTCATATCGTGAAACAAATGGCGACTAAACTGACTTCATTTTCTATTAGGTTACGACCAATAACTGTCCTGTTTGGGTAAGCACCAGTTATAGGGTGAAGCACACAAGGATTTCAAGAGATTGAACATGATGATGTTCTTGAAGATGTTCATGGCCTCTCACCAGAATAAAATGATCAAAACCCCAAAGAAAGTCGTCTCATTGGGCCATTTTACACTCAAACTAACATGGATGCTCCAACGTCTACAACTGTCAAGGGTGTGTGGGTATAGGTGGGTCATTGGGGTATCCATCTCAACAATTAGCTTTTGATTGTGGTCCACAGGAAGAGGAAGCAGTACAAAGCAGTGTCTCAGAATCACCCCATGGTCTTTGTCTGCACCCATACGTCTATGAACACAAGTTCCTGATCAAAACAATGACAGATTTATCCCAATATTACCAATATTGTGATAAATGCCAGTCATTAAGGAAACAGTGGTATCTTGAAAAAAATGTCTTAATCCCACTGCAGTTTTTTATTTAAAAAAAGCAACTAACATATAGA
>NC_050526.1:17596308-17604875 GCF_002922805.2 Oryzias melastigma | reverse complement strand
TCTTGAAAAAAAATGTCTTAATCCCACTGCAGTTTTTTATTTAAAAAAAACAACTAACATATAGAATGTCATGTATTAAAAATGACATGAATGTTTAAGTTTGGATTGTATTTTTAAAAAAAATTGTTTTATTTGGTTTTCATTACCAAGTGTGCACACTTTCCCTGACAATAAAAAAAATGTTGCTCAAGCATCTCAACAGCAGAAGCTGCAGGTTTTAAAACTTTCCCTCTGGATTAAATCCAGTAATTCTTTACAGAATGATCTGCAGAACTGAAATTGCTCAGGGCTGCCAAGTAGCCAATTTCAGCATTGCACACCGTCAGCAGAAACCGAGTCTGGGCTTTGGTGAGGCCCAATCTGAAAAATATAAATAAAACTGGAGCAGCAGCCCCTGATCCGCTCCTCTATCGGGTCAGAACCTCTGCTCTCGTCAGCTCTACTTAGTAGCTGTCAGCAGATAAAGCCTTTTACACTCCACACACAGCTCAGCAGGATTTTACCATTGACTTAAGTGACCACCTGGACTCCACCCACCGCACCCTCTGACCTCACAAATGTATCTGCGTAGTCTGTTTTTGTCTCTGCACCACCTTCGTCCCACTTACCTTGATTAGTTTGGGAGATGTGCCAAAGAAAGCTCTTACAGATGTCACATCATAGTTCTGCTTCATCATTAACTTTCGTTCTCTCTCATACACACAAATGCACACCGACAGACACATTATCCCGCTGTAATGCTTATGTCATCTAAATGTCTTTGTAGTTTTCACTTTGTGTTTTTTTCTCTCTACGAGTTCGATCTAAATGTAAACAGCTCACATGTATCACTAAACAGTGTTTAGAATTCTCAAGAAAATAAGTCTAAATCAAAACTATTGTTTGGCTTACAGACACTATCTGCCCTCACCGGCTTCATATGTGCAAAACTTTATCAAGATTATAAAAAAAATATAAAAAAAAAACAATTTGTCAATAAGACTAATTCCAATAAATAATAATTATGCAAATAAACACAGAACAACAAGTCATTCAAAAACACGGATATGAACAATACTTTGATTTACAGCAGATGCATTTAGATTTCTGACACGTTACTGGTCCTCATCATCATCTATCAAAGGAGACGTCGGCGTCTTATTTACGTGGGAGTGGCTTATACGCATGAAGAGATTTGGGGAAATCGTGGTGATTTTACAGAGGAGCTGTGGATCCAACAATTCCACATGACACCCACAACTTTTGATGAGCTGTGGGACCTCTTGTGGCGCCTAAGCATGATGGTTATGTGACTCATGTCATTCATAAAGAGTGTTTCCATTGCAGGTTTTAAAAATATGTCCATTTTAAAATGAATCAATAACCATATTCTTCATGTGCTAAAACTTTTTTTCAATAACTGAATTTTTGTAATTGTTGTTTCCACAAATTTATTATCCAAATTTATTATCGCAAACCCAATTTTTGATGGAAACACAGCTAATGTCCCATTCACAAAAAACTTTGTTTTTTTTTTTAATGGTGCTTTTTTGTTGGTTTTATCTCTATAGCAACCATTTTATTTGTTGGTCACCAGGTGGAGACGAACAGCTCAATGGAATTTTTAAACAAATCTGCAGAAATAACATTTTGGATTTCCTTGGGAACACAAGTTTTTTTTTTTTTCTTAGCCACGCCCCTTTTTCTAATATGTTCATATCAAACACATTCATCCCCAATTTGTCACATATTGACATTTGGTTAAGGACCCTCCTGATGTTTTGAGTGTCCCTAACTCGCTGTTTGATGGAGTTGTACGTACATTTACCAAATATTTGCTCTGAGTGATTGTAACTTCTTTATCTTTAATCTTCTTGCTTGACGTCTCGTACAGCTCGGTATTAAGAAACTGAAGGTTGTGAGAAGATGATTTAAAGCAGGAACTTGAAGAAACTGGTGTCCACCCTCCTGTACAGGAAGACAGAGAATCTGACATTAGTTATAGTAAAACGCGTTTTTTTGCAGCTGTTTTCCCCCCTACCTCTGAAGGTAGGGGGGAAACTGTATGTAACGGGGGAACGTCCCTAACTAAATAAGAAGGCTCGGACAGAGAGGACTTCAGAGCGGAGAAGAGAAGGCCTGCACTCTCTCTGAGTGTTTTAAACGAATCACTAAACAGTCGCAGAGAAATGTTTCAGGGTGATTAAAGCTAACACTGATCCCATTAAATCATGGGTCCCCAACCTTCGGATCATGAACCAGAATTGGTCCAGTACCAGGACGCGGTGCACACTGGTACCTTAACCCTCTACCGGTACCTCAACCCTAACCTGATTCATGCCTGGTACTGGTTTGGGCCTGTTACCGCGTCTGGTACTGCGTCTGGTGCCGAGTTAGGGTACCGGTACTGGATGTGTCCTGGGGACCAGTCCTGATCCGGAACCACATTCGGCACAGCATCCTGAGGGTTGCGGATCCTGGATTTTACGAACATCCGGCACGACAAAAAACGACAAGTTGGGGATGAGAATGTGTTGTCACATTGTGTCATCTTGTTTTGTTCAGTTTGAGCTCAGGATTCTTGTATGATATTTTTACAATAATCTAGTAAAAAATGTCAGAGTAACATGGGAACGCCACTTTTGGAAGCTAGTCACAAACTTTAAAACCAGCATTTTGTCCAAAGTAGATTTCCAATAATGCTGGAGGAGTTAGGAGGAGATAAATGAAAATGCCTTAGAAGGAGTTTTAATTTGTAGAAAGTTATTTTTTTAGCAGGTGGAATTCAAGATGGCTGCCTCTTAGATAGAACGGAGGACAGTATTCATTTTTAATATATTTTTTAAAATGAAGTCTTCATCTCGGTTTCACAAACGCCTTTTTCTTTATTTTGTCTCATTTCTTTGAAAGTGATAAAGAAGTCGTGCTTGTAAGGATTTCTAGACTGAAAATGAATGCATTCCAGTTCTTCTCCTGCTTTGGTCTGTGTGTGTCTAGTTAGAGGAGAATTCATCATTTCCTGACTATTTGAAAACACTAAACAAACAGAGGTGCCTCTAATTATACTGTACGCTTCAACACTTAAACTTATTAACTCTGGAGGCAATGTGTGTGTTTGTGTGTATGAATGTGTGAGTCTTCAGTGTGTTCATGTGAAGGTGGTCCAATATGGAAACCAAAGCATGTTTTCATCTAATTACAGCATGTTTATGTCAGTGGAGTGTTGCTAGAACATCAATATGCTGGTCGTAATGGTTACTTCTGCACGTTTCATGCTTGGTAATTAGAGGTACAGATGGGAGGAGCTTAAATTAGATAGAAATCAGTTAAGTGGTTATGACATACTTGCTCCGTTTCTAAGCTAGAGCCAGCTAGCTTACAGCCCCTCACAATTCCAAAGGGTGCAGCAAAAATGGTGAGTAATATTGGAGCTATCCGGCTGTACAGATTAGATCCAGATTCTAGAACTAAGACGTTCATGGATCTATTGGTCTACAAGTGGATGCATCAGAATGGTGGAGCAGCTTGTGGACCTCCAAGGGATTTTTCTGTCACAAAAACGTTCTTTTTCAAAAGGTTTTTCAGATTCACAATGATTGGAATGCTCAATAATTTTCCTAACATATGTCCTCTATCATGAGAAAAAGGTCACAGGAACATGTTGGAAACACCGTTTTCATCAGTGTGAGTCTTTAACATTCATATGCAGACAGTCAGTCTGGAAGAACAAACATCTAATTCATCTGCAGTGATGATGACGAGCTCGTATGAGGCTTTGATCCAGGCAGCAACACACATTACAGAACCAGCCAGTACTTCAGTACTCTAAAGGGTTAGCCGAGGTAATGTCAGGGTAATGAACAAGGACAAAAAGGTCACAGACTCGCGTTCTGTTTGTCAAGCGTTCGTGATTTGATGATTATAATGAGAGGCTTACTCGGCACCTCTGAGATGACTTAGGTAGCATTTCTGAGGAGAAAGGAAACATAAGTACAGGAGAAAGCCACAGAATGAGGGAGATTACAGGCTTGGCAGACGAGTGAGAGGAAAACACAAGCTTTGAAATCACTTGGGTGTGTAGAACTCATGAATTAGCGTGTGACCTCTGCAGGAGGGAGGGTCATACCGGGCCTGTAGCACAACAACACTTTCACTCACTGAGGTGAAAGGAAATACCATGATGGCATTTCATGTTTGTGGAGATCCAATGAGTCCCAGAAGAACTGTGGATATAAAAATGATCATTCAAACTAGTGCATAAAAGTACGAGGTTTTAGTTTTTATCATGAGACACTTAAAAATACAGAATCTATAAATGTTTAGTTTGAGGTCTATAATTGTGTTGATTGTGTTGTTGTCTGCAGGGAGTGCCGAAGCCTATAGCCATGGAGCCGTGCTGGGGGAGCAGAGCGGGCGTCCTCACCGTACTGCTGTACCTGCCCAGAGTCCCTTCTGGAATACCCCCACCAGGACAGTCTGGTAGGATCCTCACACACCACACACATTTCACTTGATGATTTTAATTTAACTTACTGGCTTGTTTTCTAGCTTAATTTCATTAAATTAATGTATGAATGCAGTTTATTACTAGTATTTTTTGTGTAAAAACTCCACCCACTTTTCAACATTCTGGTCTGTGTAGTAAAGGAAATTAGTAAAGAAAGGCTGTGGTAAAAAACAGTGTTATTGTGCCAACTGATACCCAGATTCCCAAGAGGTTCTAAAAACCATCATCCTCTGGGTTTGGCTTTTAGCTTCCATCTGAAAAACTTCGTAATAATAACTGAAGTTAATAAATAATTTTTGTATTTTTTTCCCAATTTTATTGTTTTCCAACTTTCATTTTTCTGAACCAACAAAAAGTTGACATTTTTACCAAGCAGGTAAAATATTTCATAAGAGGGATTGTTTGCATGTTTGGTGGAGCCTACGGTTAATGTGACAATAAATGAATTGAAACCAGACTCAAACAGAAATAATAAATTCAGAAGCTAAAAAATTAGCACATTTTTTAAACAAATCATGAAAATGACCAAAAACATTAACAAATTATTTTTAAAAATTACATTTTTTTACAAATCGAAAAAAATACTATAAATGTAAAAATATATATTTTTACAATTATGAAAAAAAAATAATAAATAATTACCAAAAATTTTAGGAAACCAATTTATAATAACAAACAATTTATGAAATCATAAAAACATTACAACAATTGTAGCAAATTATAAAAAAATACAAACTTTTTAAACATATCTTCAAAACTAACCAGTTTTTAACAAATTCTAAAAATATATGTATAAAATTTAACAAATCAAAAAATAAATCACAAAACATTACCAACCATTTTTACAAGTTATTTTTAAAAAATACAGAAAATTGAAAGAAATTATGAATCACATTTTTTTTTTAAAGTTTTAACAAATGATAAAAAAATACCAACAACTGTAAATAAATCTTGATTTTTTTTAACAAATCATACAAAGATTTAAACCAATCAAATAATAATATTTTTTAATGAATCATAAAAATACAAAACATTTTAACAAATTATTTAAAAAAAAAGAAAAAAATGCAGCAAAATAATAAAAAAACATTAAACATTTTTTTGATTTATAAAATACAAAAATTTGCAGATTATTAAAAAGATCTAATTTTTTTACACATTTGTTATGTACTGTTTTCAATAAATTATTTTTTAAAAAATGTAAAAAATCATTAAAAAAAACACTTTTTGTCATGATTTTTATGTAAATTTTTTGTTTTTTTTTCCTAGTTGTTAATTAGCATTTTACCTAAGCAAGATTCTAACCAAAGCCCCTCTCTTTTATTATCACTTATTATTTGCAAAGATGAGATTATGTGAAAGGTCGCTCTGACATTAAACATTAAACCTTTAGTTTCAACTTTCATGGATTTTAAGTGGCGTTTTCTTTTGTACTACTCTTCTACTCCAGTTCAGGCCGAAGGAGCATTGGACTCACATATTCCACCATCCACATTCATAGAAGGATGGTGGCAGAGCGATGTGGCGTTCAGTGCTTTGCTCAAGGACACTTAGGGCAGGGAGAGTGGGAATCCAACCAACAGCTTCTCAAATTATTGCTTCATCCTGGAGCTGTTTTCTAAAGACGTCAGTTGTAAAAATCAATCCTCGAAGAGGAAATGGAGATTTTTGGGTTTTAAGCAACAAAAAAAGGAAGGACCGTGACAGGAAATGTCATCATTAAAATTGTTTCCACGGCAACAGCAAGGGGGAGGATGTTCTTAAGCTTACAGGTGTACAGTAACAACATAAATGTTTTATTTTGTGAAAACATGACTTGAAAGTTTTTTCGGGTATGTTATGTGGTCCACAGCTGCAGAACACGTTATTTACAAGAACTCTTGACATACGGCTTCATTGCCGACTGATGTGGTCGGACCTGCCAGCTTTCCCTTGAGCCCTTGCTGTTGGATCAATTGTTCCCTCCCCGAGACTTCCTGACTTTCCATCGCTCGAGGTCATGTTGCGCTATAGATGGATGACATGCAATATCCCCGAGTAGCTCCATCTAACCACCAAATGGCTGTGGAAATCACTGCAAAGACAGCAGCACTTCCTCGCGGAGCGGGCCGAGGCCCGTGGTGTCATGCATAGTCAGCAGGAGGCCAATGTTCCCTCACCTCACTCCTGTTTGTTTGGTCTGCTGCTCCATCTTTGTTTCCCTCTTCTCCTCCATCTTTTTGGGAGAGTGCTGTGCTGGAGTCTGCTGGCAGTTTTGGTTTTCATAAAGTGAACTGTATGTAACTGGAGTCGGTGTGAGAGGCTTTGCTGCTGTGCTTGATGGAGGAAATGAAGAGAGCAGACAGCAAAGCACATTTTCCAGGAGCGCTTTTCCTCTCAGCACAATCTTTATGTCTTTAGAAAAGAGCTGGAGCTGCTGTGGTCCAGCCGTAAAAGGAACTAAAAAAAACTGTGAGAATTGGTACCTGCAAGAAAAAAATGAATGGTTTCTAGCAACTGCTGGCAACAAAACCCCAAAAAGTCAACAAATACTTGAGTGTTCCTGCTAAAAGAACATTTCAAAGGCTGAAAAAGAAATGGAAATACAACAAGTTTCTTTTGAGACAAATTCTATCTGTCTTTCTGTCAGAAGGGACGGATGTCCGGAAGTCCATCCGTCCACCAACCTAGTTACACAGCCATCCGTCTGCTTATGCATCCATCAATCCAACCATCCATTTATTAATCCATCCATCCATACACTTTTCCATGAATCCATCATCCATCTGTCCATCAACCTATCTAGGAATACAACCACTTATCCATCCACCTTTCAATCCATCCATCTGTCCGTCCGTCCATTCAAACATTCATCCATCCATCCGTCATTCATCCATCCACCTATCAATCCATCCATCTGTCATCCATCCATCCATCCATCCATCTGTCATCCATCCATCCATCCATCCGTCATTCATCCATCCACCTATCAATCCAACCATCCACCTGTCATTCATTCATCCACCTATCAATCCATCCATCTGTCCGTCCGTCCATTCAAACATTCATCCATCCATCTGTCATTCATCCATCCATCCATCCATCCATAAAAAATTGAAATGACGTTTTTCTAACTTTGTGAATCAGTATTCATCTTGATTGCTGGAACTTCAAATAAATAGAGTTAAAAATAATAATATACAGCCAAAGAAGCGGTATAGATCAAAACCTAAACCCACACGCTGCCTTTTCTTTCACACCAAAGAGCACATCAAAGTGCTCGTGCTCCACGGTCCCCTGAGAGATTACAGGGTCAGATGGCATCCTTCCATTGAAGTTGGCATGAGAAAACATGAAGTCACTGCAGGCTGGATCTGCCCACTCGTAGTGGAAGATGCTTCAGAGGAATCGGAGATGTGTGAGTCTGCGTTCGTTCGGCTTCCCTTCTACCGTCTCACTGTGGACTGTTTACTTCTGTCCTTTGCTTTTCTCTTCCCTGAGGCGTTACACTGACTGACCCCGAATGTGCAGGACTACTTCAATGTTTCACTAGAGTTAACAATACAACTGGAGTCAAGGCTAAGTGTTGAAGATGATCACTTCCTAAATCTCTCCTTAGACTCTGTGTAAACCCTACAGCAGCAAATGGGAATGGCAACGACATAGAATTTATATAAATTCAAATGAATTTACTAGGCTGTATTTCCCACACTATAAGGCACAATCTGGAGGACCATATATGATGTTGAGAGGTATATTCATACACTGTGTCAAAATCATTGGTTGGTTGTTGTTGTATATAAGCTAAAACAGCCATTATTTGTGGTTTTGAACTGGGTTTTTTATTTAAGGTTGGGAGTTAGCAAGCGTTGTCACAGTAGTGTTTGTTTTAGCAATAGCCGTCTGGTTTTTTACGTGTTCCAAACAAGGTTGGGAGTTTTATAAAAATTATAAAAGTATTATAAAAAAAAAGAAAAAAACCTGACGTCGATACAAACTGTTCAGTGAAATATGAAGTTTGTGTAAGTGAACTGTTCCATGAAGGATAGCAAAGTGTAGGACTTCCATAACTTCAGCCCCTCATGACTTTGCCCCGCCCTTG
>NC_050526.1:17586606-17596291 GCF_002922805.2 Oryzias melastigma | reverse complement strand
ACGCTGAAGCTGATACCCAGCTAAAATATTAGCTAAATACCAAATTAGCCTAAAAAACAAACAAAAAAACAACTTAGGTTAGTCAAAACAGCTAGCATGTAGCTGAAAAAATAGCAAAACTTCAAAATATCCTAAAAAACTGAAAAAAGCCTAAATTAGCCAAAACAGCTAGTGTGTAAATATTAGCCTACCTCTAAGACAGCCTAAAAAATAAAAATAAATCCTAAATAAGCCAGAAGAGCTAGCATGTAGCTGTAATATTAGCCAAACTTCATAACAGCCTATAAATAAAAGCCAAAATTAGCCAAAACAGCTAACATGTGGCTGGAATATAAGCTAAACTCCAAGATAACATTGCGCCATTAATAAGAATAAAATAAAATTATCTTAAGGGCCATATATAATTACACAGAGGGCCAGATCTGGCCCTTGGGCCTTGGCATAAAGTAAACCAGAGTTCATTTTCCTGATAATCCAGAAAGATATTTTAGTCTGACTAAAAAACAAGTACGCATACTTTCAGACTTTCTCACTTCCAATCAGACTAAACTTTGGTTTGCTCTGAGTTTCCTCAGTCTGAATACAATCTTTGCTCGGAGTGGAACAACTGGACCAAAAAGGCCACCGTAGCCAGGCTTTATGTAATGTAAGCAGAGCCACAGAAAATTGTGGAGCAGTGATGCAACAGCAACTGAAATGTGGCCGTATGAATTCAGACTCATCAATACAACGTAACCGTCTTGCAGGATGCCTCATTGTACTAAAGTAGCAGTAAAAAGTGTTGAACCTGACGTCGATACAAACTGTTCAGTGAAATATAAAGTTTGTGTAAGTGAACTGTTCCATGAAGGATAGCAAAGTGTAGGACTTCCATAACTTCAGCCCCTCATGACTTTGCCCCGCCCTTGTAATTCCTGGCCAATCACAGATCTTTAGTCACATGGTTTGTTTGTCAGCTACAAATGCAAAGTTCAGGACTCGATCTGGAACTACAGACTTTTCCGGTCTAAAAACACCCTCTGAGACTTTTATATCACTTAATGCGCCTTATAATATGTCATTTTGAAAATAGGACCCTCATTGATAGTGCGCCCTATAATGTGGCAAATATGGTAATTAAGTTGTACACTATTTTAGATTTTTACTTTTTCCATTACAGACGTAAAATAAAATACAGCACTTTTGTATCACGAGATCATGAGTCACTTCTGTTCAGTCTTACCCTGAAAGCTGAGAAAAACGAGAAAGCCAACAAATGCTAAATGTCTGTTTTAGCAACATTCCAAATGGTCAAAGACAAAAACAAGATTCAAGAGACGTTTTTGTTCCAGTAATTCAGGCACGAATCCTGAAAACGAAATTAAAGGTGACTCACTGCAGGGCAGGCAGACTTCCTAACAGCGGCTGTCAGCCAAAATGGAGTGGACAACTAACACATGGGGCTGCCTCTAAAAGCAAGTCTCACGGTGAAGGGACAGCTTGTCCACCGAGTGACTGAGTCAAAGTCACAGTGGCCTGAAATGATGGATAAAGCAGGGGGAAAGACTGACAGGGTGAGGAAAAAGGGGGAGGGAGGAGATTGTATTTTTGGCTTTTTCCACGATCCTCCATCTCTGCAAGAACTCTCCAGCTCAAATATCTGAGCTCTTATTCTTTGTGAGGTTTTTTTTGGTTCTGCAGCTGTTTTAGATTAAATGTGGGACCCAATTACTGTTAGTAATGGATTTAGCAGGATGCGTACATTCTCACTTCAGTCCAGGAAAAAGTCCGTTGAGATGGTCGGATACATTTTCCTCACAACTCTTTCCTTTGATCCGAGGTTCACAAGGGCATATTTTTATTCCTAATCGGATTATTCTGCTGCAGAAAGATACTTTAGAGAGGAATTTAGTGCATACAGGTGCTACAAACTCCAGATTGTCTGAAAATGAAAAATAGGACATACAGCGGGGCAAAAATGATTTTAGTCAACCACCAACTGTCCAAGGTCTCATATTTAAAAATATAAGGGAGGCCTGTCATTTTCATCATAGGAATACCTCAACTATTAGAGACAAAATGAGAAAAAAATCCTGTAAATCACATTGTCTGATTTTTTAATAATTTATTTGTGATGGAAAATAAGTATTTGGTCACCTACAAACCAGCAAGATGTCCTGTAACGTCTTCTGTAAGAGGATCCTCTGCCCTCCACTCGTTACCTGTATTAATGGCACCTGTTTGAACTGGTTATCTATAGAAAAGACACCTGTCCACGGCCTTAAACAGTCACGCTCCCAGCTCCTCTATGGCCAAGACCAAAGAGCTGTCGAAGGACACCAGAAACAAACTTGTTGACACAACCCGGGTGATGAAAGAGTGGCTTGGTAAGAAGCATTTCAAGGTCCTGGAGTGGGCGAGCCAGTCTCCAGATCTCATAGAAAATCTCTGGTGGAAGTTTAAATCTGTGTTGCCCCAAAACATCAGGAGATCTGCATGGAGGAATGGACCAAAATACCAGCAACAGTTTGTGAAAACCTTGAGAAGACTTACAGAAAATGTTTCATCGCCAACAGAGGGTATATAATAAAGTATTGAGTTACTTTTGTTATCAACCAAATCATTATTTTCCATCATAATTTATAAATAATTTCTTTAAAAATCAATCTAATTTTATAGTTGATGATGAAAATGAAAGGCCTTTCTCATCTTTTTAAGCTGCAGAACTTGCACAATTGGTGGCTGACTGATTTTATTTTATTTTTTTGCCCCATTGTACAAATGACAAAAAGGCCAGGAAAAGGTGGAGACTCTACAGGAAACGCTACACGCGTTCCCACAAAGACCTGAACCAGTTTCACCAGGTCTAGCTTTTGTACATAAAGCCTGAAAACAATTGTAGAAATCTGCGTAGCAAAGCGCGAATCTGATGGTTTTGAATACATAAGCCGGAAATGTACGCCACCTTTCATTAGAAGTGGTCGCGTGAACATGTGTTGCTGAGGGTGGTGTGAACGTAGCTTAATGGTTCCCTTTTTTCAATTTTTTTTCTGATCAAAAATAATGGTATTTCATGAACTTTATCTGAAAAAAAGAATAAAAAGTTTTTTGATTTTTATAAAATTTTGAAAAATGAGAAAAATTAATCTGTTAATACATTTGATCAGGTCAATGAAATGTGGCAGTCATTAGAATGGACTTAAGTTTTTAAAGTGTTGCTAAAAATGCCATTTTAATCATTTCTTGTTACCTCAGGGTTTTATCTTGTAAGCTGTGAAAACTAGCAATTAATCAAATGCAAAATACAAAAAAAAACATGCAAATTGGATCAGTTCTTTACAACAAAATTACTAAAAGCTTCTGCTTTGGAGCTAAAGTCTCTGCAGACAATTGGAAAAATAAGATGATCTTTTTTATTTCAAAAACTGTGTAAAGTTTGATCAATTATTTGGGGCAGCCATGCTGCTGAGGTAAAGATCGCTCATCGGATTGTCACAGGTTCGGTTCCTGCCCCGTCTGCCCATGTGTTGAAGTGTCTTTGGGCAAGGCACTGAACCCCACAGTGCTCCTGTGGTCATAGGTTCAGGAGAGTGTGAGTGAGTGTGTGGATGTGTGAACGGGTCTGTAACTGTGAACCATTTTTGCCGTTCTAAAGTGAAGAGATGCAAGCATACGTCATAACACTTACGCCTAGATTTAAACAAATTAGAAAATGGACGGATTGATCTTTAGCATCTCTGCAATTGCTAATGCAATAATTCCAAAAAATCTTGAGCAGTGGTGTCCAAAGTCAGTCCTCGAGGGCCGGCCTCCTGCTGGTTTTCCAGAAACCCTGTCTCATCTGCTGCTGATTACCTGGATCAGGTGTGTTTGGCCAATGAGGAGCTTCTATGGCAGATTGGTTAGAAAACATTGAGGACTCTGCCCTCGAGGCCTGACTTTGGACACCCCTGGTCTAAATGAAGGGTCTCTTCTTCCCACCTCATACAGTATACTGTTTTATCAGCTCCTTCTGCTCAGTGGGTCGACCTCCTCACTTTTCCTCCTTTTCCCACTTCTCATCCTCAAAGATTCCCACTGTTTCCCAATGGATTCCTGGACAGTTGCCTGACAGGAATCGGACAGCTAAGCAAACACACTGACCTGAAATAGATCTCGGATACTTTGACCCTCTCTGGCTTTGCAACTATTGAACCCACAAGAATGAAAAGTCAGTCCTACTCCTTCCTTCCTCTCTGTGCTTATTTAACATCTAGCTGGTGGCATTTTCTCACAGAAAGGAAAGGTTGGATCCTCTCCATACCTGTCTGTCTGACTGCACTATTGCGTATTAGATCCATTAAATATGAAGGAATGTGGAGTAACCTTCATCAGCTGAGGTTTCCTCAAGCACAGTAGAGTACAGTTGACCTTCCAATTAAGTCTCGGATCGAATCAAATTCTGACATTTGAATTTTCTAACTTTTTAAAATCTACTTTCACCATTTACTCCTTCACAGACTCTGATCTGCCTAAAGTGGCTCATCAGAGACGTACAGTATGTCTAGGGAGGGGCTGGTGTTGATGTTTGTCTCAAAGTTTAAAGAGCAGCTGCAGCCAATACATGTTCTTGGGGAATTTAGTCTCTTCGTAATGACCCCATTAGTTTGTGGGAACATGGGGTGGAGTGGGGTGTGAGCATGATGGTGGGGGTGTTAATGATGTGTCAGCTCACCTGACAAAACAATCACATTAGCACACCCGGTCGCCAAGGTAGCAAATGAGCACTTCCACTCACCTGCAGCGTAATTTGATTACTTTTGATCCATTTAATTTTGCAAATGGAGATGCGTGTGTTCACCTGGAAAAGAACGGAATTTTTTTGTTTTTAATTCACAATTATGATGGCAATTTGTCAGCCCTGAAAGCCATTTTGGAGAGGAGAGATTCAGCTGGCATACAAGAATATTAATTAAGTTTATTTTTATTAGTATCTTCAGAATAGATAAATACCATTATGGTAAGTGCGTTTTGAATATTTGAGGAAGAGAAAATCAAATGTTCAGTATATTAGTATGTTTTACTGTTGTCACACAGCATTTTTTATTATTCCAGAAGCTGCGTGTTGAAACTATCCACCACTGTACTATTACTCTTGTGTACTTTGCCTTATACCATAGTCTGGATGAATAATCGATTGTGATTGGTGGCAGGGTGTCCGTTACAAAGTGGTAATGAACACCTTAAACTGAAGTTCTGGTTACATAACCGTTAGGCCCCATTTTGGTGTCCAGGAGATCGAGGAGCATAACGAAATACAGAACAAATTAACTTAGAAAATTGTGTAACAAAAGCACAAAAACTGTCTCCATAAAACAATAACAGATTTATTTACAGGAAAACAATAAAGAACAAAACAATAACCTAAAGGTGGAGCTAGCCTCACAAACATGGAGCGCTAGCCAATTCAACGAGAGCTAGCCAATCCAAGGAGTGGTAGACACTCTAACAAGTGGTAGACACTCTAACCAGTGCTAGCGAAGCACAAAGCTATGGTCACCCAAACCTAGCAAAACAACGCTAGACACAAAACACAAAACGGGTGTGCTGTCCCACTCTGACAGAAATAAAGTACAGAAAACACAGAACAAAACGAAGAAACAAAACCAAATATGGCCACAGCCGTAACAATAACCTAAATGTCCTATGTTTTTAAATAAATGAACAAAACTTAGAACTCAAGTGGACATTTGTTATTCCACAGTTTAGACAATAGAAAAGATATCTGACCTTAAAGTGGTTCTATGATGGACATGTTAGTATCTCTATCAAATATTATGATTAACATTAATGTTGCCTGTAAGTTTACATTTTTTGTTGTCTGTCTTGCTTCCCTTGTTTCTTGATATAGATTGTATTGGTGTTTATAAGCCATTTTATAATATTATATATACAACTCTGTTGGTTAGTTTTCACCAGAAAGCAGGGTGGGTGCAGACTCGATAGCCGTTACTATGGAAACATGTTACACTGTGTATCACATTATTGTCCATTTCTTGTGAAAAACAATTTAAACGTAAAAAATAACAAGATTTAAGGGTTCATTTTTAATATTTAAGGGATAATGTTCGACAAGGTGTGCATTATCAGAAATTAAATAAATAAAGCGGAAAGCGGAAGCCTGAACGGTTTGACACAAGTGGTTTCTACCAAGTAAAAGTGTCATATGCACTTATTAATCAACACCCAGCTGCCAATCAGAATCGAGTATTTACTCGGATCATGGTATAAAATAGGATAATCCCCTTCAAGCTGTGCATTATCAGAAATGAGTAGACTTTGCAGTCACGTCATGGTTTACCTCTCTGTATCGTCCAGAAATTTTTGATAATGGACACTTCGTTGGGCATTAGCCCTTATTTAGAAGAGAGTTCCATCTGTCTAACGTTTCAAGTTTTGCCAAATAGCACACGTTTTAGACTCCTGAAATTGCACTTTTTGTAACAACTGTTTTTGTTTCGCACAATTTGTTGAGTTGTCGCCCTTTTGCCATACCCTGTCAGGGGTCACTACAGGGAATCAGCTTACCCTGATCTGCACACTTGGTTTGGTGGGGTTAGGGTTGTGCCCTTCCTGACACAACCCTGTATTTTATCTGGGCTGAGAGACCCGGACTCGGAGCCCCCTTGTAGCTACATTAGGCAGTAGCCTATAGGGACCCACGCTGGTGAAAAAGTATGTTCATCTTATTTAATTTATGTATTTTTGAGATATATTTAGCAGGTGAGGCACAAACTCACTTGCCTCCCCTGACAACGCGTCTGCACTCTAGAAAACAAACCCTACTTTCCTATGCAACAGTCCAACTGTCCAATAGATCAGTCTTTTAGTCGATGGAATAAAGTTGAAACTGATTTTAACTGCAGTGCGAACTGAAACACGTTTAGACCTTTACTTTTTCCAAACATTTTTTTAAAAAGAAATGTTGGAGGAAACGCACAAGTGAAATGTCGAAGGGAATCACGGTCCAAGTGAACAGGTGCTGCTGGCCAATCCGCCTCCACCATTTTTTTTGTTGTTGAACGGAACACATTAGAGCTGGCTGCCACTTTCGACTACATGCTTCTCTGTATCGAAACTTTGCAAAACATTTCCGCGCACAGGTGCACTGGCGCACACAAACACACACGCGTGCAGACATGCACCGGTTGACGGTGTAATCGGCTTTCCTCTTTCCACCCACTGAAAAAACAATCCCAAGAATCACTTGAGTGTGAAACCTCGAAAACATCCCGCATCCAAATCATATCAAGAGCACAGCAGATTCACTTCAATGTTTGTCTGGTTTGTTTACTTGGCTCCTGCACACCAGCAGATTGCACTCGCCTTATAATGACCATTCACAGTTTTTTGGGGAGGGGCTGGACGAGCTGCCGTGACACTAAAACCATATTAGCAGCAGCATAACAACTGCCAAGGTAACACAATGCTCAGGGGCATCTGATGTTTGCGGCGTCCTGCCTGCTCTCTGCAGCCCAGTGTGGAGAGCGAGTCAGACAATTATACAGATATACAAGCTGCTCTGAATGAGGGAGAATGGGCTGATTGGGGAGAAAGCAAGAAGAGAAAGAAGCAGGAAGACTCCCATGAACACCCTCTTGTTTTCTGTTCCAGTCTGGACAAACGTTGATAAAACATTATCTGGATATTTGAACCTTTTTTCACCATTTTCTGAGGTTTAGTGGTGATTTTTGCTTTTTCTCCCTAACACAGTCCTCATGTTTACCATATCTTCTGCACTATAGGGCGCATCAAATTATAAAGCACATAACCAGTGAATGGTCTATTTTTGAACCTGTAAGACCCACCAAACTTTAAACTTGAAACCAGACAAAAGACTCAGAGATGCATTTGTCAACTGTATTAACTGAGTTCACAGAAACTCTACAAATTGTTTGTAACATGCTACATGTTCGAGTATTTACAATACCTGTAACTCACAACTCGGTTTGCAAGACATAAAACTCACTGATACTGAAAGTTTCTGTGACTATGTAAAAAAAAGCATATTAGAAAAACCACTCAAACTTCTGTGAAACACCACAAAAACGTACTGAAACTGCTAAAATAAAAGTATCTGTGAATTAACTCCCAACTTTTTTTTTGTAACAAGTAAAATGAAGCATAGTCTGATATCACGACATTAGCATATTTATAAAAATACTCAACCTTCTGTGCACCACTCAAAAAAGTAGACTGTTACCGCTAAAACAAAAGTACCTGAGAATAAACTAACTCATATACTTGTTTGTAACAATTGAAAAAAGGCATAGTCAAATACCAAGACACATTAACCACATTGGCCATCCTTGTTTGCAACCCTTAAAATACCAGACTGATACCATTAGGACAAAGGTTAGTGTGACTATGCTAACTCCCAAACTTGTTGGTAACATGTCAAAAAACAGTTCAACACCCAGCCACTGATTAGCCACCTTAGCTGTCTTGCAAAAATACCTAACCCTCTTTGCAACACTCAAAAAAAAACAAAAAAACAAAACAAACAAACAAAAAAAAAAACGCTGTTGCCTCTAAAATAAAAGTATTTGTGAACTGGATAACTCCGAATCTTGTTTGTAACAATAAAAAAGCATAGTGCAGTACCATGACATGTTAGTCACTTCAGCCACGTTAGCATATTAGCAAAACTACCCAACACTTTTGTGAAACACCTAAAAAAAACAGACTGTTACGGCTAAAACAAAAGTATCTGAGAATAAGCTAACTCACATACTTGTTTGTAACAATTGAAAAAAGGCATAGTCAAATACCAAGACACATTAGCCACATTGGCCATGTTAGTGTGTTTACAAAACTACCCAATCTTGTTGCAATGCTAAACAAAGCACACTGCCAAAACAAAAGTATCTTTGTATAAGCTAATTCAAAATCTTTTCTGTAACAATTGAAATAAAGCATAGTCCTATGTCACTCCATGTTAGCAATATTAGCATTTTTATAAAAATACCCAAGAATCTTTGCAACACTCAAAACACAGGCTGTTACTGCAAAAACAGAAGTAACTGTGAATAGGCAAACTCACAACTTTTTCATAACAAGCACAAAAAAGCATAGTCTGGATGTTTTCTGTCTTTCAGTGCAAAAAATAAGATAAGACAGTTGTTTTGTTTGTTTGTTTGTTTTCTTACTTTTCTTTGGTTTCCATAATTTGTATGATTCATTTGCTAAAATACATTCACTGGAGTTTTCTATTTTTTTTTCAGTATTCAGTTTAGCATTCATTATTATTTTCATGTTATGCAAGAATTGTAAATATTTTCATCCCAGAAACCTCGTCTTTACGACAGATCGGAATGAATTAGGAGAACTGAGTCCAATTCCATCATCCAGGACGCTGAAATTACAGACTCATAGTTACACAAAAGACTATTGGAACCTCGAGCAATAATTCCATATGTGAACATACAGAGAACAGTGCACACATGAAACCAAAACTTCACTGTTTGTTTACGAATCAAAACATCTACCAAAGCCAAAGTTTCCTTGGCTCATCTTTTGAAGATATGCATCATGTTGTATTTCCAGCTTTGTATTTTAGGGGAAAATGGTTTACAATTTCTTAAAAAAACACTTTTGTGGTTAAGTTATTAATTGTAAGGATGCTTTTTTAAATAGGTACTGTAATTTATTTTATGGCCTGCAGCAT
>NC_050526.1:17581430-17585535 GCF_002922805.2 Oryzias melastigma | reverse complement strand
CCTGAGAATAAACTAACTCACATACTTGGTTGAAACAATTGAAAAAAAGCATAGTCAAATACCACAGCATGTTAGCCACATTAGCCACATTAGCCATGTTAGTGTGTATACAAAACTGCCCAACCTTGTTTGCAACACTTAAAATACCAGACTGATACCATTAGGACAAAGGTTAGTGTGACTATGCTAACTCCCAAACTTTTGGTAACATGTAAAAAAAACAGTTCAACACCCAGCCACTGATTAGCCACCTCAGCTGTCTTGCAAAAATACCTAACCCTCTTTGCAACACTCGGAAAAAAAACAAAAAAACGCTGTTGCCTCTAAAATAAGAGTATTTGTGAACTGGATAACTCCGAATCTTGTTTGTAACAATAAAAAAGCATAGTGTAGTACCATGACATGTTAGTCACTTTAGCCAGGTTAGCATATTAGCAAAACTACCCAACACTTTTGTGAAACACCTAAAAAAAAATACTTACTGAAATCGCTAAGACAAAAGTTTTTGTAAATAAGCTGAATAGGTACTGTAATTTATTTTATGGCCTGCAGCATTCCTGGACTGCAAAGACCAAATTGTTTTGGCAATTCTTCTTTCTTACTGCACTTTCCAGAGGACACTATATGAAAATAAATGGGGGAAAAATTACTAATGGGGAAAAAAATCAAAATCTAGCTGAAAACCCCCAAAAAAGACGTGTTGGGAAATGTCTAAAGGAAGTTTTAAAGTTATTAAGGGGTGACGATAGGACCGGAGGGCCATGTTGTGGCAAAGTGGGAAATTCTTCCAAATTTTGACTCAAAATAGAAGAAAACTTTTGTTTGAGCGATCTTCACATTTCACACACCACCAGGTTAGATCTACAGCCAAGATATTGTTGACCTTTTGCTGCAGGAAAAGGCCGCCATCATGGATTAAAAAAAAAAAAATCCCCTTTAGTATCTTACAAATTGAAACTCCTCCTACAAAATTTTATTCTATCTCCTCCTAACTCCTTATGGATCATTGGGAATCTAATTGGAAAAAAATGTTGGTTTTAAAGTTTGTAGATATTGTGAAAGTTGAATTCATACTGTAAATAATTGGCTCAAGCTGAATGAAATGATATGACATGCAATAGAAAACATATTGGTAATGTGGGTGTGGTTAAAAAACCTCAGTTGCCAAGGAAATCCAAAAATCTACTTTTGCCGATTCTTCTAAAAATGACATAGATCTGTTCATCAACCCGAGGCGACCAAAAAACAAAATGGTTGCTATGGAGATGAACCACGTGAAAAGCTACCATTTTGAAAAATAGTGTTTTTTTGATGAATTTGTCCCATTCAGCTCTGACCACAGTGGCAGGAGGAAAGAGTGGGGGAGGGGCATGTTTCTCAGCCAGTGGGGGCGGGGCGTTCAAAGGGGCAGAGAAGATGATTTCAGTTGAACTTCCTTTACTTCCTTAGACAGTCATCTCATTTTTAGAATTCAAGTTCTAGTTTTCTGAATGGAATTTCCTGCCAACCATCTTTTCTTTTCTTCTCCAGGCATTGCCATAGCCAGCGCTCTGGTGGACACATCACAGCAGCGAGTTTTGGACTTTAAAGAAAGAGGCCTGGGGCTAAAACACCGCAAGCACATTGTGCACCATCAAGGCACCTGTGTGTGAACAAAGAGACAACATATCCATGGTGACTGTCCGAGGGATTTCACACGGGCAAACGCTCTCTGAAGACAGGAGCCTCTAAGAACACTACTTCGATGAAGAGCGTGGGTTTGGACGAGTGCCTGTTTCTCCCAAATAAAAAGACGTTTGCGCCCCCTCTTTGTTTTATGAGTCACGTAGAGGACTTTTTTTGTTGTTGTTGTCGATGTCGCCCTCCTCCATGTTTAGCAGAGTGACTGTAAAGGTGTGTTATCGTTCACAGCTTTGGGTGGAAGTCTTTTCAAGCTCCTGCCAGTCGGTGTCAGTCGGTCCCGCCGGTGGAAGTCGACGAAGAACAAAGAAAAACCAAACAAAACGGCCCCAAGGAACAAACCAACTCAGGACGCACTAAAAGAAAACCGAAAGTTTGTGGAGATGCTATTCCAATAAAGTCTGCTGTTGAAGAACTGCATCTTATTGCAAAGGTTGTTGTGATGAAATGATGTTTTTTTTTAAGTGTGTAAAATATTTTCCTTTACGTGATTTGATAACTGCTCAGGTCCTCAAGGATGGAGGGAGTCCGTTTTTCAGTCCTGCAAGGAAAAGGCTTTAACCTAAAACTGGATCCTCTTTATATTATTATTATTATTATATATGATGAAACTTTTCATGCAAACAGAATGTTAATTCTGGGCAGCCAAGCGACTTGAACGCTGGGATCAAACTACCAATGCCAGTCACATGACTCATTTACTACTGTGAAGGTACACTTCTTCTCATGACTAACTTTAGCATATCACAACTTGGGCTATTTATTATTTATGCAAAATCAACTGACACAGTTTTTTACAAATGCACTTTTATTTCGTTTTAAACTAACAATAGTGTCCCTTCTTTTTGTAATTTCCTTGATCTTTAAATGTCTTGTATGCAAAAGAAGAAATAAAACCACCAAGATTTAGTGACGTGAGGCGTTTTCTCCTGACCAGGTGTGTTGCACTTTCCTTTTAAAGTTGTATCAAGTGCACACTCAAGTGTCACTATGCATATGTGTGTTTTTGCACTTTTTTTGTTTTTGCTGAGACTGGACCAGCGGCAGCTCAAAAATACCAGTTTGTCATTCTGTAAGAAATAAAACGTTTTGATGCCTCTTTGTATTTAACGGGCTCCAGTGGTTCGTGTGTAGACGTATATCTCATGGTGTCGGGCATTAACTACTCAGATGACATGATGGGCTTGCAGTGCGGGAAATAATCCTGCAGGCAAACACTTTATTTAGACCAGCAGAAGCAGAAGAATGAGATTAAATGAGATCAAAGAACCGAGCAAACAAATAAATGACAGAACTGACGAGAGCCGTTACAGGAATTAATCCACAACGTGACACAATGGGACTAACGGCACCAAAAGCTGCAAAACTTGAAAAGAATTTGGCAAATAAAGGTACTTGATGAGAGTGACAAGCTAGACAGAGCAGATTCAAACACCCAAAACAGAAAAAAGCGCAAAAATAAATAGAATGTTATTTTTATACTGTTTGAAAATCACTGTTACTCACAATATTATATTCACATTTAATTAAACATAAAATAAATATGTCCATCTTTGCACTAAACTAAATATATTCTAAGGTTTTCAAGATATTACAATAAAAGATATATCATATTCTAAACAATAAGTTGCTTAATTCCAACTTAATAAAAAAAGGGCTTTATTTTAGTGCAAAAAAAAGAAAAAATTAGTAATGACAATACAATTTAGGCAGTGAGACGCGTTGTCAGGGGAGGTAAGTGAGTTTGTGCCTCACCTGCTAAATATATCTCAAAATACATAAATTAAGTAAGCTGAACATACTTTTTCATTGTTAAAAAAATAAAAAATAAGCATTTTTTAGACATGTCTATTCTATGATTATTTTTTTTCTGTGTACGTTTTCAACAAAAAAAGAATAAATTTACGAGTTTCCTAATCAAATAGATGCACAATCAGCAGGCAGCCACACCCCATGCCTCCCCTCTGCCGCATTTATGAGTAAAAGTAAGTCAATAATAAAAAAGTTTGTGTTTTTTTATATGCTAAACTTTGTAAACAGAAGCAAAATGCTGAAATCTTAAAATAAAATTAGAATAGAGGAATTAGAATTAGAATAAACTGCTCTGTAGGGTTCATATGTCTGTAAATCTGACTGATGACAGCCATGAACTTCACCGTTAGTCACTGAATTTAAGTATCACAGCAAAGTTTGATTGGAAAAACTAAACCTGCCCACAAAGGTGATTTGAAAATAGATCCATAAATCTATACGTTCGTTCAAAACAGCTGAACTGAAGTGACGACGAAAAAAGATGCAAATATTTTACAAAAGACAAACAAGAAATTGAACTGTTTGCTTAGAAATGTAAAAATGTCTTATTATTTCATCTTGGCAACGTAATTGTATGAAAGTCTTTATTCACTGATGTATTTTTCTATGTTAA
>NC_050526.1:17576864-17580439 GCF_002922805.2 Oryzias melastigma | reverse complement strand
CGAGAGCCGTTACAGGAATTAATCCACAACGTGACACAATGGGACTAACGGCACCAAAAGCTGCAAAACTTGAAAAGAATTTGGCAAAAAAAGGTACTTGATGAGAGTGACAAGCTAGACAGAGCAGATTCAAACACCCAAAACAGAAAAAAAGAGGAAAAATACATAGAATGTTATTTTATGCTATTTGAAGATCACTGTTACTCACAATATTATATTCACATTTAATTAAACACAAAATGTCCATCCTTGCACTAAACAAAATATATTCCAAGGTTTTCAAGATATTACAACAAAAGATATATAATATTTGCTCTTTATAATGTATATTTTATTTTAATCCTCTCACCTATCTGTACCTGCGCTGTTGCATATGGCAATTTCCCCATTGTGGGACAAATAAAGGTTTCTTAATCTTAATCTAATATTCTAAACAATATGTTGCTTAACTCCAACTTATTTTCAGTTTTGTTAAGGGTGGGTATTAATAATAATTTCCAGAAACGATTCGATTCACAGGAGCCTAGATCGATACGATTATTTCAATTTTCTCAAATCAATTTGATTCAATTCAATTTTGAGTTTACACGGTTTACATTTTTATACACATTTGTTTAGAAATACATTAGTAATCTACTATATGTTTTGAATATTTATATTAATCTGATACAGTTCAAATACTGTAAAATTTATAGTGAGATTGTTAATAGCATCAAACATTAGCATCAAGCTAGCAGACTTTAGCTTTGTCAATTTTTAGGAATCGATTATTAATTTATTAAGCTTCGAATTGATTAATACAGAAAAAAGTCTTTTCAACATGAGGCTAATAAAAATCCCTATTTTATAAATGTGACATCACATCCTTAACCTTACTTTATATTCTGAAAATGTCCTTTTTTTATATTGAATATACCTAAATTTGTTCTTTTTTATTGTAAACAGTGCTTTGATGTTAGCTTAGCTTTTTTTAAATTATTTTTTACTTTTATATTTGACTCTTTTTGATGGTCCCAAGTGGAGCTGCACATTTCTCTGAGGATCACATCAGGTCAACGCGGCTTTTGTTGCTACTATTAGTGACCTGGAGGAGATAAGTGCACCTAAATTCACTCTTTTTTTTGTCTTCTTAAAGATAAAAGTCCGCCGCATTCAACAATACTTGGATTTCTGGCATCTCAGCTCGATACGTGAACGTTAAAGGGAAGAAAAAGCGGTGCTCATGCCTTTCATCATGATCCGAGATGTTTTTGGAAGATGAAAGGGGCGTGTGTTTTAGAGCAAAATCAATGGGAGACACTCAATAAAGCACTAACTGAAGGGAGAAAAAACATGCAAAGTGGGCAAAAAGGGGAAAGAGATGGAACCTCCCTCGTTAGAGAAAAAACAGCTTAAAAACTACTCCACATGTTGTCGAAATGCAGGAATAGCTGAAAGTTTATTCTTTTTAAACATAAAAACAAATAGAATGACGTACTGCAAACAAAGTGACCTTTCAAGTGACCTAAAGGATAGAAGATCCTCCTGATCCTCAGCTCTCCGTCTGTTTTTCTGGCAGCTGTCCTCAGAGTCTGGTTGAGGACTGAGGGTCAGCAGAGCCACGTCCCCGTGATTGATGCCCCATCCAGACCTCAATCTTTATGCTATTATGGCCCAATTGTGGCGGGTTAATTTGGGCCACATCAGAGGACGAGGGACTGAGTCATCCAGAGGGGGTAGATGGTTAAAGAGGATTACAAAGCACGCCGCTGTCCTCCATCCTCCCACAGACACTCACAGACCGCCGGACGGGCTCGGCGGAACTGGGAAGAATGACGGCCCTGTCAGTGCTGTCCCAACATGCAACGCTCCAGCCTGCCCGACAATGAGGAGTCCTTCTTCATGAGAAGGATGATGCATCCGCTGACCAGCAGCAGGAGAAGGAACCGCAGAGACGTCACAGGTCAGCTGAGAGGCAGACGCTATGTGGGAAACTTTTCTAACTAATTGTTTATCCTTCAGTTTGCCAAAGTCATCAAGTCATTCAAGCAATTTCCTAAAGTGGAAGTTAGTTTTAGTTAAATAAAAAGAACATTCAAACATTTTTTCCTTCAGTTTTTTGCTCACGTGTGTCAAGCATTCTTAAATTCATGTTTAGTCTATGATGTTCACACTAGACGCCTAAGGAGGGGCTTCCTTTTCCACCACCTACAGCTGGAGGCTCGGTGTGAAACGTTGAGACAAAACTAATCTGGTGAATCTCGCTCCAGGTTTTTCCTTTCACAGCTCTATTCCGATATATGAAAGACTTGGTGTCGTAGAATTCTGTCCGGATACAAACAGATCTTATTCATTTCTGCTCCACGACCAGTTTTCAAACGGTTGGCGCGTCCGTGAGTTAGAACCATATGCCGGGGATATTGATGATGTCATCGAACGAAAGTCTCATCCGAAATATTAGACACAATTTTTATAACCCTCCGTTTGGAGGTCTAAATGAAGAGGAAGGGAAGAATTGGGATTGTCCTCACACTGCTGGGTTTTATTTTAGTTTGGACCTTGGTAGTCTTGATTTGCAGGCTTTGTTTGTTTTCTTTAGCTAATTTTTGGTACCAGAGACTCCGATGGTCGACATGTTTGGGTCTGCAGTCTCCATGACTTATTTTACATTTGGCCAAGGTTCCAATTCCCTTTGATTTATCTTTTTGTTTTAACCAGCACACTAATTGTTTTTCCTTCGTGTTTTTCAGGACACAGTGTCTTTGTTTCCCTTATTTACTAACTGTGTTCTTTTTTCTCACTGATGTCCAGTTTTTATTTTGGTCCCATTTTTGGTTTTGCCCCTCGACTGCCCATTGGGGCCGTAACATAAATAAATGAATACCAAGTAAAAGCAATCTACTGATCAATCCGTTGGGAAGCGTCACACATATATAGACCACCAGGTGATGTTACAGCACATATTGACATTTCAGTCACAACTGCTCTTCCAGGTAAATATGGGCCGTCTATAAACAAGGAAATGGGAAAACTTGTAGGGATCATAGATTGTTTACAAGTACTGGAGATAGGAAGTGTTGAGGTCCCCCACAGAAAACGCCTTACCTCCAGCCAGAGCCTTCACAGTCACTTCCTGATTCGTCTACCGCCGTATTCCAACCGATTCCAACCCTTCAACAGCGATTAGTCTGAGTCGGTCTGAGTCACGTTTTTGGAGGAACTGCTGTCGCCAATCATGAGTGAGCTTTTTCTTGGCTTGTTGGAAGTCCACACTCGTGGTTTGAAACCAGCAGGTACTTCCTGTTTGGAACACGAGAAGGGGAGGGGTTACTCAGTCCATTGATATATATGTCAATTGTAGGGACACACAAATGCCTCCAGGAAATATCTGGCATCATACAACAGCATAACCTGTACATAATTAGAGCATGAAACTGTCATTAATACAAATATTTCAACGACCACAATGGTACGTTCCATTTTCATGATGTCCCTCCAGGTGGTCCACGAAAGAACTGCAAGACACGCCTACACCTGCTTTTCTCTGTGACCCTCTGCAGCACCGTATGGGTGAAAGACAAGCAGTTTCAAACGAC
>NC_050526.1:17541920-17575991 GCF_002922805.2 Oryzias melastigma | reverse complement strand
TATAATATGGAGTGATTTTTGTGCCACCATGTTGCAAAAAAGAAGTCACAGTTGTGATATTAAAATGTCAAACGAAATATAAAAACTTAGGGAATAAAAATTCACAATTTCAAATGAAAAATATTAAATATTAGTTTTCAAAAAATATTTTTGGCATTTTTGCAAATGTTGTTTGGAGATTCTCAGCCATAAATTCAGAAATCTGACTAAATAAAAATGAATCACCGCTAAAGGAAAGTATGAATTATTCTTAAAATGATTAAAATATATTTTTCTCACACATTCTCAGCCATAGAGACAAAATTGAGGGTAAAAGAGTCTGTTTATGGAGCTAAATTGGGGCCAATATTATTTGAAACCCAAATTAATCAATTTAAAAAATATATTGTTGTTGGGCTAAAAGAAAAAAAAAATAAAATATCCAAAACTTTTTGCTATTCTAAAATAAACTTAGATATTTTTACCTTTAAATGTTCTGTTTTTTTATGTTTCAATACTCAAGATTTCAATTTTAAAACTTTTTGTTCTGTTTCAAATCTTTTTTTCTCCTTTTAACTGTTTGTTTTTGTTTTGTTTTTTTTCATTTTCGAATCTGAAAGTTTCAGTTTCAACACTTTTTGCCCTGTTGGGGCGGGGCTAACACGAAGGACTAATCAAAATTGATGAGGGTGGTGACTTCAGTCCTGTTGCATTCGCTGGCTTGTATATTTGCGGTCATAAATGGCTGTGTGATGGGTCGTCTTTATCAACCCTGCAGAACATTTGATATAACTGGACAGTGGAGCAGCAGTATTACACAAGGCTCACAATAATTTACTGGGGTTCAAATCCTTCTGTTGCAGGATTTAACTGCTGACAACAATGCTGCCACTAACAACGGCTGTGTAATATTTTAAAAAGTAACAAAAAAACGTTTTTCTGCCTAATGAGATGTATTTTTAAAAAATAAAACATTGACATCATGTTAAAATGTGTGGATCAAACCTGAGACAGCAGGTAAAAACCATGTCTTTTACTGAACGTTCATGTCAATATGTTTGTATCTTACACTAATATTGTTGTGAGCAAAAAATAACTGAATCACAGCATCATAATCCATACTCAATATTTCATTTAAAAATTATATTATATAAAAAAAATGATTGTGGATTTCATCAAAAGGCTTAGAAAAAATGAAAACTTCTGTCAATTCTTTGGTCTTTATCCCTCCGGGGTGAAGATGTGGCGCCTGCAGGTTCAGTCCAGAGTCACCGTCCAGATGTTCACCTGTTAAAGTGACTGAACAAAGGAGCCGCTTCATTCACATACGACAGTTTTGAATCTGCGCTTGAACAACTGCAGCTCACTTAATGGAATGTCACAGAATGGAGAAGAACGACCAAAAATAGGAGAACTCAAATGTCACGCTCATTTTCTGACATCAGCCGATTTAACATTTCATCGTTAATGGTGAAGATGCATCAACAGATGTCTCCCATAACAACCTCCTCTCAACGTGAGCCATAAAACTAGAGCTCCATAAACAACATTAGAAAATTCTCCTATTTTCTTTTCAAAAGTCACAAATTTAACTTCTCTTTATGGAGCCGTCGCTCTGCATTTATAGGAGGTTTGAATAGTGAACTGTTGTTATTGTTCTCTTAAAAGTTAATAGACAGAATTATCAAACGGGACACGAGTTTTGTCGTCACACACCTGGACACTTCAGTTTTACCCTCAGGGAGATCGAGGCTTTTGATCCATCTCCTTCAGCTACTCATTCTGGGTTTTACTTGTTGATATGTTAATATAAGTGGAGCTGCAACCATCATTATTGCGTTTGACACTCTGTCTCTAAACCACTGAGTTGTAATCTAACTTATATGCTACACATGTGACACATAAATAACACTTCCTGTTTGACCCAACGTAACTCTTTGAAGGTTCACTCAACATGACTCGGCTGATTCTGATGCGGATTAAGTTGCTGATTTGCACTGATTGCTTAAGTCCTCCACTGCTGACAGCTGATGTAGATCTAGCTTCTTTTCTTTGAAATCAATCTTGGGGTTCCCCAAGGTCCAATTTTAGGCCCACTACTTTTTCATTTATATATGCTGCCACCTGGGTACATCATCAGGAGGCGTGGCGTTTGTTTTCACTGCTATGCTGATGACACACAACTCGACATTGCCGTCTCCTGCCGAGTTACCCTAAAGTTGGACTTGTCCTTTTTTGGTCGTTGCATCAAACCAGTCATATTTATGAGCAATAGAGGGGGAATTCTTTACATATAAATAATATAAAATAAATATTATGTAAGTGATAATTCCCAAACTAAGTGTACATTATCAGAAATTAACACACTTTGCGGAAGCAAGTCAGGCATCTACAACGTGCGTCCATTATTGATAATGCAGACTTGGTTGGTCATTATCATGCTTCTACTATGGTCACTTACCAAAGAAATAAATAGTTATTCCCTTTTTAATACTTTATTGTTATTATTGGGTTCAGACCCCTTTTTAACACAAAGCGTACTATTTGACAGGGGGTGTGGTGTATTAGTACGGAAACATGACCTGAGCCGACCTCGACTGCAGTGGCAAAGGAAAGTGATACACTGGTATACACTGATCATCACAAAAGGTTAAATAAAACGTCAATCCAGAGAGATAAGTCATCTCCTACCGCCTGTATTTGTCCAGATGATACAAAAAAGTTTGTTTTAAAGAAGCCAGTCCAATGATGTCGAACAATTTGAGTTATTTGACCAAATCTAACATGAATACACTTTCACTTTATCTTATCACGGCTTTTTTTTATTCTCCTTGTTTACTGTCCCTATATAATATAATATAATATAATATTGGGCCTTTCCTCGTAGTGAGGAATTATAGTATTGTTCAGTTTTTCTTGTTATTTTTTTATGTCATGTGAATTTTCAAGCCCCTCAGGGGATAAATGAATTGAATTAACTCATTCTTAGGTGTGCATCATCACTGTGGTTATCAGTATTTAATCAGCAGCCAATCAGAATCAAGTATTTGAGGCTTAAAACGTATTGGGCTTCCGGTTCCACATCCTAGAATTTTTTTGTTAATGTGGCTAAAATGTTAATGTAAGACAAGATTTCCAACAAAAATAAACAAAAATATGTTTCATGATCTTGTGTATACTTGGGCCTGAAATGTCATCTTAATATTGCTGTCCTTAATCATATAAAATAAATTGTTGATTTGCACTTTGTGACCTACAGAACTCAAACAGTCAAACCTGTTTAGACACCTTTGGAGGATTAAAGGGCGAATGCTCCTCAGACGATCATGAAGCTTTCTTTGACCTTTTCTTTATTTCCCATCGTTGTAAATGAAAAATAAAAATACGAACAATCTGTCAGAGTGAAGGAACAGTTTTAATTATAATTTTTGTACAACAGATTTTACATGATCACAAGCTAGGAATTTACTGATGTCTTCATAGAGTCTGCATCTCCTATCAACAAACGAACAAAAGAAAATAAAAAAGCCATTTTTGGTCAGTTTGAAACAACAGTTGAGATGGAGATGAATGAACAGCAAACATGTTACATAGTTGTACTTAATGTCACCACATGTTATGCTGAAACTTTTTTATTTTTTTTAAATTCCAAGCTTCTGTTTCAGATTATGAGAATCAAAAGGTACTTTTTTGAGTCTGTTTGGTAAAGTCTGTCGTAAAGCCGCTGGTAACGTCACTCTCTTACTTCCCACTCGAACTGAAAGCATCCAAACTTTACTAAAAATACACCATAAAAAAGCCTTTTAGGCAGCTTATTTTCCCTTTAGACATTAGACGATTCCCTTATTCAACACCATGCATAGAAATCTCTTCCTCGCTCCGCTTCTATCTGTCTGAGACGTCAAATAAAAGCAATTACAAGCACTTATACAAAGAAGAGGTCGATTTCATTCAGTTTAAGTCATTAAAACTAAAAAAAGAAATCATAAAAGGTAGAAAAATAATCTTAGCCTGAAAAAAACAGCATGTTTAAGCAACAGAACTTTAGGGGCTTTATGATACAAAACAGTTTTTTTGCCCTAAATCTAACAGGAGACTTCTATTGATATCCTTTTTTCAGATGCAATATAATAATGTACATACTGGGAGAAATATACATTTATGTCATAAAAAAACAACAACAATATCCTGACTTATCTATCTGAATGTGAAAAATAGCTCACAATGCTCTGAAATACAGTATCAGACGTTGAGTTCGTCCAATCAGGTTTCAGCCAAATACATACAATGCATATACCATGTTTATGCTTGTTAAATAACTGTACAGTAACTGTGATTTGAGAAGCGACATGAACCCGAGCGGCGAGTTGTAAACGCTCCAAACAGCCAGAGTGATAAGCTGAACATGCGGCAGAGATCCGGATGAGTGAGATTTATCTGAGAGTCAGAAACGTCCCGATGAAATGGAAAATGGATGACTATCGAACTAAAGTTTCTCTTTTAGCCTTCAAAGTCATCCATGGGGAAAATATAGTACAGATAAAACAGAAAGTTCCTAAACTCCTGCCAGATGTAAAAACAATTTACTCCACACTCAACGTATTGGAACCTCTAACGGTAGGTCCACAGTGGACGCGGAAGTGAGCCGCTCTTCTCCTTCAGAATCTACTGATTTACAGTTGAAAGTTCCGGTATGTGAAAGATTTTGAGTTTAAGCGTCACCGGTGACGCCTCAGGTGTTGAGAGGATCATTTATCTGTTGTGGAGACACACAGAGAGAAGTGTGTGTTGTGATTGTGTGTTTATTTTCATCTCTACAGTCTGTTTAGATACAAAAACATGATCGCATTCGTCAATCGCTGTTTTATTGGGAAAAATTGGTTATATTTTGAAAATAAACCGGATTTTCTCGTGTATCTTGACGTAACTTACTGCCAGAATTGGCGGTTTGCGCACAACATAGACCAGACGGCGAAACGATCTGCTGCGCGGCGTGAACCACAGCGACTCCACGCCTGGTGTAAACCACGCCGTAGGTTAACTAGTGCGGCGAATGGAAGCGACCTCCGTTCTGCGGCGCTTCTGCGTCCAGTGTGGACCAGGCGTTCATTTGGCTTTTATCTGTTTTCACACTTTTCACACCTCCAATTTAAGGTGGAACTGTTCTCAGAGTTGATGAAGAAGCCTCAAATATTTAATCAAAAAATAAAATTTCTCTAAAGATGTGAGTTGACACACAGGTAGATTTAAATCATTTTTAGTGATAAAAAACCCCAAATCGTCACCACATGTACAAGTACAGTGATCGAATCAAAAGTGTGCAAACAGTCAAATGTTTGGTATGATTTTATGCCTAAAATGTGGCTCATTTGAATATTTTAGTGCCTAATCTTCCTTAAATTTAAATCTAATGTTTTTAAAATCTAAGATAATTGACTTCTATGAGGCTCATCAGATCCAGAACTTCCCAACTGAGCTAATTACTGGGCCAACGAGACGCCAAGTGATCTACAGGAAAAGATGGTCGAACTGTTAATAGTGGACAAAAAAGATTCTTTAATGAACCAAAAGTGAAAGATTTTTGGACAAAGGATAAAGAAAGCCTTCAATGGCTTCAACTAAGACGAATGACAAGAAACTTTTGTACTGTTGTGTTTGGTGAAGACGATTTCTGACAAACAAAGTTTTTGTTCGAGTTCAAAACGTATCTGCTCGTACACAAAAGTTCTAAGAAAATCAACAGACAGATTTTGTGGATTAATAGACTTTGAACTCCTCAATGTTCCGATCTTGGTGTTAGAAGGTGTATATTTGACCAGATACGTGTTTAAAAGCTGATATTTTACACGCCAACAAAAAGGCCCTTACAGTCCTCATAGATCTAAGAGTGTCCATTGTTTTGCAAACACCTGAAGCACATCTCATTTCTTTCTAAACTGAGTTCAATGGACTTTTAAATGACATTGTCCTAATAAAGCTCCTCCTCTAACACCTTCTATAGACCTTTTCCTCTGTACTCGGCTTTTTCCTCATTTTAGGAAGTTTAATTAAACTGTTAATTAAATTGGCATGTAAAATATTCCAGCATAAACAAGTTATCTGACTCAAGGGATAATAAAACCAATTTACTTTTAGTGCATGTTGTTGTTTTCTCTGTAACTTTGTTTATCGTTGAGACTCTGTCGGGGTCGTGCACAGTGACCCTATAACACTTTTTGGGGGGATTGGCAACAAAATCCCTACAAATATCACTTGGCATGGGTTCTTTGACAAAACATTGGTTTATTCACTAAGTTAGGGAGATAAATGATTGTCAGTTATTCTTCTTTGAAAGTCTACTTTGAAAGAAATAGACAAAAAACTATAAACAGTCCGGCAAACTAGAAGTATAACTACTGCTCTAACTGGAAATGTTGAGTTTAACACCAGTTGTCAGACTTTAACCGACTACGTTAGCTTTGTAGCATGGGGTTGATTGGTTGTACATGAAAACTGGACTGAGTGACCCCTCCTTCCTCACGTTGGAAGACTTCCAACAAGATCATTCCTGATTGACGAAAGTGGTTGATGTGGAAATTATGACTCAGACCGAATCGTATCAAGGTTAGCTTGTCTTCAATATGCAGAGTGATACCAAGCAAAGGATCTTCTCCTGAGGCAGACGCTCAAGGTCCAGACCGAAGAGAACTCGTGTGTGAGTGGTAAAATGATGCTAACATCATAGCTAGTAGGCTAACGTATTAAGCTAACAATCCCGAGTGAAACATTCATTGTAAATCCATCACCAAGAAGGAGTTCACTGGATTAAATGCCAATTGTACTAAACCACTGCTGTCTAACTTTTTAAAGTCCACTGGAAGGTTGTAGAAGCCAGGAGATTTTTGACAACCAAGCTATGCTAAAGCTAACACGCTAACGTCTGACCGTTACAGAATCAAAGATGGGCGGTGCTTTTATATGGACCTGCTGATCATGATCATGTGCGACTTGTGACCAATCACAAAATCCAACTGTAGTACCTCGTTTAAACCTGTAGGGGGCAGAACACAGACGGTTTTAGAGTATTGTTTCAGGAATTAAACAGGTTTATTTTAAATGTGGCAACAAAAAATATGTGTTTACTGTTTGATTAGCCTTTAACTTCTTTTGATTGGAACAGGAAGTAAGTTGTTTTCAATGGGTGACGTCACTCTCACTCAGTCCAGATCTCTTATACAGTCAATGGGAATTTGTCATTGTTTTTGGGATCATTGTAGTAACCTATCCAAGGAGATGATGGAGCAGCAGGTTTGTCACAAATAAACTGGGAGGAGCAACACTACTTTTGTGCGTCTTTGTGTTTAAGTGTGTGCTAATGTGCGTGTGCCATATGTGTTGTTGACAACAGAAACATGTGTTCAAGCGAACAAAAGTGAAGATGGTCTGGGGACAGATGGTACAACTTTTCATTTGTTTTTCAAGACTTCGTTCAGAAAAAAAGACAAAAAAAAAATAAAAATCTAAGCCAATGAAACCATTTCATAGGACAGACTGTGACTTCTCAAGCAAAGGGTTCCACCAATCGCCTCAATGTGGGTGAAACCCGATGAAACTCCTCTGAAAATGAATGCAAATTTACACTGCGTTCAGAACTCTCCCGCTGTGGTTTACTGGAATGTAGGCCTCCAACGATCCTCGCTCTGCCCACAGGAGCTGCAGCAAACGCTCAGGCTGGAAATCCCGCTGCTTTAACGTGTACACAAAACCTGGGTTGACATGTATAACAGATCACAATTTTAGCACAAAGCTGTAACGCAAAAAATATATATATGTGTAAAAAAAACCCACTAATCCTAAAAAAAATTACATAAAATCAAGATATAACAAAAAAGTTTGACTTAAGAGGAAATAAAAATACAACAGGTTTTACTGAAGAGAAAGGATATCATTTGTTGTTTTGCTTTTCTTGTATACAAATGTGTTTCAGTCCACAGTAGATTGATGACAACAAGGCTACAAGTCGCCCGGAAAGGAGAGGGCAGTCAAGCTGCAATACCACAACCAGACTGCAGGGGGCAGGAGAGAACCCAGGTCTGCGGGCCGTCTGGAGGTAGCCGAGTCTTTGAGGATGGCGTTGGACGTGCTTGGGCGGTCGATCTGAGAATCCTGAGGGGTAGAAGAAGACGTCACAGAGAGTTGTCCAAGTATTTGCAAGTTTACATACTATTTTTATGGTTTATTTTTAAACTTTTGTCATATTTAAGGCACATTCAAAAAACAGATAAGTCCATCAGTCAGTCAGACTTGATTAACTGCTTTCAGAATAATTCTACTAGTTGTTTGTGACACGCTACCATAGACATGTATTTCACTGGACAGCTTGACCCCTCCCCCTCAAATTCCAAACAGGAAGTACCTGCTAGCTTCAAGAAGCCAACACTTTAAACAGGTCAAATTGTCAACTGGTTGGTGGCGCAGTTGGATCACGGGTTTGTTTCAGTTACCTGCCTGACTGTGACTATGCTAACTCACAACCTTGTTAGCAACACATAAAAAAACAGTCCCACGCCGCTACATGTTAGCCATGTTAGCGTTAGCATATTTATAATACCCTTATTTGTGATTTGTAAAAAACAGTCTAACGCTACAAAAACAAACATTACTGTGACTATACTGTGACAGTCTTGTTAGTAACACATAAAAAACACAGTCTGACACCGCTGTGCGTTAGCCGCATTAGCATATTTAAGATAGCGCCCAAGTTATTTTTCAACTCGTACAAAAAAAACAAAAAAAAAACAGACATTTTAACAGGGACTGTACCTCACAAAATCACTTTGACATCCGAAAGCAAATCCAGAATTAATCCATAATTTCATTTTTTGAAAAAAGAAAAAAAAAAGACTTAAGTACGCCTTATAGAGCAGATAAAACAGAAGCTAAAGAAAAAACTGACGAAGATTTCTGATACTTTCAAGACAAAAAAAAAAATTTGTTAAATTCTAGAAACACCAGTAAATTTGTAATTATTTTGTGTTAATTTTGACCGTACTGAGCTGGAGAAAACAGTATTAGCATTTTAAAATTCAAGCTATAGAAAAATAATCAGAAGAAAATGTTATTTAGCCGTTAACCTAGTCGGGAATTCAATAATTAGTGAAAGTTTCTGATGATGTCTTATAAGTATATTTATAATTATAATTATATTATATATATATAATATTTTAAAATAACTTGGCTCTAAATTTCTTATTTTATTAAGTTTTTTTTCCCCTCATTTCCCTTTTTCTGTAAAGTAGATGATATTTGTGTTTCTTCATATTTCCTGATTTTTTTTCTAAACAAACTTTCTTTGGCTCCATGTGTCTGTTTTGCCCCAGATTTCTGTCTTTTTTCTTACATGTTTGTGATCTTAAATTTACCTGATAATTCTTCCATAAAAACCACCTGAGTGTGAAGCATCTGCTCTGACTGTCCAGATCTTTGGCAGGAATCCTAAAAACTAAATTCCACAAAAACTTTTCTGACCTGACCTCAACTTCTCTATATTTTCTTTATTCTGGTGTCCTTTTAGTTTGCAGTCTAAACAAAAACAGCTCTAAGAAAACTGCTTTGTTTTATTTTATTTTTCTGATTTTTCTTGTATAAATTAGCTATTTTAGGAAAGTTCTTTTAAAGGTTTGTTGGAATTGATTGCTACATCCTAGTTTAAGAGTTTAGACTTTTATAGATCCTAGAAGTTTCTTCTTTGACCTTTTCCAACCAAAGTAATGAAAAGTGCAAAACTTTGAATTTTCCTTTCCAGTGATATTTGTTGCCTACATTTGGGGACTTTTGTTATTTAACAGCAAAAGTTTTGATTTGTTTTTTGCCAGTTTCATAATATACGTTAAATTGCTGTGAAACAGGACATTAAAGACGTCATTTTTTAACCCAAAATGACATGTGTGAGTGTTCCAGTAAGTACATCCTGCCTCAGAAGTGCTCTTTGGTTTACTTCTAAAGCAGCGAGCTGACGGCGGGGTTGTCTCCCCCAGACCCGGTCCTGCCTCTATTAAATGTCAGCGCAGTGCATAACACTGCCTTATTATTGCACAATGACATTTACAGTGAACTTTAAAAGCCAACAGATAAGCAACGATCCCATTTCAGCCTCAAAGGAACCACAAAGAGCGGGAGTTTACAGAGGCGGCGGGGAGGGCTGCTGCGGCCATCGCTGTCGGGGGGGGCCGGCCTCCAGCGGCGCGGTCAGATTACAACGTCTGATGATCTGATAACTCGGGCGATCACTCTGTGATCTTAAGTGAAACGCTTTTTAAACTTCCTGCTCACATTCGTACCTTTGCCGTCCAGCCATTCAAGATCAGCGAAACAGGAAGTGACTTAAACGGTTTCAGAGGTCAAGTGGAATCTGAAAGCTTTTTAATTGGCTGATAAACTTACCACACAGAGGACTCCACCATCGCTGGAGTTTGACTTTAATTTTTGAGCCTGCAATGAAACAAAAAGGAGGAAAAAGTTGATTTAATAACAAATTTTAGGGTTGGATCAAACCACTGAACGGCGAACACGCCTGAGAGGACTTCACGCTTCATATGTACACACATTCACACAAACATCGTTTGATGTGATCAAAGAAAGCTGTCGGTTTAACTCAGGAGGACTAACTTTAAAATATTGAGATATTTACTAGAAAATAGAATTAAATTAAATAAATGCAAAAGTACTAATTTCCAGGTATTCTCACATTATGGTTGAATACTTTGGGGATTTTTGACACCAACTTCTACTTTGACAGTTCTTTTTAGAGATTTTATTTCCAGGCATTGTCTTTTTATTTTAAATTTTCCTTTCGATTTAACAACAACATATTACAAAACTCAGAGATGGGACCTTTTTTGAAACTGCTGATTTTATTAAGAGTAAATTTAGTTGTTTTGACAACATTTGTAATCTGGAAAAACCTCTGAAACTGTTTTTAACTGAGATAATATTTCATTTTATCCTCCTTAAATGAGATTATGACACCAATGGAGGAAAAACCTTTTGTAGTCCATAATTTAGAGGTTGAATCCGCTTAACTTGGGATACAAAAATGGTTCCCTTTGTTTTGTTTTATAAGCATTTTAATGAAACAGTTTATGTATTTTGAACAAATAAGAGCAAGTGATTTAAAGAAAACAATTTAAATTGCTCAATTGTCTTCATAAATATATAATTAGCTTTCAAGTTCATCTCCAGATTCATGGGGCGTAGTATATATACAAAACTGTGATTTGGACCCCAGAGTCTATCCTTAAAATGGTTCCACCAATAGTTGTGGACTTCTATATATTTAAGGTAAAACTAAAGACTCAAACTGGTGTGACATCAGACGTTTCCATTAAGGTTTGTAAAATCCCTCATTGCTAAATCAAATTAAAACAAGACCTTTTCTGAAAAACATAAAACTTAATTCTAAATAGAAAGAAAAAACAGGAGAGGGTATCAGTACGGCTTCTCCTGAAATGATTTACTGAGTACTAAGTAGTAGCAGTACTAGGTCCTTCATTATAAATTTAGCAGATGCAGTTACAAACACAAACATGGGCCTGGGAATTAGGATAAAAGTATGTCAACAACAGTGTTGTAATATATCATAGTAAAATGTTTTGATTTGATTCATTTATTTACGCACAAAAAAAGCTAAATTAAAAAGACAAAAGTAAAATCATGTGATGGTGTGTTACAAAAACCCTTCTGGGCACACATATGTCAAAAGAATAAAATAAAATGCAGTAAGTGAACAAAGAGAACTGAATCTAATACAGAAAACCAAATGACTGACATAACAATTCCAAATCAAATTGATTTTATGAAAATAAAGTTGTCAAACATTTATTATTGTTATTATTTTACACATAGTAAAACATTTTTTCTTTTTTCGCACCTTATTAATTTACTTTGTTGATCATTTTAAACATTTGATTGTAGAAAATGTGTATTTGAGCTGAAAGTTGAATACAATAAGGACAATTATGATAGATTTTTTGGGAGGAATTTCTACTGATCAACCCAACAGCTGCCTTGTAAAGGTTGTATTTTGATTCCTGTGAGCAGAACACACAAAACACTTCCAACTTCATCTATTTAGGTCACGACATGAAACCTGTCTGAGGATCTGTAAGACAGAATAATCTTTCTGCAATCTAGACACGTACATATTTATCATATATATTTACCTACATATCGAGTATCCAGTGACATGACTTCATTTGTATGCCTCCAGATGAATCTTTCTGGCCCATGTCAGTGTACTTTAGGTTTTCCTCATTATTTACCTGAAAAGTCACATTCACATGTGACATACGTATTTGTCCCGGGCACTTCCTTTTGGATTTGGAACCAGTTATTTGCATGAGTGCAGGCTGACGGAGCCCTGAGGTTTGTAGGGGGCATGTGTTTATGTCTGCATGTATGCATACGATGGTCTGCTTTCTTACACAGGGGAACATATCCTATGTTCAATGCCTGTGTGTATGTGTAACGATGCATTAGCCTCATGCACCTGTACGGGGGTTGACTCGAACAGGTGCTGCGAGGGTCCTAGACGGGTCATAGACATTGTTGCTCAACGGCAAAGTGTTCTAAAATTCTAAAAACAGGAGCAGATCCGAGGTGTGTTAAGGTAATCCACCTTATAAGAGATTGAAATAACAAGGAATCCGGACAAAAAGATGTTTTAATTCTACTGGAAAATAATATAGATTATTTACAAGCAAGATTTAGATAAAAACTTTGAATTTTCTTTTCATTTCAGTACTAACTCCACCATTAGTTCAATGTCTCCCAGGGAAAAATGCAAACTAAGAAAAAAGTTGCGTTCATGTGGTCTTGGAATTATCAGAAAAATGAATGTCCAACTCAAAAAACACACATGAACGTCAGAAAAACAACAAATCGTTGCACACTACATGAACGTAGGATACATTTCTGCAAAATAACAAAAGGTTAATTTATTTGAAGTGTGTCATTTATGGAGAGACACCATAATCACTCCAGTTTGGGGGGCAAGGATAAATAGTTTAATGGGTCGCATTTGACCCGGTGGCCAGAGTTTTCCCACCTCTGCTCCAAGGGCTCACGAGTTCTACTAAAAAGGGTAAAAGGGGTGGGGCTTGAACAAGATCGGCTTCTGCCCACTCCCAATGTCCCGAAATTTAGTTAAAAATGTTCTCATGTTCCACTTTGACAGCACCAAAACCTCAAATGCAAGACAAAGCTCCGGATGAACAACCCGGCAGTTCTCTCCATCCTGCTTTATGGCTCAGAGACATGGCCTTTAAAGAGGCGCTTAGCCACAAGAATAGATAGTTTTGACAGCCGGCCTCTCAGGACCATCGAGAACATCAAGTGGCCCCAACACATCCCTAACAAAGTATTAAGAACCCAAACTCCCCCCAAGTGTCCGGCCTTATTGCTCTACGCCGCACCAGCTGGTTCGGCCCTGTTCTCCGTCTCCCTTCCTACTATCCTTTGCAGTTCAACCCAGGGGCTGCAGGCTGGAAACGACCTCGGGGCAAACCCAGCGCTCAGTAGATGTTAATATGGTAGACCTTAAACAGCATGGGGTTGCTATGGAGGCTTCTGAGGTTCTGGCACAAGACCCAGAACCCTAGTCTATCTGGTTGGCTCTACGCACCGGAAGAAGCTGGAGTCCCCACACATGCACAGGGAGAACATGCAAACTCCACACGGGGAGGTCCCCAGTTGATGGTTCTGTTTCAGGTCCCCCAGCTGGGTCTTGAACCAGGACCTTCTTTCTGTGAGGCAAGAGTGCTAACCACTGCACCGTAGTCCGAAAACTACCAAAGTAGCAAAAGCCTGAGACACTGGAATACTATGATGGAGCTGTCTGAAGACCTTCTTTGTAGGTCCTAGAGGGAGGCTGGAGCTATAGGCGGTCCAAATCCAGGCCTGTACATGTATTGAAGTTCCATATTGGCTAAACGCTCCTGATCCAGGTAATCAACAGTAGATAAGTCAGGATTTCTGGAAAACCAAAAGGAGGTAAGAATTTGGATACCCTTGGGCAAGTGTCTCTCTTGTCTGGGACTGTTGGTAGACAGCTCTAGAAAGCTTTCATAAGCCACCGAGCATCTACTTTAATTAACAGCTCTTAGAGTTGGCAAAAAGCATATTTGATCTTGGATTTGAGTCTTTAACCTTTTTGATTTTGTTATCAATTGCACAATCCTTCTTGATGGCCCACAAATTCTACACAAACAGACTTGTTTGAGTGCGAACGCTGTTTTGAACTTTTCATTTGGGATCTTAGTAAATCGGGCCTTTAGTTTGTCCCGTGTTGGCTTATCCAGTCACTCTGGTTTAAGAAAAAGAGTCTTTTGTAACATTAGTGGCAGAATGAATCAAATAGATTCTCGGCTTGTTGTAATGCTGCTTGTGTACGAAAGTTTGTATTAAAGAGAGAGGGAGAACTGAGACGACACAAAGGGGCTTCTGACAGGCTCATCCCCAACTGTGTCATTACACAAGCACAGTGTGCTTTGATGCTTAAACACACACACAAAACAATATGTCTGAACCACAACTAGAGTACTCACAAAGACACACTTAGTTAAGAGCAGCAGCTCTGACTCTCTTCAAGTTGTAGCTGACATGCCCACAGCACACACGCATCACTACACAACCGAGCCTCATTATCAGTTCAGACTGGGAATGTGTGCAGATGAGTGTGCTTGTGTGTCTTTGTATGCACGGGCTTGGATTGTGTCTATCCATACGGTCTGTGTGCATTCAACGATCTGGCCTGTGTGGACTCACACTTCAAACAACCACTTTATAGAAACTGTTAAAGTTTGTTGGCGTCTTCTCTAGACACACTTGTAAAGCTTATGCTACATAGACAATGTGATGTGTGTTCAAGAATGTGCTGAACACGGGTTCTTGGACTGTCCCGACCCAATACTAGTGCATGTACTACAGTTGGATGAGTCTTGCTCGACAGGCTTTTTCTGTCACAGCTCTGTTCCGATATTTGAAGGACTTGATGCCATAGAATTCTGTCCTGAACCGGAAGTATTAATTCCAACTCCATGATCAATCTTCAAACAGTTGGCACTTAAGTGAGTTTAAAGTATGCCACCCATATGTCACAACCAAATCCAAGACTCTGACTGGTCAAAGTTGAACTGGTTTAACTTTAAACACTCGTTCAATGCACATATTGTTCATAGAGCATGGACAAACATGGGCGCGAGAGTTTTGAAAGCAGAAACTCAAAATGTACATATACGCTCGTTTACGTAGACTTTTCATTGGAAGGAGATTCTTGAACACTTTCTGAGCCCGGTGTGAACGTAGCGTTAGAGACTAAGGCTGTGTTCAGACTGGACACATTTGGTCCACTTAAAGAGTACCAGAGTACATTTCCCCCGATGATACGGAACAAAGTTTCAGTCTAAATACCAAAAATAAATCCTGGACCCGGACCAGGAACCGCTCTCTGACCCATTATTTGAGGTGGTCTTGGTTAGTTTCCAATCGGACTGACCCAGCCATGTCGACCGTCGGAGTCAACAGCTCCCCCAAACCAAAACTACCTAAAGAAAACAAACAAACAAACAAAGCCAGCAAACCAAGACTACCAAGGTCCAACCCCAAACTTAAATAACAAAACCCAGCACTATAAGACTGATGAGGACAAAGCAGCAAATGAAACAAACCAGCACCACCGCACCAACTAAACCCAACCAGCTCCTCAGCCTGCTGCTCTGCTCCTGCCTGTCTTGGTGAGACCTCCTCTGTCTTAAATACCCAGCAGGTGCCGGTTAAGACACATTGGGCACACCTGCCAGGTGAGCAGAAGAACAAGATGGAAAAAGGTCCAGCTGTAGCAGCAGGACGTACCATTCTCACCGTTTTCCCGACTATCTATGTCACAAACACTTCTCAGCGTACTCCGTAGCTGTAGCGTCCTCAGTAACCGCCATGCAGCATTCCTCCGCCCGACCAAAGTAGCAGTAAAACCTTCATACAGACGTTTAAAATCGATCAGCAAAATAAAACGTTTGAATAACTGAAAAAACCTGGCAAGGACTTTCAATTTGCAGCACCTCCATCTTTGTTTGTTGACCTGCTCCATGATTGCTGGCCAACGAGTGAAGAGATCTTTAGTCACATGGTTTTGTTTACAAGCTTTGGTCCAGAACAAAAATCTCCGGTAGACGCCAGTCTGAACACAGACCAATTCAGAACTTGATCCGAAGCAACAGACTTTCCCAGTCTGAGTTCAGTTCAAATCTCAGCGACAGGTTTAGCATATCTATCAAAACTAATAACGCATTACTGGGTCATTCCACATCAAAAACGAAGTTTTGAGAAAACATTTGGGATGACCCCTTTCTGATTCAGCTGAAACATTTTGTGATCACAGCAGACTGCATGTAATGAGGTCAGGAATGAGGCCAGGCGGCTCTGGCTGCTGCTTTCATCTTTTCCGCATTGTTGCGTCTGGTGTGATCACCTCATAGATTCTCAATGAGGTGTTGGTCTGCTCAATCAATCAGTGTGGTAGTGTGGGAGCCAAGTCCTGCTGGGGAACAAAATCAGCACGTCTAGCAGGGACCGGTTCATGATGAACACATGTGGCCGTACTGGAGATCTGGTTGAACAAAGCACCGCGTTTCCTCGTTAAGGTTGGAGATGTACTCTAAAAACAACCCACAAAATCTACAAAAGAGGATTACAGTTGATTTAAGGATGTAGAACTCCTCACTACACACTCATGAGACACACATGAACATTTTCACACTTTTCTCTATTATTTAAACTTTATTTGTCAAACTTAACGTATTGTATCTATACAGGAGACACGACATTGACTGACAAGGTCTGCAACCAATCAGGACGCAGAATATAATACATTATGAATAAACACAAGCACAGTATAGCGAGGGACCACTGAAAACCAAAACCAACAGGTGACAAACTGTCTTCAGACGTAGCAAAGCCTGTATCCTCAGAGTCTTGGATGTACCCCACCCTCCAAAAAACAACCTAAAACAAACAGATTTAAACTGCAGGAGCATTAAACATTACCCAGAATGCCTCCTGGAATTTAGATAGTTGCTTTTGATCCTGCAATTGATCGTTTGATAAAGGACACACTCAAGTTTTGAGTCTGAGGTTGAATTTTGCGATCTATCCAGATTGTGAGCTGAGTTTCAATGTTTTGTGATCACAAAATAATGTGTTATTTCTATAAATTTCCCTCTTATTAATGAAAATGCCTACGTATTTGTTAGTATAAATATATTATGTCTGTTTATCAGTGAAAAATACCTTAAAAAACATATTTTTTAGCTAAATTGTACATTTTTAATGATTTTTTTTAGAATTTTGTAAAATATTTAGTCATTATAAAAACCTTGAAAAATAGATCAGTAAAATTAAATTTCACATGCATTAAAAACATAGGATGAATTTGAACTAAATTGGCTTCTAGTGGTTCAAAGATGAGCTACTTTAATGGAAAATAAAACAAATAAATTCTACAAAATTCCATGAAAACAACCGAGTAGCATCTAAAGTAAAAAAATAAAACCTGTCACCTGAGATATGCAGAAAATAGTTGGGTAAACACTTCAATAAAATATTGCCTGCTCTGCCTTCATAGGCTTTTTACCACCAATAAAAATGTCAGTCATGATTTATCAAATCTTGAGTGACACTTTTAATCACATTTTTTTCCGTTTTTTTCGTGGAGTCACTCAGCAGTGTTGTGCAGCGACTCAGACGCAAACAGAGACTGCTCTGAGGAGATAACATCTGTGTCTGTAGTGATGGGAGAATTACTTAGTTATGGGAAAATGTCAGACACTGAAACGAGGAACACTTCATGACAGCATATGCAGGCGTAAGGAGGGAATAGGAATAACAAACAGGCCAGAGACTTTTGATTAAAACGTAAAAAATCCAAATCATGGTTTAATTTTCACTTTAGCAATAATAGGCAACATAAAGAAACAAAGGAACAACCTTCTCTTAACTGTCTGTCTACATTTATTAACTTAACAATAAAGTTTTTAACTTTATGAGGTTTAATAGTAATCAACTCATTGTATTTGCAAATTGACTGTGATATTTGCACAGTTTACACTATAACACCCACAAAAACATTTAATGACTCATTCCTCTTAATACAGTAGAGACTTGCAGAAGTTTTCCCAACGTCTTATTGCAGAATTCTTCATGTATTTTCAAGTTATCTTCTCATTTTTTTGCAAACTGCAAAAACAGGCCCTGTAGAAATAAGTCAAAATTTCTTAAAATTTAAAGGGTAACCAAACAGGGCAGTTGGACTCCATTCTCAGCCCAGATTGGAAAAATCCACAAAAGGGGGCGGGGCTAGTAGAGCAGGTCTGAGCAGTGGAGGTGTGGCTTGGATCTATGATTGACCGTTAGGTAAGCTTTGTGTAACATACGCTGGGGCTTCAGTATGGAGAGTGGGACTGATGTAACACAGATGTTTCTTGGATGATATTTTTCAAAAATATGGCAATGACCAACAGAGGATTTTTAAAGCACCATTTTTAGAGGTCTACAGACAAAAAAAGTTGATTTGGTGTTTAATTACCCTTAACAGAAATCTTTGAATACGTTAAGTTGTCCTTATCTAGATATTACAGCTTTTCAGTCAGGCACCTACAGACTGGAACCTTTGGAAAAAAACAATTCAACTTTCAAAGCTCATAACTTTGCCACAGTTTGATATTATTATGAACCACCTGGAGATAAAGTCACTAAACTGTAGCTGTTTTTAACTATTGAATTAATTAATTTTGTTGTTATTGTATTAATTGATTCCATATTTAATTCTATGTAATGTCTGGAGTGTGTGTAACTCTTCCCTCTTGAACAGGACTCCTTTGAAGAAGAGATCAGTCAATCTCAATGGGATTTTTTTTCCTGGTTAAATAATAGTTAAATACATTTAAAAATAATCTTCTTTAAGACAAAAATTCTAGTCACTACAACACATTTTTCTGAACTAAAATTATTTTAAAATTAAAAAACGTTAATAAAATAAATTTTCTAGCAAGACAGAAAATAAGACATATTTTCTTAAAAAAAAATATTTTTACTTTGTTGAAATTCAGTTTTTTGCGGGCATATCTCAGTGTGTCAATCAATTGTTTTTTTTTTTTTTTTTTTTTAATTTCCTGTCAAAATGCTTCCACTTCAGCACCGTGTTGTTGTTACTCTGGCATTTGAATTCATTTGAATTTATGACATTTTATTGAACCTGAGACCTGCTTTGAGGATCTTGATATTTTTAGGGTAAAGTAGTCTAATAACTGACGTGTTTTCAGTGTTTTCGCCTCATTCTGAGGGTTCCGGCTGACATTGCTGAGTTCCAAACACAAACATGCAGAGGTAGGTTTCCCGCCTCACCTGCAGGTTGCCACAGAAGCGGTAGATGCCGTTGTCTGTGTTGATGCTGTTGTCGATGGTGTTGGGGATGCGTTCGCGCTTTCTTTGGTATGGGGTCGTGATGGCGGTCGTGGTCTGGACGGGTGTCATGCCGCGTCCCACACCAACATCTGTCCCGTTACCAAACGCCTGGATGGCGTTTACTGTGAAGAAAGGGAAAAAAACAAATAGTTAAAATCCTTCACATCGTTCTGGATGAAATCCGTCCAAGAAAGCTGTAATTAAAGGATGGTCGACCACAAGTAAAGACAGTATTTATGGTTCATTAATAAGCACCCCCCGACATTATAAATTCACCACACCCTTAAAATCCTGAATGCTGATGTGGCCACCGACTATTAAACCCCATTAGCGGCCCTATTAATAGCCTCTTAAGGCTTTGAGGTGTGGCTCACATGGACTCCCATTAAAGCAGTTTTACTGATCTGCTTTCTAAAACAAAATGAAAGTCTTCCCTCCAACCATGAATTATGAAAGTTCAAGTCAGCGAAAGTGAAGGAGGAATGATCCGCCCCCGGGGATCTTTAACCCTAATAAAACATTCATCTGTTCATGTATGAGGGTTTATGACTTTAGGATCATTATTTTCTCTGAAAAGATGCACCAGTCGGTAGATCTTCAGTGGAGATCAGCATCTTATGCCTCCTTTCCATTGAGTGGTCCGGATTGGACCGGTTTAGAATGGTCTGGGTTATTCCAGTGAGCGTTTCCATTGAGTGTTGGACCATCAAGGCGCACGTGGGTGTCGACTGATAACGTCGGTGTGCAGCAGTAGTTCTCCATATTTGTGGATTTGGCGTGTCTCCGGTCACTAATTCCCACAAATAAAGGGGAATACTGAATGTAAAAAATGTAATATTCTTTGCAGGATGATTGCAGAAGAAGAATACAGCCGAAAAGACAAACCTTTTGGCTTGGATCTTGAGTCGGCAAAAGTACTGCTTAGACGTTTGCTGGTGTTGTGATACCTTTCCACCAACCAACGGATTTCATTGTGTGATGACAGAGGTTCCCCTCTCAATTTTTCAATGGATCTACAAGCAACGGGGGACCAAAAATGGTACGAGTCGGTCCGGTCTGAGGGTCCATTTTATAAATGAAACGCTTAGAATAGTGTACCGGTCCGGTCCGGCCAGGCAGAGTGTCTTTTATTTTGAAAGGAACTTCTGTCAAAGGATATTTTCTTTTAATGTTTGCGTTTTATTCATGTAAAATGAACAACAGTTCATTAATGTTTATCATAGTAACATTGGTATAAATACAAATCAGTGTCTTATATTTTCAAAGGGTGAAGGAAGACTTTGTGGCTCTTACTGGGTTGTAGTAGAAACTCTTTCAGAGTTGAAGGGTGGAGATCCCTGGAACTTTTTTAAAAATAACAATTCTCTGTAAGACATTTTTCTCACCTCATTGGCTTTTTTTGTCTATTTAAAGCAATTTCTCAAATTGTAAGAATTTTTGACTTATTTCCAGATGACATTTTTTTACAGTGTACAACACATTGAGCCCCAATGCCTTTATATCTATAAAACTTTGCAGACTTTAGCATTTCGAGTTTCTGAGTTCAGAACTCTCGCATTCAAGCGTCGCTACTCAAGTATTTTAGTCCGTCTTTGGGCTCTATGTACGAAACACGTGGCTACTGAATACGTGTTGAAAGTTAAATCAGTTTAATCTTTATCTAAAAGGGACTGTTATTTGGTAGTGATGTAGAGGTAGTGTCCATTTCAAAACACAAAACTACCAGTCGTTTGACATTTGATCATGGAGGAGAAACCAATAGCTGAAGTTTGTGTTTGAATTACACGACACCAATCGTATATCGGAACAGAGCTTTGAAAGAAAAAGACTGGATGTTAGCGTCTCATAGCGACAGTCCAGTGTGAACACCATCCTTAAAACTGTATCCAGTCTGGACAGCAGTTTTTCTGGAGCATCATCAAAGTTGTAGTTGTAGTTTTTTTTTCTCCTTCTTCAGCTGTTATCATTAATAACTCTCCTTTATAATTTCTCAATCATAACGTTCAGTTGTTCTGTAGGGAGCCATGAAGTGCTAGGACTAGAAAAAAGAGTTTCTAAGTTTGCACCATCTTTTATCGTTTAAAATATATGTTAATCATTATTGTATTGGTACTTAAATTATACAAAGAGCAACCCTGATATGTTGTGATTGAAATATTTTACCATAAATCTTCAAGTGAAAGCTAAAACAGCATCAGGATGCATAAATATCTGCAGTGTTGAGTTGTTTGGAAAAGGTATTGGCTCCACTATAATATATAATATAATAATTATTAGAAGTGCTTTGATTAGCTTAAATATTTATATTTAAAGTGACTGTAGAGACCAGTTCTATCGGCTCATTACAAACCTTAATGAAATATACAGAAATGTGGCTCACAAATAAAATCAAGTTAAAAAAATGTATTTTTTTTGTCGAGGTTTGACTCCACATGAACAATTTAAAGCTTAAACATTTTGTGCTGCTATTTTGAGCAAAGAGTTCACTGGACTGGTGCAGTCTTAAAACATCTTTGGTAGCCAAAGAAATACGTAAATATTAGTTTGCATGCATTTATGACTAACGGTAAACATCCTGAATTCAACATCTCTGCTCGCAGCCACAAAGAGATTGAGTCGACAGACTGGACCGCATGCGTCTGCACGAATCGCTGTGCGCTGATACACTGGTGCGCTCCGGCACTTTATTAAATAGCATTACACCCCTGTCGCACGCTATTCATCAGCTACTGAAGTTGCTTAAAGGCCCAGATTCACCACCCACCGCGGAAAAACGCATGTAAGTAGCTGTGAATATATAGGACTCATTCCAGTCAGCGATGCTGTCAGAGAGAATGAAAGCTGTCAGACTATTTGAATCCATTAAAGCAGACAGGAAGTCTTTACGTCTGAGATACAGAGAAAAGGGTCAGAAAAAGGAAAAAGTACCGTTCATTTTAAAAGAAAAAGAAGTCATGAGGACATTCTTTAAAGAGCCAAGTCACTTCTATCATCGTCCAGTAAAAAAGGAGTGCTTATTTGATTAGATACAAGTACGTTCTTAAATTTGCCAACTTTTATTTTACGCTTTTGACATGAAGGTAAACTTGCTGGAAGAGGTTAGATGTTGGTTGGATGTTCTAAATGGAGGTTTAGTAATAGTTTCATTCTGGTGGATGAGCTATTTTTCTACTTTTACAGTGACATGCCAGAATTTTATATCCTGATGGAGTTTCCTATGTAACTCAAACATCGAACAGCTGACATGGACCTACTGCGAGTCTGAACAGAGGTCGCCAACCTTTCACAGTAAAAGAGCCATTTGGGCTCGTTTTCTACTGATCAAAACCTAAAAGGAGTAATAGTCTGACTTAAGGAAATTTGGATTTGCATTCATGACCGTCTTTTTTATTAATAATATGAAATGTGTCTATTTTTTGGCACGAACAGAAGCAAAAATCTAAAAAGAACCTAGCATCTCTCAAAATTCGATATTTTTATTTTTTACTTATTTTCAGAATAAAAGACGCTCTACAAGAGTGGCTCCAGATCAAATCATCACTAAATTAATGCTGGCTGCTTTTGGTGCAGGGAATTTCTTTAAACCACGGGTCCCCAAACTGTGGCCCATGAGCCAGATAGGGCCCGCCTCCACATTTGGTCTGGCCCCCCAAACACTTTCAGAGACGCATGTTTTTTTTTTTTTTTAATCTGGCCGATCAAGACCCACAAAACATGTTCGTTTTAATTCCATCCTTCTACAGTCTGAACTGTGACGGAGAGACAGACTGAATGCTTTAATAGTGATTCTCCAGCTCCTGCCTGTACGTTTTTTGGCACTGAATCACACTTTCAACAACTTCAGTAATCTTGGTATCAAAATGTTTGGAATTTAGCTAATATTTTAGCATTATGCTAGCTCTTTTGGCTAACTTAGACTTTTATCTAGTTTTAGGCTAATTTCGAGTTTAGCTAATACTTTAGCATTATGCTAGCTCTTTGGCTAACTTAGACTTTTATCTAGTTTTAGGCTAATTTCGAGTTTAGCTAATACTTTAGCATTATGCTAGCTGTTTTGGCTAACTTAGACTTTTATCTAGTTTTAGGCTAATTTCGAGTTTAGCTAATACTTTAGCATTATGCTAGCTCTTTTGGCTAACTTAGACTTTTATCTAGTTTTAGGCTAATTTTGAGTTTAGCTAATATTCTAGCATTATGCTAGTTGTTTTGGCCAAATATAGACATTTTTTCCAGTTTATAGGCTAATTTGGGGTTTAGCTTATATCTTAGCATTACGCTAGCTATTTTGGCAAAATTTGACATGTTTCCTTTTTTTGGCTTATTTGGCATTTAGCTAATATTGTAGCAAGCTTTCAGCTTCAGGATTTTCAGCTGTCGGCGTTAGCATTTTTAGCTAGCTATCAGTTTCAGCATCTTCAGCAGCAACTTACAGCATTCCCACTAACACTTTCACAGTTAACGCTATATATCAAGTTAGTTTAATTTTCATGTGAAGATGAGAGAAAATAATTATTGAAAATGTGGCTATGTGTGGCTTTCTGGAAAATGTTTACGTTTAGGCTGTGATTGATACACTTTGTTAGCCTACAACTAACCCCCCATCAGAGAAAAAAACAGTTATATGGCCCTCATAAGAAAACGTTTGGTGACCCCCGCATTAAACTACAAACAAAACAATTGCTATAAAAAGAAAAAAACAATTTTTCTAGATAGTAGGACATGTGATACGGCTTTGATTCTCAACGATGGTTTTGTGGGTCACTGTTTAGATCTCTACTTACATGTTTTGCAGTAATGCTAGAAGAGTGTTGGGCGGGGTGACCTTTGCATACTCAGGAAATCCACACTTTGAATACATTAAACCTCCAGTGTCCTTTTGAAAATATAGAAGAATCTCAGCTAGTACAAAGATTAAAGAAAAGATGTATTTATTATTCTGCCAGTTAGTATTCAACTGAATCCACCTACAAAAGAGTGAGTATAACAATAGATCCTCTTCCTGTCTAATGAGGTCAAAAGTCTAATTGGCTGCAAACATCCTCAGACAAACGATAATAAATATCAAATAAGTTCTGGATCTTTAATCAGGAAAAGCAGGAAACTACAAGGTCTTCTTCCTTTTCCGCAGAGTTGGTCTCTCCCTCGTTCCGGTCTCTGTACTCATGACCCTGTAGCCTCCGTGTGTCAGAATCTTCAGGGTTGTCAGTTTCACTTACTGCTGAGCAAGCTTAATGAGTGCCGAAAGAAACAGAGAATGGAAAGAGGGAGACTGAAACCGGAGAGGAAGGGAGATGGAGCTGTGAAGCTCAAACCAGGAGAAAAAAAAGGGAGCGAAAGATCAGAACTGAGACTGGAAACGAGAAGCGAGAGTCTTCCTCCACTGCAAGTCTGCACTAACCGTGAGCTGAAGCCACCGAGTTACTCGTAGATGTATGTAGAGGAGGCTGTGACCCACAATAACCCTTCTGATTGAACACGTTTATTCTTAAATGTATTCAATCATGCAGGTATGAAGACATCAGCACAGTTTATACTATGTTTTTATTCCAATTTGAGGCATCAATTACACATTTCTAGACATGAGGCGTTAATTTGGCTTATTCACCAGAGAGGAGAATGGGAGTGTCAACATCACTGGAATCAGGCTCCTTTTGAAAATCAAGCTTCTTTTTTAAATAAAGAAATGTTGGTTTAAATATAAGTATTTGGGGTTTTGCACAAGTGTTGGTCGCACTGAAGACATAAACACGCATGCTGTATATAGACTCCCTAGAAGGTGAACTTCAAATTCTTGATTTGATTTGAATTTTAGCTGAACGCCAAATTAGCCTTAAAAAAAGAGAGCCTAAATTAGACCAAAAAGCTAGCATGCAGCTGAAATATTAGCCAAACAGAAATTAGCCTAAAATTGTGAAAATAAGTCTAAGTTAGCCTAAAACAGCTAGCATGCAGCTGAAATATTAGCTAAAGTCCAAATTAGCCTAAAAAAACTAAATTAGCCAATATAGCTAGCATGCAGCAGAAATATTAGCTAAAGTCCAAATTAGCCTATTAAACTGAAAAACGCCTAGGTGAAATATTGGTTAAATGCTATATTAACCTAAAAAACTGAAAAAAATCCTAAATTAGCCAAAACAGTTAGCATGCAGCTGAAATTTTAGCTAAACGCCAAATTAGCCTAAAAAACGGAAAAAAGCTACATTAGCCAAAACAGCTAGCATGCAGCTGAAATATCAGCTAAACTCCAAATTAGCCTAAAAAAAATCCTAAATTAGCCAAAACAGTTAGCATGCAGCTGAAATATTATCCATCCATCCATCCATCCATCTTCCTGACCGCTTTGTCCCTTTCGGGGTCGCGGGGTGCCGGAGCCTATCCCGGCTACTGAAGGGCGAAGGCGGGGTTCACCCTGGACAGGTCGCCAGTCCGTCTTAGGGCCTCAATCACACACCCATCCACTCTCACATACACACCTAGGGGCAATTTAGAGTCACCAATTAACCTATGAAGCATGTTTTTGGACGGTGGGAGGAAGCCGGAGTCCCCGGTGAAAACCCACACATGCACGGGGAGAACATGCAAACTCCACACAGAAAGGTCCCAGCCGGGAGTCGAACCGGGGCCTTCTCGCTGTGAGGCAAGAGCGCTAACCACTGCGCCACCGTGCAGCCCGCTGAAATATTAGATAAGTCCAAATTAGCCTAAAAAAACTAAATTAGCCAATATAGCTAGCATGCAGCTCAAATATTAGCCAAACTAAAATTAGCCTAAAATTGTGAAAATAAGTCTAAGTTAGCCTAAAACAGCTAGCATGCAGCTGAAATATTGGCTAAAGTCCAAATTAGCCTAAAAAAACTAAATTAGCCAATATAGCTAGTATGCAGCTGAAATATTAGCTAAAGTCCAAATTAGCCTATTAAACGGGAAAAAGGCCTAGGTGAAATATTGGTTAAATGCTATGTTAACCTAAAAAACTGAAAGAAATCCTAAATTAGCCAAAACAGTTAGCATGCAGCTGAAATTTTAGCTAAACGCCAAAGTAGTCTAAAAAAACTAAATTAGCCAATAAAGCTAGCATGCAGCTGAAATATTAGCTAAAGTCCAAAATAGCCTAAAAACAAATAAAAAAACTAAATTAGCCAAAGATTTCTAGCATGCAGCTAAAATATTAGCTAAATTCCAAATTAGCGTAAACAAAAAAAAACTAAATTAGTTAAAATAGCTAGCATGCAGCAGAAATATTAGCTAAACTCCAAAATAGCCTACAAACCTTAATAAATGGCAAAATAGTCCAAGCAGCTCGCAGAATGGCGTTATAACTTTCAACTTTTCTACACTCCATATAATATAAAGTTACGACTAGTTGACTAATAAATTAGTCATCCACTATTTTAATAGTTTAATAGTTTAATAGCCCTAGTAGAGAATGGCAACACAAAACAAGAACAAATTGTGCTTTTTTTCTGTCTCATTTCCTAAACTGTGAACTTCAGAAATGTAATTTTCAAGAAGGATTATGTCTAAACAGATAAAATATTCAGAAACATTTAAAAACTGTCCAAATAATAATAATAATGATAATAATTATAATAACAATAAAGAAAAAAGAAAAGAAAAAACCTTGTAGATCACAAGTGTCACTCAAGCGGAGCTCACAGATTTGTGCGTCCTTTAATAACACGTTGGACAATAAGGCATAAAATGACAAAACTATTTAAAACAAACAGGTTTTAATTAAAGTAAGCAAATTCTACTCTCAGTTTTAACCACACGCATTCATATTACGCGAGATGTGCAATAAAACAAAGCTTTTCCCAGCACGGGCAACACACTTTTTTAAATGTGACCCTGTCTCTGCCCTTCACAGAAATCAATGAGGAATCGCATTACACTTGAACTCTGCTGTGGAGGAAGCTGCAGCCAATACAGTGTAATATCAAAACTCAAGGAGCAGAAATAGCTCTTTTCCCACAGCAGCAGACACTCTTATCTCCGCAAAACCCAAATCCCATTGGTTTTAGTGTTTACAGTTATATATGGATCAGGAATGTACATTTTTAGATTCTATATTAGGTCTGACAGAATGGACGTATCAGGAGGGCATTTTTAACACTTGACCTGACAAAATCAATGTGATCTTATCTAACAAAAACACATTTGACTTATTCCCTTCAGCAGAGAAAACTCCTCGAGGAAATGTGTTTTGCTAAATCCTTCGATCTCTAATAGTCAGTTGGACTACAATGAATGACTGAGTTAACCAGTAGAACCTCGTGAGGTCATTTGTTTAAAAAGTCAGCCGTGCATTTCCAGTCTGACACCAGGTTCTCATTTTAAGTCTTTACACAGCTTCTATATTTCTTCAAAATCCCAATGGATCCAAACTCCAAATTTAGAATCAGAATAATTCGATTTAGCGAGAGGGATCCCCTACTTATTAGTTTGGTTAAGCATGAGCAACGTTTTTTTTTTATTTCTTTTGCTTTTTTCTGTATGTGTGAGCCAAAGTATTTAAACGATCTTTAATATGTTTCCTGAGAGTCTTGGGTCCCTGGATAAAGTCTCACGTGTCCCAGGAATGGCTGCACCAAAGGTCCAATTCTCCAGTACCATTTTATTTTTGTTTTGGAATTTTTTCTTCTCAAATTATTACTTTTCATTTAATTTAATTTAATTGTCAAAATAATCATTTTGTTTTCAGGATCTTCCTATGTTTTTATTTTCCATTTTGTTACACAAACCACAATTGAAAAAAAAATAAATCTAATTCATCATGTATTGTTTTATTTTGATGTATTTTTTGTGATAAATACTTTTTATTTGATGTATTATACGGGGTAAGAAGTACCCGAAAAACGTGATAGTGTAACTTTTTATAGAGAACATGTTCTAGAGTTAATAAATGAGGAATTGTGTGAACTTATATAATGAGATTCTAGTTTGATTAAAGCCCAAAACACTTTTCAGTCACAATCTCTAATCAATATGTATTTTGTTTATGAGTTTTATATATCTGTGACATTTTTGTTGTTAAAATGTCTAAAATAGGTGCTTTATAAAACTAATAAATCAAATCAAATCACAAAGATCATACTTTGAGAAATTTAAGTCTAAGGCTGAATTCAGACTGGACACATTGGATCCGATTACAGTGAACCAGAATTCATTTCCTTTGATAATTCAGAACAAATCTTGAGTTTAAATAAGTGTAAGGGGACCCTGATCCGGGACCAGGATCTGCTCTCGGACCCATCTTCTGAGGTGGTTCCGGGTCGTTTCCGATTGGACTGAACTTCAGTTCGCTCTGAGATTCCTCAGTCTGAATACAAAGCAGTCCGAGAAGGAAATAACTGAACCAAAACAGCCACCGTAGCTGGTTATTAGCAGACAAAGGTGGACAAACTCATAGGATGAATGCAGACTCAGTAAAACAACATGATCCACATTGATTCTCACAATGTTTTCACGACATAAACACTATCAGCGTACTTTGGTAGCTGTGACGAACTACTGCCGCTCTGCAGAAACTACGTCCTGGAAAACGACAGACTTTTAGAGACTTTTGCTAAAAAACACATCATCATAAAAGACAACGGGAGCACTTTTAAAATGAGATCATCTTTAACCACCACGGGCAATGTGCTCAAGATCAAAGAAGGCGTGAAGGTTAGTCCTCCAATCAGAGGTCTCTCTCTCCACCCCTGCAGCACAGTCACAAACTTAAAATATGAAGTCATGTTTGGTTCCTTCACAACCACAGTTTATGACAGAGAAAAAGCTTAAAAAAGGAAACATTTTCCTTTTTTTGTTTCAAAAGATACGCTAAGTTTATATGAAGGAAAGAAAAAGAGATATTAAGTCTTTTTTTTAATTGAAGTCATTGTAGAGTGGACTTCATGAAGAAGACACTTTCTATCAGAGATCTGCTGCAGCTTTGATGCCCACAAATCCAAAGAACAAACACACATCCAGACGCTGTGCTGCTGCAGTCACTGATTGTTCTACAATGCCGCAGAATAACAATGCAAGCTTAGGAATGCGATATATTTAGTTAGCAAGAGAGAAAAGAGTAAGAAGACAGTCTGAGAGGGTGAGAAGAAGTGTGCAGTGCAGGAAAAAACAATAAAAGCCCGGCAGAAAAAGATGGGAGAAAATAGAAGCAAAGATGCAGATAAGACCGAGACGACGGCGAAAAGGGGAGAACAAAGTGAGGCGGGATCAAACCGGGGTTGAGCGCAGGAGAAACTCACGCAGGCAGATGTTCTCGGTGAAAAACTTGGTGAACTTGTCACACTCGTCCTTGCTGTTGCCGCTGTTGCTGCAGTCGCAGAAGGGAGAGACGCTGATTTTGGGCGAGCGCAGGTAGTTCGGGGTCATCACAGTACCTGGAGATGATATAGTAAAAAAACGTTTTGAAAAGGAATTTAGTAGAAAAAAAGCATCACAATTTACTGTTCACAGTAGTTTTAGAGGAACTTGAGAACAATCTTTTTGGAGGAGAAAACTCAAAAGAAGGATTTAGGATTTTTTGATTATTAGTTGCCATGTTGCTTTTCCTGTTTTATGTTGACATGTCTAATTAGATAAACTACAATTTATCTAACAGATTATATAATAAATATCTTCGAACACATGTGTCAAAGTCAAGGCTCGGGGGCCAGATCCGGCCCTCCGGGTAATTCTGTCCGGCCCTCCAGATCATTTTATTTTATTGTTATTAACGACCCGATGTTACCTTGTTCTTATTTCTAACTTATATAATTCTGACAAACTATATTTTTATGGAAAGTAAAATATTGAAAGTTATTTAAGATTTAAGTTGATTTATTCTGGAATAATATTCCTGCCTTTTAATTATTCATAATTATGTTAAAAAGTTACAGTTTTAAAGTTTTAGAAATTGACATTCTCTTAGATTTTTGGACTGTTTTGGCATTTACTGAGATTTTTAAGCTGTTTTGGGGTTTAGCTAATATTTCAACAACTTGCTAGCTGTTTAAGCTAATTTAGGCTTTTTTGTTTTTTAGGCTAATTTCAAGTTTAGCTATTTTTTCAGCTACATGCTAGCTGTTATGACTAACCTGTTTTTTTTGTTTTGTTTTGTTTTTTAGGCTGTTTTGGAGTTTAGCTAATATTGCAGCTACATGTTAGATGTTTTGGCTAATTTAGGCTTTTTTTTTTAGGCTATTTTGAAGTTTGGCTATTTTTTCAGCTACATGCTAGCTGTTTTGACTAACCTAAGTTTTTATTTTTTTTTATTTTAGTTTTTTAGGCTGTTTTGGAGTTTAGCTAATATTTCAGTTAAATGTTAGCTGTTTTGGCAAAATTTGGGGTTTTTTGTTTAGTTTTTGAGGCTTTTTTGGACTTCAGCTAATATTTAAGCAATATGCTAGCTGTATTGGTTAATTTAGGCTTTTTCTCTAGTTTCTTAGGCTATTTTTAAGTTTAGCTATTTTTTTTTCAGCTGCATGCTAGCTGCTTTGACTACCTAAGTTTTTTTTCCGTGTTTTTTAGGGTAATTTGGGATTTAGCTAATATTCCTGCTGCCTATCAGCCTCAGTGTTTTCAGCTATCAATTTCAGCATCTTCAGCAGACAAATTCAGCTTACAGCATTCACACTAACATTATTGCAGGTAATGCTATATATCTAGATCATAAGTTACGGCTTTAAAATTTTAAAATGTAGTTTTACAGTGTTAAATAAAAGTTTATCCTGTTCAATCTGCGATCTAAAGCGTGTTTTAGATTTTGGACCCTTGTGCGTTTGAGTTTGACTCCCCTGTTCTAAAGTCTCAGGAGTCTCAGGCAGCAACAGTCCAGTATGAACAGTATAGTATAGTATAGTATAGTATAGTATGAACACATGAGCTAAAGTCGCCTGTCACATGATCAGTGTGAACAGAGGATAGCAGTTGCCTCAAAGGGTAAATACTGTCTGAACTTTATTTGTGGATCTAGTTTGGGGACTTTTAGCATCAAATAAAAAGCGAGTAGACAAAAGTGTGAATTATTTATGACTGTGACTTTAGTAAAAAATATATTTTGTTAGATTGCTTAGACAAAACTATATGAAGAATAAAATATTAGGCAACACTAATTAGACAGGATGTCTCCTTTGGACTCACCTATCAGACCAGAGTATGCAAGCAGGCAGTTTGCATAGTTCTCCTTCAGGCAGCCGGACTTTGAATGAGGTTCTGGTTGGCAGTTCACAAAGAAATCCGCCAGTCGTGACCTGAAACACATCAAACAAATCTGAATTCATCACAGCCATGTAGTGGACATTTTACGACGTTCAAAGGATTGCTGTAACTGTTAATGTGGTCGTAGTTTGTGTTCTCTGGGACTCGTTCAGTCGGCCAAAAACCATAATAACTGGATTTTAACAAAAGGTTCTTTCCAAAGTTATTGTTTGTGAGAGTTGTTAGTTTTAATTAAAAAACAGAGAAAAACAGTTCAAAAATATCTGAAAATCAAGACAAAGAAAGCATTTTATGTCATTTAAATACGATTACATGTTACTCCATTTAAACCCTTTTAGCACCTGTGTGAGGAGAGTGGAAAGAGACTGAGAACACATTTACTTCCTTCATAAAGCTGAATAAAGTTTGTTGTCATCAAAGTAAAGGTCGTCATTATACAGACTCAAACGTTAAGAACTGCTTTCAAATGACTCAAACTAATAATAACCTCAAGTGAACGTGGTGGTCGTATACAAATGCATCACAGACTTACAGTGAAAATAAAACCAAAATCCAGTCAGATATTCAGTCACATTTTGGTACAGCTGGTTCATCACATTTTTTGCTCTTTTAAGGTCACAAACACAAAATTGGGAACAGTTTGAGACAAACAATCCCATTTCAAGAATTTCTTTTTATTTTTAACTTGAAAAAAACATCAACAATTGCATAACATTTTTCCTTTTTCTTCTAAATATTCTGATTCTCTCATAGAAACGTTGCATGGGCCAATGTTCTATCATGTTACTCTATGATGAGCCTTGAATTTAAAAAAGAAAGTTCTGAATACACAGATATCTTAGCATATATATTTTTTTTTCAATAAATTCAATTTTTTCTAAGTTTAGGTGTTTCCAATCCAATTTGCTCAATTTCACAGTCAATGGAAACACAGGTAACAAGAATGATGAATACTAGAAGTTTAACCTGTTTGAATGTCCTGTAGTAACACATGACTTCAGATATTTGTGTAAAAACCCACTTCTATGAAAATTGTATTTTTGGTGTTTTTAGTACATTCTTTTGGCATTTTTCTGATGATGAAGAACATGCTTTAGGAAAATTAAGCTCAAAATTGCATTTGTGGTGATTTTTTTTTTAAAATTCAAATCATTGTGAATCAGTAGCAGATTAAAAAATGCAATTTTAAATAATGAATTTGTGACGTAGAAAATTTTTTGTAAGTTCCCTGCGAATTTCTAATAATCTCCTGCTGCTCTGTAGACACTATGTCGTAGAAAATGACACGTTTTTCAAAAATGAGACCAAAACCAACATCATTGTCATTAAAACTGTTGTTGATCAGCCGGGACACTAAGTGTGAAAAATCAACAACAATTTGTCCCAAATGATGAAACAAAGTGCAATAATGAAACATTAACGCGTGATTATAACTGCATCATGTCTCTCTCTGCAATATTCATATATTTTTCTTTTCTTAAATTCTTTTTTCTCATTCCCATTTATATTTTTATTTATGATCCTTGTTTAAGTTTGTCAGATCTTTCTTGTACAATTTCCCTCTTTGATCATCAATTCTATCCGTGATATTGGAAACAGACATGATCACAAAAACCTCCAACTTCCACACATCCTCATCCTCGTCTCAGATACCAACAAGCTGTAAAAAACTTCCAGAACTCCAAAAACAGGTTTTCTTCAGGGACGCAGGTTTCTCTGTTTAACTGTAAATGACACTTCCTAACAGCAACAGCTGCCCACAAACACGCCTTAACACTTCTGCGTAGCGTCTGAATCGCCTGCATAAGTGAACCTGTGACACCAATCTGGCGCACAGCAGAGCGCTACACAATGATTGCCGTCCCATGAACCCCGATACAGCACACCTGCCATATGTTAGGGGAGCATGTGGCTTTAATCTGTCAGCGCCGTCTGACAAATGGACCGCGCCACGGAGAGACTTGTCATTCAGTCGTGAGCGCACGGTTGATTGATAGAGAGTTCAATAGAGAAGGGGAAAAAAGTGACAGAGATGGAGGAAAATGGAAATCCGCTCTTATGAATCCACGGCTGTCAGTCTGCTTGTTGTTAAGTACTGTAGATGAGACAGGAGGAGGACTCGAGGCCAGAGTCCAAATGGAGCTTATTTAGTACGGATAACACAGGTGCCACAAACCATTGTTTTAATAGTCGACTATTCACTGATTATTTTTTACGATTAGTCGACTAATCGGGTCATGCACAAACTGGATGTTAAACACACATTTTTACCATCATTAGCTTGAAACAAACTAAAAACCAGATATATAGCATTACCTGTGATAATGCTAGTTTGAATGCTGTAAGCTAAATTTGGCCGCTGAAGATGCTGAAATAGATAGCTAAAAAAATTGA
>NC_050526.1:17541556-17541808 GCF_002922805.2 Oryzias melastigma | reverse complement strand
TGATTGCTGAAGATGCTGAAATAGATAGCTAACAACTTTGAAGCTGATAGCCAGCTAAAACATTAGTTAAATGCCAAGTAGCCTAAAAAACTGAAAAAAGCCTACTTTAGCCAAAATAACTAGCATGTAGCTGAAATATTAGCTAAACTCCAAAATAGTCCAAAAAAAGCCTAAATTAGCCAAAATAGCTAGCATGCAGCTGGAATATTAGCCAGACACCAAATTAACCTAAAAAAACTGAAAAAGCTTAAG
>NC_050526.1:17531366-17541387 GCF_002922805.2 Oryzias melastigma | reverse complement strand
AACTCCAAAAAAGCCTAAAAACAGAAAGCCTAAATTAGAAAAAATAGCTACCATGCAGCTAAAATATTAGCCAAACTCCAAATTAGGCTAAAATACTGAAAAAAGTCTAAGTTAGCCTAAAACAGCTAGCATGCAACTGAAATATTAGCTAAACTCCAAATTAGCCAAAAGAGCCTACATTAGCCAAAATAACTAGAATGTAGCTGAAATATTAGCTAAACTCCAAATTAGCCAAAAAAGCCTACATTAGCCAAAATAACTAGCATGTAGCTGAAATATTAGACAAACTCCAAAATGGCCTGAAAAAAGCCTAAATTAGCCAAAATAGCAAACATGCAGCAGAAATATTAGCTACTCTCTGAAATAGCCGAAAAAAAAGAAAGCCTTAATTAGCCAAAAATAGCTGAAATATTAGTGGAAATATTAGCTAAACACCAAATTAGCCTAAAAACCTGAAAAAAATCCTACATGAGCCAAAAAAGCCAGCATGCCACTAAAATATTGGCTAACTACAAATTAGCTTTAAAAAAAGATAGCCGAAATTAGCCAAAATAGCTAGCATGGAGCTCAAATATTAGCCAGACTCCAAATTAACCTAAAAAAAACTGAAAAAGCCTAAGTTAGCCTAAAATAGCTAGCATGCAGCTGAAATATTAGCTAATCTCAAAATTAGCCTAAAAACTGAAAAAAGCCTACATTAGCCAAAAAAAGCTAGCATGTAGCTCAAATATTAGCTAAACTCCAAAATACCATAAAAAAACAAACAAAATAAATGAATAAATAAAAACCCTAAAATAGCCAAAATACCTAGCATGTAGCTGAAATATTATCTAAACTCCAAAGTAGCCTAAAAAAGAAAGCCTAAATTAGCCAAAATAGCGGAAATATTACCGGAAATATTAGCTAAACTGCAAATGATTCTAAAAACTTGAATAAAATACTACATGAGCCAAAAAAAACCAGCATGCAGCTGAAATATTAGCTAAGCTCGAAATTAACTAAAAAAAAGATAGCCTAAATTAGCCAAAATAGCTAGCATGCAGCTGGAATATTAGCCAGACACCAAATTAACCTAAAAAAACTGAAAAAGCCTAAGTTAGCCTAAATAGCTAGCATGTAGCTCAAATATTAGCTAAACTCCAAAATACCATGAAAAACAAACAAAAAATAATAAAATAAAATAAAAACCGTAAAATAGCCAAAATAGCTAGTGTATAGCTGAAATATGAGCTAAATTCCAAAATAGTCCAACTTAATAAATGTCCAAATTAATCCAAAAAGCTATCAGAATGCTATTATAACTTTCAACTTTACTACACTCCAATATAGTATAAAATAACGACTAATCGACTATTAATTTAGTTGTTGACTATTTTACTAGTCGATCAGTCGTCGATTAGTCGACTATTAGGACAGTTGGACGGAAGCCACAGCTCACACATTCACTCCATCAAAGGCAGTCTCTGATCTTTGTCGCTCTTTTCTGATTTACAGTCCAGGAGTCACTCAGCTGAGCATCGAGATACAGGCAGACAATGTATTAGGGGCTTGTAAATATGTGTCCATGACAGAGTGAAAGCTGTCACACTGACTGGACTTCACATGACAAGAAAAAAAATGAAACGGTTTTAGGTTTACAGGAATTTCTGTTAAAATTACAAAAGCTAGAATAGAGTTAAAAGTCTGAAGATATCTGCTGGAAACTAGCTGGAGAAAAGGCGATGTTCTGTAAGTGAGAACACTCAGTCCTGAACATTTTGTTTCATTTTATCATGGAAGGTAATACTAGCACTGCAGAGGCATCAATCTGTTCCATCATCTATTCCATGGTAAAGACAAACACCAGCACGGGGAAAGACAAAATCCATCTGCTTCACATTTTCACAAATTAAATAAAACTTTCACAAATCAGAAACTGTGTTTAATGTATTCTTTACTATCCAAAGCATAATTTAATCCAGGTTTGAGCAGTCTGGGTGCAACGGTTTTTAATGTTTTTTGGTGGTCTCAGTGTAAAAAATACAGGGCAATGTTCCTTTAGTGCTCTCGAGATTTGGAGGCTAAAAAATTCAGCGTCGTGGTAAAAGGTAGAGCTGGGTCCAAAATATCGATAGTCTCGATCTGAAGTTGGTTTTGGTATCAGATCGATAGATAGATAGATATTTCCCCTCTTGTTTGAAAGTTTAATGTATCTGAAAAAAGGACCCAGCTGTCAATAAACTATTTTCCCTTTAATTGAAAATATCTTCCTAATTCTGTTTTTATGTTTATCAAGAAGTTAAAAAAGGTAAACTTACTAAAAACAAATGAGATTTTCAGGTTCATGTCACATCAATAACATTTATGAAAATATAAATATTGGTATCGATATCGGCGATATTGACCAGTATCGGATCGATACCCAAATGCTCAGTATGGCCTAGTCCTAGTAAAAGGCACATACAAAAGTTGAAAAAAATAAGAATCAGTATTTTCTTTTTGTTTTTTCGTTTAGTCTTCAATGTATTTCAAATTTTTCGAGACAGTACGGCCCCAGGAAGCAAAGGTGAAGAAGGTGGAGGACTTTCAACGTTCACACCGACACATTCTCACTCCCAAGACGTCAAATATTGACGTTTGGTTAAGGACCCTTCGGTTTAAAAAAAGTTTGCATTTTGTGTGTCCCCAAGGTGTTGTTTTTGATGTGCTGGCTGTTCCAGTTAAATCACAGGTCCCCAACCTCCGGGCCACAAACTGGAGCCGGCCACAAACTCTAACCCGGCACCAGACGCGAACCGGCACCAGATTAGGGTACTCAGTTTGGATGCGTCCCGAGGACCAGTTTGCATCCGGTACTGGATCCAGTACCGTGTCCTGAGGGTTGTGAACCCTTGATTTTAAAAACCATCAAAGAAGTCATCGTGGCTGTAGAGGAGGATGTTGGTGTGAGTGAGGATGCAAAAGTGAGTTATTCACAGTGACAAGCTGTAAAGGGAACAGCTAAAATGCAAAAACGTTCTAATCTTTTGAGATATTTACCAAAATTAACAAAATCACAAGATATTAAAGGCTTGAAATATTTTAACCAGCGTAATTCAAATTCAAATTCAAATTAATTTTATTTATATAGCACCTTTCCAGTTAAAAAAACAGCTCAAAGTGCTGTACATAAAACATAATAATGACCTTAACCAAGTCACAAACCTATGACAGGATTCAGGTCTTTGCAGAAATTTCGCCTAATAAAGTGAAGTCTACAGCCATCTTGATCTTTACAGCCTCATCTGACCAAATATTTGGTCTCACCTCCTTTGGGCTCCAGAGCAGGAGTTCTGGACTCTGGGAGCGTCAAGGGTCGGCATCCTGCTGGTTTCTCAGAAAGCCAGACCTACCTGTTACTGATTACCTGAGTCAAGTGTGTCTCACCAATAGAAACTTTCACATCACCAAACCCTGAGACCTGCATTTTGAGTTTCTTGGCAGTCTGTCACCAGAATCGACATCTACCACCCAACACTATCAAGAAAACAACTGGAATTGCTTTGTGGTAAAAACCAAAGGCTGTTTGTCTGACCGTCTTTTGATATAAACAAACAAGTAAGGAGCTGTCATGAGTACATTATTGATCAAACCCAAGCAAATCTTTAATTACAACAGACTGTTCACCAAAGGAATGCCCTTTAAGATATTAGACATGTCACTGAAGCCAACCTGCAGATGTAGTTGGTCTTGCACGAGCCCTGCAGTTCCAGACAGTTGGGCTTCTGCTTCTCCTCGTAGGAGCAGACGGGGACGATGGTCTGACGTCTGCGTTCGAAGCAGGCGGGGAGGTCATTGAGAGGGCACGAGCAGAACAGCATGCCGTAGCTGTGCTTTGCAGGAACCTGCGCAGAAGGAAACCAATCAAGGCATTATATTATCCGCAGTGATGTCATCCTACAGCAGCATCCTTTTCTCTCCTGTTGTGTTCATTGTTTGGAGACGACCATCAGTGATGTTCCCTGTTTCCTGCAATTTAACCACTGATCCGCTCAATTAATGGTAAAATGACACAAGCTAATACTGGCTTCAGAAATAGTGCATTGATTTATTATGATTAAGTTATTCACTTAATGGTTTAGTCTAAAATTTTGGGTTAACATCAAAAAATATTTATCCAATAATCTCTCTTCTACAGGGACCCTACAATTAATCAATTAATCAATCAAAAAGTTATATTGGATATATTATTACAATTATATTTAATATTAACTCATATATACATTTCTATATATATCTATAATGCGGTTAGTTTAAAAGTGAAAAAATGCTAAACGCTATAAAACAAATGAAAAGCCTTGAAACTATAAATTAATTAAACAAATTGTGTAAAAGCTAAGTTAAAAAAGATGTGTTTTAATTTAAAAATATCCAACCCTGATCCTCAGGTGAGTTACTCCAGAGGTCCAAGGAACTGGACAGAAGCTTCACCAGGAGTCTTTGTTCTAATAACGAGTATCGCCAAAAGACCAGAACCAGAGGATCTGAGAGTTCTGAGTGGAAATATCTTCACAGCTATAAAGGTTTTATGAACAATACTGGTGAAAGTGTGAAAAAAAAACATGAAAATCATAGCAAACGTGTCAAAAAAAAAACAAGAGGACCGGGCTGCAGACATCAAAGTCCAGAAACAGGAGTTCTAGACCAGAACTGGAGGTACCCGTACATTGGTCGAAAAGAAAATTGTGACACTACCAGCAATGGTTTTTCCTATTTTAAGTTTTGAAGAGTAAACTATTTCTATATATATTAACTTTGACACACTAAAGAACAAATAATTTATGGAATACGAGTTATTTTGTGAGTTAAGACACCTCGATCTCAGAGGCTCCACCTGTTGCTGCTTGTGGGTGTCGCCCATTAAATGACATCATCTTAGAGCCGCCCAGCTATCATGTCTGCGTTTATCCCACCAACACAAAACAATATCCAAAGTTGTGAAAAAATGGATGTGAATGTCATATATCTTCCTTTAATAGTCCCAGGCCATCGCTAGACTGGTTGTAGCTATGGCCAAGGCTAGCGGCTAACATCGCTAGCTGAGCGAGAAACCTAGTGACTGAGCACCGCTAGCTGAGCGGCAAAGCTAGCAGATGAGCACTGCTAGCTGAGCGACAAAGCTGTTAGTTGAACACAGCTAGATGAGCAGCAAAGCTAGTGGTTGAGTACCACTATCTGAGCGACAAATCAGGTAGAGGCAGTGCTGACAGCCAGACTCCTCCCAGTTCTCACTTTGTGACATCAGCCCGTGAAGACCTCCTTGTTTTTGTGGGTTAGGAGGGGCTGGTGCTCACGGTGCAGGTTTTTAGAGGACGATTTGGAAATGCCTGAATGGATCAAAATACCACATGGAGGTTTTTATAGTGAGGAATGAAGATTATAATAAACTCAAAAGCTCCAAAAGTCGATTTTTTATGGTATAGGGGCATTAATATAAGTTTTCTACAGTTCTGAACACTCTTGGGTTAGTTATGGTTATGATTGGGGTATAATTTCTGCTTCCAGTCAATGACGTCAGGCGCCATCTTGTCCAGTGCCATGTCCCTATCAAAAAAAGGTAGACTTTTTATTGTGAATATTGAAATTAATGATGTTAGAGGATGTCATCGTTTATCTGTATGTAACTTTTTGCTCTGTTGTGCTGTTTCTGTATTGCTGTTGGGTACTCAGGTCGTTGTTGTAAATGAGAAATTGTTCTCAATTGACCTTCCTGTAGAAATAAAGGTTCAACCATAAAGCTTTTTCTACTTTTTCACTTAATATGCCAAGAAAAAAAACTTCAAATGATCAAACGATCAAGCTAATGAGCCAAACTGCTAAATTGTAAGACTAGCTTTAAGTTATACATTCAGACGCATTACAGTGTTACTTTGGACATTTTCACACTGTAAATGAGGCTAGGGGTTTCAATATATGTTTTTGTATGGGTGGGATTGCTATTACAGCTTTTTTTCTTGTCCTATCACATAAGATAGGACTGGACTAGGGGGACGGGGTTGAGCATAAATCAAAGGTGTGGAAAAAAGAGTCGAAACACAAAGGTAGTAAAAAAAATATGTAGATTTTCAAGATGAACAACGTGGATGTAAAAGAGCAGCCAACGTTGACAGACAGACAGACAAGAAGGCAATCCGAGTTTTATCAGCAGAACAAAGCACTTTAAGGCCGCTCGGAGAGAAAAGCAAATCTTTCTGAGATCAACAATGTCATGCATTCTTAGTAGCTTTTCTATTTGGCTTCAGTTAAAGCTTTGCTATTCTAAAGAGACGTGATGGGCGCCGCGCTGTAATTACAAATCTTCTGGTGACATTTTACAAAATAGAACAGACAGAAAGAACATATTTGGAATGAATCAAAGCAAAAGCAAATCCTTTCTGTCTTGTTTGTAGAAAACGTTTTTTATTTGATTCCAATCTCCTCAGAAAAGCGGCGTTTTCACATGTTTTGGGATCACAGACGCCTTGCCTTGTCGAAGAACTGCCTCAGGGCCTTGTGGCACTTCCTCTTGTTGCAGACTTCTGTGGTGGAGACCCGGCTGGTGCAGGTGCTGATGTAGGACGAGCGGTACTTCTTGCACATGTCGTTCAGGTTGCAGTCCTTGGCGGCGTTCAGGCAGTTGTTCTCTCTGGCCACGGCCGGCTCACCTGCAGACACCAACGGATCAATGGAAATATCACAAGCTAGATTCTGACGCTTCATGGAGAAGAAAACAGAGGCTCCACGGAGCAACACAAAGACTCACCAGACAGCTGATGATATCAGTACAAGACAAAATGACACAGCTACCCCCCCAGGCTCCAGTGCAACCACAACAGAGGGGGAGTCAGAACAAAAGGCTGCATAATGATGCCCTCTACGACTAGTGCATGCTCAACACTTTCTGGATTCTATGAAGCCTTTTCAGGCAACACTCTGCATAAGACATCTTCCAAAAAAGTCAACAAAGTCAGAGTTCAGTCTTGTTTGTTTGTCATCTGCACTAATTACTTCCATGTTTTCTTCTCATTATTAACAGGTTCAAGTTTTTCTCTGAAATACAATTCAAAATGTTGCATGAAAAACATGCGGAGAGGGATCAGGGAGCATCAGGAAAGAGCAGGCGATGTCATCTAACATGTTACGAATGCTGACAAGGAGCCAAACAGCTCAAATTCAGTGATTTAAGACCTCAGTTAGAAACAAAACAAACACAAAAAAACAGGAATATTCGTTTGAAAGAAGGCAGCAGCAGACGATGGATGGATGGATGGATGGATGGATGGATGGATGGATGGATGGATGGGTGGAAGTATGGCTGACTGACGTCAACTGTCACATCCTTCATCTCTTTTTCGTAACCTCACCTCACAGTAAACCTACAGAACAACTATGTAGTACATACGCAGCTCAAAGAAATGAAAACACCACATCAAATAATAAGCTAAATAAATATAAAGAACAGGTGGGACACCAGGAAAAAAAAGAGACGTGCAAAAGGAGGTGATGCCAAAACACAATTACCGTTGTCCCACATGAACTAATAGTGTGACTGATTTGCACATCGTTGCTAAAGATAAAAAAACAATTAAACCCCAACAGAAGCAGGATAAAAACAGGCATGAGATGTGCTGTAAACAACATCCCTGTTTAGCTCTGGGTGGAAATTGGTTTAAGGAACCACTATCAAGGAAAACTCCAAGTAAACATGCATGAATGCACATTTTGGGATTCTGGGATTCCATGTTCCAAAGTATTCCATTGCTATGCAAGATTCTACAACCATTTTCAGGAACTATGTACAAAGTGCCATTGAACACATGTTGAAAGTTAAATTATGTCAAACATTCGGGGACTCGGATTTGGTTTGGACAAATGGACGCCGTCCATTAATTCATGGAAGTGCCAATCATTTGAAAATTGATCCTGGAGGAAAAAATATTAATCGTGGTTCGTGGCCGGCCGGAATTCTATGACACCAAGTCTTTCGTGTATTGAGTAGAGCAGTGAAAGAAAAATCCTGGATCGAGATACACCAGATTTACCATACACCAGGGGTCCCAAACCTTTTCTTGTGATGGCCACATAACTGTTTTCTTCTCTGATGGGGAGCCAGGGTCGGTTTGTAGGCTAACAGAAAAAGTGTAACAATCACAGCATAAATGGTTTAGCCTAAAAACATTTATGGTTTTCCAGAAAGTCAAACATAGCCATATAAAAATATTAATTTCTATAATCTTCGTGAAAAAATAATACTAAAACATTTTAAAAACTAGATATATAACATTACCTGTGATAATCCTAGTGGGAATGTGTAAACTGAATGTGGCTGCTGAGGATGCTGAAATAGATAACTAAAACACGGAAGTTAATATCTGAAAACACTGAAGTTGATATCTAGATAAAATATTAGAAAAATGCCAAATTAGCCTAAAATAATGAAAAATAAAATCTAAATTAGCCAAAACAGCTAGCCAGTTAATGAAATATTAGCTAAAATAGCCTAAAAATTGAGAAAAACCCAAAATTATCCAAACAGCTAGCATGTAGCTGAAATATCAGCTAAATGACAAATTACCCCAAAACAACTGTTAAATGTCTAATTTAGCCAAAACAGCTAGCATAAGGCGAAAATATTAGCTAAACTCAAAATTAGCCTAAAGAAACTGAAAAAAGTGCAAATTAGCCAAAACAGCTAGCCTGTAGCTTAAATATTAGCTAAACCCCAAAATAGCCTAAAACAACAGAGAAAAAGTCAAAATTAGCCAAACAGCTAGCATGTAGCTGAAATACAAGCCAAATCCCAAATTAGCCTTAAAACTGGTAAAATGTGTAATTTATCCAAAACAGTTAGCATAAAGCTAAAACATTAGCTAAGCTTCAAATTAGTCTAACAGACTAAAACAATCCTAAATTAGCCAAAACAGCTAGCCTGTGGCTAAAATATTAGCTAAACCCTAAAATAGCCTAGAGATCCTTAGTAAATGCCAAAACTGTTGAAAAAAAAATAGAATAAAAAGAGCTGAATATTGTAATAGCTGAAAGAGCTGAACAGTTACGGACGTCCATAGAGCCGGGCCAAATATGGAGACGGGCTTGATTGGGCCCGCGGGCCGTAGTGGGGGGACCCCTGCCGTACTCCTCTTTGATAGTTGTCACCAAACCTCTTTAAACTTCTAGTAAACAGTAGTGTTCATAAATGTGAGTTCAGCTCGTTCTTGTGTCTCCGTATCTTCAAACTTAGGGCATAAACACCAAATGGCGTCAAAGAAACCTCCTAGTTGGAGATTGGGAAACCCTTTACTGGTGATTCTTGCATCTCTTTTGTGTCCCATCTTGACAACAATACAGTATTTCACCCCAATATCAGCACTGCTTCAGCTGAACTCCCTTTGCACTTCTGGCAGATGGCATTCCCTTAAGAAAGCCACACATACATCAGCACAGACACTGCATACTCAGACAGAGCCCACACAGGGCTGATGTCGGGGCCATCTGGAGGCCTGGTGGGGGTAACGAGGTCCCCTCCCCGAGCAGTGGCTCATGTTTCCGATTCAGCCTCAAATTGATTATCATGTCGCCTGTTTCCTCCAGCCCTGCTGCCACCCCCGCCTAATTTCAATTGCATGGTAGAGAACAGGGTAGAATCCTGACCCTCTTACCCTCCACCACTCCCACGGCAGCCCTATTTACTCCCGGACGCTCTCCTTTCCTGTGGGTGTCCATCCCTCCTCGACGAGTTTCAACATTTGCTAGCTGTGCTCCTCTTTAACGACTTTATCTATGCAGCTCTGGATAAAGTCCAATCATTACCTTCCTCCTCCTCGTCATCTCACCTCTAAACTCCTGCGGCTTCCATCACTCCTTTCTCTTTTTTCAGCAACTCTTCGCCATCTGTCCTTTTTTGAACTCCTTGGAGTAAAGTTTCATTTCCGTTTATTTTTAAACCTGTTTAGGGTCCTTATGATATTTAGGACAAACTGTCATATTTTAAAAACAAAAGAATCAAAAGTGAAAAAAAAACAAA
>NC_050526.1:17528884-17530799 GCF_002922805.2 Oryzias melastigma | reverse complement strand
CAGCAACTCTTCGCCATCTGTCCTTTTTTGAACTCCTTGGAGTAAAGTTTCATTTCCGTTTATTTTTAAACCTGTTTAGGGTCCTTATGATATTTAGGACAAACTGTCATATTTTAAAAACAAAAGAATCAAAAGTGAAAAAAAACAAAAATACTGTTTTTTATTTTAGTTTTACCACAGACTGAGTCAGCTTTTCTAGGTGAAATCCTCATATTTGTACCAACCAGCTGCAGTTCTTCTGATTTTTATGATGTCCACCATGTGTTCTAAGGGCAGATTTTTAACTTCATGCATTTCTGAAGCTCTTTTATCACAGCAATTCCCTTCTTCTGTACAGTAACTCAAATTCAGTCGACAGTAGTAACGTTATACTGTCCTGTTAATGCCTCCAATCCACATGTGCTTTGTTAGCTACATAGACTAAACACAGGTATTTGTCCTTTTAGTGAAGCTGCAGGGATTTCCAAATATGCAACATGAAGGAGCAAATATGTGTTTATGAGCAATGTAGCCGAGAGAAACTGATTAAGATAAAAACGCAAATAAAAAAATGAGCCTCTTTACATTCAGATTAGGTTTAGGATCAACAATTAAACATGATAAATAAATGTAACTTTTACTGTTTGGATTTGAAGTATAATGTGCTCCTGTTGTTTGATATACATAGAAAGTGAATTTGGATTTAAAGTTAAAATTTTAAGTTACAAAAGCCATTTCTTACTATAAGAATTTACAGAATAACAAGGATATTTAGTGTTTTTTAAGTTAATATTTGTCTAGCATTTATATCAGCATGTTTCTAATGACATATACATGTTTTGGTTGTTGTAAGAATTGACAGAAAATTCTGTTTGTCTGATTTACATTTGTTGATTTAGCAAAAGTTCTAAATAATATAAGTGCCTTCTCGTTTATTAACGGTTTAAATTTAATTTTAAATTGTTTTCACATTATGTATTTTTATAAAATTAAATAAAAGTTTAAATGTAATTTTTCAAAATCTTTTTTTTTTATTAAAATCCACAAAAAAAATCCAATATTATTTTTTTAATGATAGGGTGAGTGATTTGGTCAGTTTATACTGATTACAATATTAGTTTATGATGCAAAAGTATTAGCCACTGTCTCAAATGTGAAACACATTTTAAAACATTGAGTAACTGTATTGTAAACTATTATTTATCAACATATTTTACATTCTTTTATTACAGTAAGTAGCTGTTTTAAAAAACTGAATAACCATAGATGAGTAATTCTCACTAAAAGTTTGTAAATGAACAAAGGTTTTCCCGCCAAAAGTGTTTTTGAGATTTCATGGAAGCAGCCATTTTGAAATGAACTGGAAAAGCTCTTCTACTGCCCCTAGTGGAATGATAATGCGCTGCAGGGCAGAAAACAATGGGTTTTTGAGAAGATCTGGGTCTCTGAAATGTGTTTAAAAAAATGACAAATACTGGTTTCAAGGGTTAAATGTGATTAAAAAGAAAAAAAGAAAAAAAAAAACGTTTGCATGTTAATCCCATAAGAATCTTTCAAAATTAAAGTCACAACTTCAAAATCCTGACTTTCCTCGTGTCTTGCAGTTACAGGTTATTTCCAGCTTTGTTCAATATTTCTCATCTAAACTTTGTGTTGCTCTGGTTTATTTATGTCTTTTTTATTCACTGTCTAAATGATTTTCCTTGAATCTCATTTGCGCTTTGAGAAATTGCAGCAAAGTCGGTTTGTATAGAAAAATCTAACATAATAAACGCCGCCTGAGGTCTCTCCTCTGTGAATCTGCCTCTTCCATCTCTCTGTTGATTATCAGGGCTGAGTTACACTGTCATCTTCTTTAATGGGCTCTGCGCTTAAAAGTGCAAGACAAGCAGAAATAGATCGGGAGAGCGCTTGGTTTAGTCATTTTTCTTTGCCT
>NC_050526.1:17527366-17527712 GCF_002922805.2 Oryzias melastigma | reverse complement strand
ATCCATCCACCCACCCACCCATCCATCCATCCATCCATCCATCCATCCATCGGTCTATTAATTCATCCATCATCCATCCATTTCTATTCCCTTTTAATCCAACCCAGACTCATAGAGATCCTCAGAGACCACTCCAGGTACTGTAGGTCGTTTACCGTCTATCCTAGAGCTACATTTAGACAACAGCTGGGTGACACATCAGTTTTAGCAATTAATTCAATTTTTTTTGTTTTACATTATTTATTTTGGGGATTTTGTTTCCCCAGCTCTGCTCTCTTGGGTTTCCTTTGGAGTAAAGTCAGCCATCTCGTCTTTTGCAAAGCACAAACATGAAAACAGCAGCAAA
>NC_050526.1:17519105-17527163 GCF_002922805.2 Oryzias melastigma | reverse complement strand
AAGTAAAAAGTAAAAGGAGGGAGAAAAAAATTGACTAAAATAAAATTTTGAATGGAAAAATCTGAGATTTTATCTCAGTTTAAACTAATCCATCAATGTATGAAGCATGTTTGTGGACATTTTCAACAGGTTTTATATAAAACACATTTTAAATGTAAGCACTTTCATGTGCCCTTGTCTTGACTATAAAGTAAAGAAAGATCATTATTTTAAAGAACGTTTTAATAAGTAATCAAATCCATCAAAATAATGCTAATTTGACACGATTTTCAAAGTACTTTCAGTTCTCTGTTTATGGTCTCTTTAAAATGTCTAAAGTCAGCCAAACTTCCATTTAGTAAACGGCATTAATGGAGTATACTTTTATAGCAGTTTTCTACTTTGATTAAATGTTTATCCTTTATTGGCCCTAAGGTGTGTTTTGGATTTTGGCCCCTTGTGTTATTGAGTTTGACCTCCCTGCTGTACAGGTTAACCTCCCCGTATAAATGCATGTGACTAAGACTTTGAAGCTTTGCTTCAATCGTTTTCTGAGGAAATCCTGTAATGTCAAAGTACTGTTAAAGAAGGATCTCAAAGGGAAAGCAGAAACTGACAGCCAAGAGCCAATAAGACAGTCAAGCTGCTCAGACAGACGAATGCTTTTGTGCAGCAGATGTAATGCAACCCATTCAGCAGACCAAAACTGTACAAGAGTAAAACTTGATAAAAGAATGGGAGGAAGGGGGTAGAAGAAGCGCCACAGCCCTTCACGGTGATGAATCTCCAGCGAGGGCTGTTTCATAACCCATCTGCCAGTGCAGAGATCGGCCCGTAAGAGCGGGCCCTCTGGGGCTGCAGCAGAGATTTATGGCTCTTTAATAATCTCCACACAAACATTCACTCCAGTCTTCTGCTGAGTGCACCACCCCTGCACTGCTCCCAGACCCATCGGGGTCCGGACCCAGCCAATGGTTTCGCTTTTACCCGCAGTGTCAGTGACCTCGAGTCAATGGGAGAAATACAAAAAAAAATTATGAAAACAAACAAAAAAATTAGAAGTTTTTCATTTAGTGGTCTGACAGGTGGTTAGGAGATAGAGAACGAACCTTTTAATCCAAAAGTTGTGGCTTCATTTGCTACTTTTAAAGAAGCTCACGGACAAATGGACAAATAAAATATACTTGCATTTAAAATAGTTTTGATTACTTGTTGACAGTTGTTATACTGTAACTTAAAAGGTTTCTATTTCCCTTAAAAGAAGGATTTTTAGTTCTTATGTGTTTATTGTTAGAGTATCTAGCAGTAAACTAATAAAACGTTTCAAGCAAACCAGCCATTCAAATCACCTGTTTGGGTCATTGACTGTATACAACAACTGGACTGAGTGACCCCTACCCACCTTGTAACAAACTGGAAGTACTCGCAGTTCGACTTCAATAGAGACATAAACAGCTATTTTTAGGGCTGATACAAGTATGCGGTCTCACGTCGAATGTTCAAAATCCAGGACTGACAAATTCTCCCATGCTCACTTTACAGTGAACTCCAGATTGGCTAAAGTGGTTGCCATAGAAATGGTGACTCAGACCAATCACTGCTTACGTAATCTGGCTCCAACATGGTGACGTCTGTTTGTAAAAAGAAAAAAACAGGCGACTGAATTGACTTTCTTTCACTAAAACCTGGAAGTAATCCATTTTGAAAGGTTGATGTGACATCACACTCTCTCAGTCCAGTTCCACTATACAGTCGATGGTTGGACTCTAAATGGTAGACTCTTAAAAGTGTTGTTTTTAAACTCTTTGACATTTGTCCACTTCAGGATTCACTAATACTAAATCATTCACTGAACCCAAACCTGTACAAAAAAGCACCAACAGTGACCAGGAGCAGCCTGTGTGACAGTCTGACCTCGTTGTATCGCAGTCAGAGAACAGCGTTAGTACCCCGCTGGAAATCCTCAGCACTCACCAGCACTTTCCAGAGCTAGTTTAATGCAAAAGTGATGTTTGTCTCCATGTAGCCAAACGTAACCATCGCTGGAACTTACTGAAACGCAGTTTCATCATTCATGGGAGTCAAAGCTAAAGCAAGTCATAGATTATTTGTGAACGCTTCTCCATTTGGTTATTTTATGTGTTTGTCTCAACCCTTTTCACTGCATTTCTTTTAAAAAAACAGTTGCTTGATAGAAACATCTCCTCGGGGTTGGAGCTGTGCTTTTGTCCTGTCAACAACTTTTTTTCAGGCTGAAACCTTTTGCTAACTACCTCATGCAGCCTGAATGCTTGTGGACATTTGTGAAAACTTTTCCAAACATTTTGCAGAAGTTGTCAGGAAAAGTGGAATGAGGTAAAATACTCCAGAATGGCAGAGCAACAATTCTGTATTTTTGAATTAACAAAGATGATTATGAAATTATTATGGGATGGGCATACGACCTACGGCTTGGCGGCCGTTTTGTGACAAAATGAGATGTGGCGATTTTCTTGTTTTTCCACAGTATGGGAAAACTACACTTCTGTTTGTGTAATTTTCACGAAACTTCACAAACAAGCCACCAGCTTCAGTCTACAACCACCACGGAAGTTTCATTGACCTTTGACCCCGGAAAGAGGCCGCCATCTTCAATTTGAAAATAAGCCCCTTTAATACCAGATACAAATAAAAAACTCCTTCAAGGAATTTTCCTCGATCGTCTCGTAACTTCTAGAGCATCATTGGGAACATTCTGTGCAAAAAGTGTTAGAATTAGAAGTAGAAGATTTTGAGAGATCGCAACTGTTGTGATCAGAATTTCATTAAAAGGTCAATATTCAAATATACAATGTGACAATCTTAAAATTGTGGGCGTGGTAAGCAAAAAAAAAATTGCGAAGAAATCTGCTGACTCAGCAAAAAAATTAAATTTGGTGAAAAAAAAAAAAAAAATCACTTATGAAACCAATATTCATGTGTCTGGGATATCCAAATGAAGCTTTAACAAATATTATGGGATGGCCACTTGACCTAGACCTTGGCGGCCATTTTGTGGCAAAATCAGAAATTTGGCTTTTTTCCCTTTTTTGATAACAACCCTTTTGTTTCTCCGATTTTTATGCAATTTCCCCCACATGCTGCCAGCTTGAGTCTAAAGCTAACACGGATGTTTCATTAAACTTTGACCAACGGAAGAGGCTGCCATCTTTAATTTCAAAAGAAAAAACACTGATAGTACCAGCTACAAACAAAAGCTCATCCTAGAGGTTTTTATCAACCGTTTCCTAACTTCTTGGGCATCATTGGGTGGGGAAAAAGTTGCAATTACAAGTTGTAGATTTCTAACCACATGGCGAGCTCACAAAAGTGGCAACCTCCTATTACTCACCTATTTTTTAACGGAATATTGTGAAAATGTAATCTGTTGATCCCTGACTAGAGCTGAGAAAATGACATAAACACAGGATAACAATAAATTGGAAATGTGGGCGTGGTTAGCAAATAACCTCCGTTGCTAAGGAAATTCAAAAATGTACTTTTGCAGATTCTACCAAAACTTATATAAATTTATCCGGTGTCTCCAGGCGAACAAAACATAAAATAGTTGCTATGGGGATAAAATGAACAGAAAAGCTGCCATTTTGGAAGTTTGTCCATCAATTTGTCACACAGCTCAGACTAACCTTACAGAAAGAGAAGGGGAGGAGTGCTGGTTGCCCAGCAAGTGAGGTCGAGTCAAAGGGGGGCAGTGAGGGCACGTTTAGGCACATGGCGAGCGCCTGCAGGCCATTCAACGCCACTCACAGCTTTAATTTTTATTTTACTGCAGTTTGAGAACTGAAAGAAAACAATCCCAAGAACAGCTCACACGATGTAGACAGAAAATCACCCAATTTTCATCTTTGGTGCTTTTAGAGAACCACACCTCCACCGTCTCCAGCTGTTATCCTCACATGTGGACGATACCCTCAGTGCCCGTTTCCTTCTGTCTGATCTATTCCATCGCTCTTCTCTTTCCACCGCTCCAACACTTAAATCGTCTGCTGCTGCTCCCCAGCCTCCAATACCTCGCAGGCCTCCTGCTGTTGCTGTCCCCGACATGTGGTCCCTCTCGGAACATCAAGCAGCGCGCGGCGGAGGTAAATGTTGACGTCTAACAACTGGAGAGCCGCTTTAACTCCTGTGTGAGCACATGAATGTATGCAGCTCCTCACCTCTGGCTCTGTCAGACTTATTTACAATAGTGGCAGCTGTGTGCCGCCGAATTTGTTATGTGGCTGGGGAGTGAAGAGGACCTGGGGGGTAGTCAATGGTGGACATAATTAGTCCTGCTGGTGTGCTCTATGATGCGAACCGTGTAGAGCACAAGAATGTCCAAAAATCATCCAAATCATTTCAACTCGTTTTGAGTTTAACACAACCTTAGCCTTCATTTTTGATGTTGTCTACGCCACAGTCCGTGCCACTTTACCTTTCTGACAGCAGGAGGTGATGGTGGCTGAAAGCAATCTGACATCCCGCCGATCGATGCTCAGAAGCACCGAGCCAGCAGAACGGGAAAGAGAAGGAGGACCGTCACCGCGGAGATTGGATGAATACATCACCAGGATTACCACAGTCAGATCAAACCGGCGTCCGCTCGCTCATCTTAATCTTCAGGCTCTGACAGAAACTCGTGTAACCCAACTTAAAAACTAGCTAATGATTTCTGAGGGGAACCTTCAGCCAAGAAAGATGAAAGCGGATCAGACAATAGATGACATTGAACACGTTGGATTAGCTCGACGCTGTCCGGACTGTCTCCTGTCGCTCATATGGAGACGATGACAGCTGGCCAGTTAAAGCCGTCATCAGAAAACACAAATACATCCCAATTGAAAACAATCAATAGATCTGCACTAACTTTTGTGGCTTCCTTCATTTGACCATTAGGGCGGCATCGATCTGACATTTAGAGGAAGGTTTTGCAGAACAAGCAGTTCCAGAGCAACTCGTCAACAAGCAAGAATCCTCAAGAAAGAAATGTTTTTGAAGAACAGACCTGCACGTTTTACCTTAGGAATATGCAGCCTTTCAATCATCTCTAAAGATTCACGGATAACTCTTCCTTTCACTTCCCTCGTTTTAACAGATACTACCATTTGCATAAAAACTTGTTCTTTAACTTTAATAATGTTTTTTATATCTTTACTGTAGTATACTGTATACATAACTATCAAAAACTGCAGAAATATTTGTTTTTTTCATTCTAAAAAAAACCTTTAAGTCTATAAACTCCTAAAGTCCTTCGTCAACCATTTTTTTTTCTCTTTAACATCGTTTCCAGAAGTCTTTTAATTATCATGGTGCAGTTTTTGGCCTAAAAATGTGAAAAGCCTTGGTCGTTTTGGAGATATATTTTATGCGCAGCAGAAGCTCATTATATACCCACTTCTGACTACTGGCTGCGAGCAACCCCGCCCCCTTCGCGTGTCCAACGCTGGAAGCTCTGTCCGCGAGCTCACGCGCTAGCCCATAGCCCCGAGCTAGCATTAGCATTAGTGGATCAATCCAGTCGAACAGTTTTGGGCGACCAGACTCCAACTCGGACGAGGACAATGAATCCACGTGAGACTTTGGCCTCAGGTTTTTCAAGCATCCGGTTTTCTAATTCAACATGTTGTGAATTAGCAAAATACCTAGAAATTCAGTTTTAATCGTACATTATTTTATATAGGTCCTCTATTATGAGAAAAATGCTTGTTAAAAACACAAAAAAGACAATTTTCATTGGAGTGGGTCTTTAACCCTTTAACACCGCCGGTGACACTTAAACACAACATCTTTAACATACGGTATCTTTTTAAACATTAACACGATCAGCCTAATTCCAGCAGATTCTGAAGGAGAAAAGCGTCTCATGAGGTTAAAAATTACAGTAAATGAAAGAAGATAAACAGGGTTAAAGATTAAATGAATACTGTATAAATGAATATTTGTAGAAAATGTACTTAGGTGCCCAAACTAGAGACTCTTTGTCCCAAACATCCATATGCTCAAAACTAGGATTTCTATTACTATTAAAGCTATAAATAAAAAGAGGCAGTAAAAAAAAGTAAAATGCATGCGTGTATTTGCTTGATGTAAAACTCCAAAAGAGTTTCCGACGTGGAACCTGCCTCTCCTTCTCAGCAGGTTGTCAATTCGTCACACATCAGCAAACGTGTGCAGCTCACTCGGCTGGTGAGAAGACAGAAAAAGCAGCGTCTGTGTCGTGGAAGTTGTCAGATTTCCTACATTTAAATAAACATGAATAAAACAAAAAATAGATGCATAAAAAACACCAATGTCACAGTAAGATGCATGGGGTTCTTTGCTTATAGGAAATTTAACGCTGCAAATATTTTTCATAAAATCCTGCAATAGAGCGCGGGACACTTTTTCCCAGATGGTGAGGTCAGTGAAAATAAAACAAATTTCTACTGTTGGATAAGCACACTCTGTCAGCTCAACCAACCAGAGATGGAATGATTCTAAAGTATCAAACTTAGCCTCTAAACTCACCCAATGTCAAATAAAAAAGCTTGAAAAATCAAAGCACTGCAATGGGAATTTCTTGAAAGGAGTCTGAGCTTCCTATTGATATGAAATTATATAATAAATGCCAAAACAAAAAAAATCCAATGTGACGATTCCTGGATATTGTGGACTGGAGATCTAGATTTAGGACCGTTTGTTCACCAAAAAAAAAAGTACCCGAGGCTTGGGACACAGTCCAAATAATCCCAGTTCATTAGAGTGTAAAATTATTTAGATTATATTATAACTAGGGCAGGGAATCGATAAAAAATAAATAAATAATCGCAAACTTGGAAAAAAATTAATTGCGATTAATCGCTATAATTTTTTTTTTTAGTCTCAGCATTTGCAAACAACTTATTATCTGTGAATAATCCCAATATGAAATCTCATCCAAAACTATTAATTATTGCTTTCAATTGATTACAAACAAAATCTGATTAATCAGACTTTTGTGTTGGGATTAATCACGATTTATCGCAATGTTTTAACAGGTAAAATGTATTTGTACAATACGGCACTAGACCATGGATCAAATAATTAGCTTTTTGTTTAAAAGCGATCTAAAACACAAAAATAGCACGAATAAGTACCAAAAGCGATTGAATATTTATTTCTGATGAAATGTTGAAATCTTTTTTATTAATTGCGTAATGAGTTAAAGTTCACAGCCCTGATAATAACATAAGTAAAAAGTATATAAATGTCTATAATGTGTGTAATCAATGAAAATTGTGGATAAATTTGGCCTTTTTGTACGGAAGGCGAAAAGGGCCAGCCTTACTTTTTCTTTTTTTTTATCGTTTTCTCGTTATAACGACATCCACTATCTTGTTCTAATGAGAAAACAAAGTTCGATTTCTTATTATAACGTGTTATTATTTTGTTTTCTCAAGAAAACGAAAAAGTAACGTATATTTGAGTCATATCTGATCAAGTGAAAAAATGGCTCCAACAAAATCAAGTTAATGAAGTCACCTTTTATGTGTTGTAATACAGATAATGTAATACAGATACATCAATAAGCTGTAATTAGTCCGAGTCAGTCTGCATTATTCTCTATTCCTCTAAAGAAGTCAATGATTGGAAGTAGGGGGTACTTCCTGTTTGGGACGTGAGGGGTTAATGATCCAACCTTAACTTGTGCTGCACTAAGGGAGGCGGGTTTATCAATCCCCTTTCAGTTTATCACGAAAGTTTGGCTTCTGTGTCATTATAACTAACCACAAAAAAAAAAAAAAACTGGCTTTAAAGCATCCCCGAAAGAGTAAAAAAAATGAGGAGCAAACAGGAAACGGTGCTAAAAGTGTCTCAATTTTAAAGATATCCAAGACTACAAAAAGGCCAAACTAGATGTATTACCCCAGTCACTTTGTGGTTTTGATCTAGAAACATTTAATTCCATCACAGACACAAAATCTAATGACTTTTATGGATACACAACTAGAAAGAATACGAATACAGCCTGAAGGTGTCTTACACAGTCTGTCACTCTAACAGATAACCTCAATTATCGTCTCCTTACTCCTGTATTTTTGA
>NC_050526.1:17508673-17517290 GCF_002922805.2 Oryzias melastigma | reverse complement strand
TAAAGCATCCCCGAAAGAGTAAAAAAAATGAGGAGCAAACAGGAAACGGTGGTAAAAGTGTCTCAATTTTAAAGATATCCAAGACTACAAAAAGGCCAAACTAGATGTATTACCCCAGTCACTTTGTGGCTTTGATCTAGAAACATTTAATTCCATCACAGACACAAAATCTAATGACTTTTTATGGATACACAACTAGAAAAAATACGAATACAGCCTGAAGGTGTCTTACACAGTCTGTCACTCTAACAGATAACCTCAATTATCGTCTCCTTACTCCTGTATTTTTGAGCATTTGTTGTAAAATAACTCCCTTGTCCTCCTTTTCAATTCCCCGTAGTTTTCTAGATGCAAGAGTTTGCAGAGTCGGACGAGGCCTTTGATGGATGATGTTCATGTCCACGTTCCTATTGGAACTACATGTGTTTCATTTAGCATTCAGACGTGTCAAAATGTGATTTGAAGATTGATGAATAGTTTTCTGCACATCCTGGCAGTTTGAAAGCCAAAAAACACGAGGGAGGTTTGGAGATGAGCCAGAGGAGGAGGAGGGCAGGGTAGTCCAAACCACAGTCCATGAGAGAGGACTTATAAGGTAAAGAAACAGAAGTGAGTGCAGTAGACATCATCCAGACGGCTGACATCCACTGTTAGAGTAAAATAAAGGATCGCAGGAAGAAAAGGTAAAGAACTGAAACTGAGTGGAAAAGTAAAAGATGAGAGAAATAAGGAAAAACACACGGTGGATATGGGAAAATAAATGCAGATAGACGAGAGAAACATAAAGATGTGTAATACTTGTGTATAACGAGGTCTCATAGACGCTGGACCCCCTTTCTTCCCCATTGTGGGAGCAATTCAAGTTTGACTCTTCTATGTCATTTTTACACCAGAGTGCGTATTAATAAGTTTCAGCTTAATGAGACTCCAGTTTGATTAATTACTTTTAAATAATTAGAAGAAGTTCAAAAAGTATTACATTTGAACATGTTGAGAAAATGTTCTTTCCCAATGATTATATTGCAAAATACACTGATTTGCTGGTGGATCTAAAAAAAATTATATGAAAAACTTAATTTGAAAAAATGGTCAGGAATTGCACTAAATAGTGACTCATCAAGACCAGAAACAATCTGACAATCTATTCAGTCTCTCCAGGCTTATGTCTCCAGATTTTTAACTTGTCTTTATCATCTGGTGTTTTCCCAGAACCACTGAAAACAGCTGGAATCAAACCTCTCCTAAAAAAGGACAGTCTAGACAAAACTCAAATGAACAACTACAGACCGATATCAAATCTGCCATTTTTAAGTAAGATCATTGAAAAAGCTGTTTTCCATCAGTTAAATGAATACCTAATAAATAACAACTGCTATGATGTCTTCCAGTCCGGCTTCAGACAGAACCACAGCACTGAAACGGCTCTGACCAAAGTGACTAATGACATACGTTTGAATACAGACAGTGGAAATATGTCAGTGCTAGTTTTACTGGATCTCAGTGCTGCGTAAGATACCGTCGACCACGCAATACTACTGAGGCGACTGGAAAACTGGGTGGGTCTCACTGGGCCAGTACTAAAGTTACCATAGCTATGCAGATGACACACAGATATATATTAGACTGACAGTAACTTCACTTCTGAGCCAACAGAAATTACATGTGGAGTGCCCCAAGGCTCCATCCTGGGACCACTTCTATTCAACATCTACATGCTACAAAGGTCAGGTTTTTTTGGTGGACCAGAACTTCAGGAAGGAGATTGAAGATCCATCAGATGGTGAGCCAGAGAGTCCACGGATAAAGATACCTACATTGCATGTACACTACAACAGGTGCACCTGCAACCATTCAGTTATATATTTGTTTATTTGGGACTCAACAAAAAATATTGTTTTTCTTGTGCGCACTCTTTATTTTAAACTGGATCTTTATTATATATAAGTTCTTCTCAAAGTTTTTTGTTGTCATTTTAATGCTCATCTCCTTGGCTCCAGGCGAAATTAGGGTCTTCTGGTATTGGTCCATAAATTCTGTTACACCATCTTCACACAGACTAGTTGGTTACATATTCATCTAAAAACTACCAACCAGGCCAGAAACTTGGGTGTAGTGATAGACGCAGACCTAAATTTTGATAAACAGATTAAGACCTTGTCTTGCCTTATATGTCAATCACAGACAAAAAAATCTTAGCATTAAGTCTGGTGAAAATCCATGTGATGATTGTGCAATACCAATTCAGGCTGATTCTGCCACAAAACAATACGTTCTAACAAGTTTGCGTCTCCATCTACTGGAACAAGTTTCATATTGTCGTTTAAGTTTCAAACTGAGGTATATGTCTGCTTTTCTCTGCTTCGGAATCACATTAATCGTGTAAACAGTTGAAGAGTTACAGTAGTTAAAAGACTGAATGTCAACAATAGAATATGGTGATACTTCCCTGATCCAATTACTCAAATCAATAAATGAAACGATGACTTTAAAGGAGTCGGAGCATGAACCTCACACCAATGTCTCCTACAGACTGTATAAAACATGCTGAGCTCAGCATATTTGAATGTTCAAAAACAAACTGTCATAGCGTCTACTGTGTTGTTCATTTTCACCACAGTTTCAGCATCTCAAACGTATTTGAATGGATTCAGTAAACAGTTGATGTCAGGCTCAGCTATCCATCAATGAAACTGGATCACGGAGGCTCACTGGGTGTAGGGAAATGCTTTGGTGTGATCAGGAGGTCATGATTAAATTGGATTATGTAATTATTGTTTAATGATTGGTCAGGCGACCCCAGGTCTATTTATTAATCACAGACTTCCTTTGCTTGCTCATTATTTGGCAACATTAGAACAACGGGTCAGTGTGCTCATCTGGGGTCTAATTACATTGCCTGCAGATGCTGTCTCCTTTCAAAGTAAAATAACTTCCTTCCATGAAACAGAAATTTCACAAAAACCTGAGACTGTGATCGTGAGTTGGATTTCCTTTCACTTGTGACTCTCGGTTTGCCACTTTCTGGATTTCCTTTTAGTGTCTGCTCCTCTCACTGTCCTTGGTTTGTTCAACAGCTCCATCCTGTATATTTCAATAACTCGAGACCTAATAGAAAGAGCTCAGAGGAAATCAACAGTGTCCTTCAGTGTTTTGCCATCCATTTCCACTCTCTGTGGTAGGAAAAAACACTGTATTTGGAGGCTTTTTTTTTTAGTTTCCCTGCTGATTGAATCAAATTTTGCAAGCTTTTTCCATCCATCACCAAAAGGTGAGAATAAGACTGACAGAAAGTGAAGAGAAAAAAAACATTTGTGTTGAGTGCAGTCTTTGACCACGCTGAGGGTTTTTCTTTCTTTCTTTTAGATGTAACATAACTTTCACTTTGTGTACCGCGACAGCTCAAGTGTTCAGGTCAGGGAGCTTGTAGCTTGCCGTTGTAAATTAATTTTCTTTGTATACTATTATTTCAAAAATATACCCAGAAATGACATTTTAGGTTTAATTTTTTCATATATGTCCATCATCATCATATGGTACATGCCAATAAAACTTGTTAAAACAGCAAAAACAAAACTAAACAAAAAAAAATATTGGAGTGGGTTAAACAAAAATGTTTAGTTTGCAGAATCTGTTTAAAAAGCAAGTAAATATTTTAGGCAACATATGAAAATTCATACTGTCTGTGATTGAGAGAGAGCACAGAAAAGCACCAACTTAATATAACTTAACTCTATAAAAAGTGAAGCAGCAAATTTATTTGCAAATGTAACATTTTTTTTTGTTTGAGTATTGACCTGTGACTCCTCCTGGCTAAAATGAAGTGTTGCTGAAACGTCACGTAGAGCCCCGGGGGGCTTTTGTTTGAAATCCTGCTGTTCTCACTCCATTCAACAGCTGGAATCCACATTTGCTTTTCTAGGTTTGTTCAGTGTTTTGATCTTTTTGATAAAGTGTGAGATTTCTCTATGACTGAAACAAGTTGAGGAATGTTGATTTGAGAATTTAGAGCATAGATGTGTGTGTGTACACTCTTTAATGTGAGTGCAGTTGTATAAATAAGAATGCTAAGGGTGTGTAGCATTATTTAGCTCTGTCTGGATGGCTGCCTGTAGTTTATGGAAATTCATTACAAAACCATTACTAGCAAAGGTCAGAGGTCAGAGGGATGTAATATCCACTAATACATAAACCCCAATCACACAGACAGTCGTGCACACACACGTCTGCAGCTCTCGGCATGCTCCGACTGAAAGCATGCATCAGCCGGGATCGACTGGACGCTCCGCGCTCTGACTGGAAACAAATCACCACAACATACTGCCGTCTGCCGCGTCGGGATCGAAGCGCTGGACGCCATCGCAGCAAATCACTGCGGCCATGCTGATGAATCACTCCAAATCAGCTTCGTTAAAACAGCGGCACATCATCTGCAAATTAATTACAGCAATAAACTAACGAGGCAAAGTTTTATTACTTTACCTGCCATTTTACTCCCAAATGAAAGGTAATCGATCCTTTATTTAGGGGGGTTGACCTACAGGTGCTGCGGGCTATGGGGTTGTTCAGACCAGTGAAGGGTCGTAGACAGGGACGTCATGAAAATGGAACGCACCATTGTTGTGCTTTTAGCGAATGTATTGTGAAGCGTTTGTAAGAATAAAGTAAATTACTTGGACGTATGACATATGGGGGATGTTGGGTGATCGTGTTAATTCTGGTGAGCCTTTCCACTCAGTTAAGCCCCTGAGCGGTTCTCTCACGGGCCAAGAAAATCTGGCTACGGAGAAAAAATAGGGCGCCCGAAAATTAACAGCCGGACAACTTGCAACAAAAATATCGTTTTAAGCTTTCGACCTTTTTCCTTTTTTTTCTCTCTTTTATCGACCCTTTTTGTCGTTTAATTTCCTCTGTGACACTCTCTGTCACAGAGGAAATTAAACGTTTCGCGGCTCTGATCAGCTGATTCACGAAGAAAAAAAACAGTTTATTCTCATTCAAAGGCGTAAAAGTTCTGAAAAGGTTTTAAAATATCATTTTGAAAGGGTTTTCGGAAGTTTAAGCTTACAAAACCAGCTAAAGTTACGAGTTCTGCTTCCGGCTATAGATTGGTTCTGACGCCGACATGCGTGTGACCAGAGGCCCCGCAGCTACGTTAGCTTAAATGAGCGCTATATTGGTGCTTTCTAACATCGTCAACACTTTCTGCCAATCAACAGGTGGCTACAGCGGCATGCAATGGACGTACAACCAAAGGGGGCCCCCTAGAGGTAGAGTTTGGTACCATTGACATGAATACAGATGGACAAACAAGCCCGTTATCTCGGTTCAAATGAAATGAAGTCAATTTAGTCGCCATTTTTCCGCTGTGCGGTACTGATATTGCCTGATTTTGCCATTTTGGGATTTAAATGATGTTAGCAAGCAGTGACTGGTCAGAGAATCTGTCAATAAAACGCTTCAAATATTTAATTAAGGCATCTGATTGGCCAGTTTTTAACTTGAATAACTAGAGATAGAGAAAATAAAAAAAATAGGATTAGCATGAACATGGTAAAAATAGACATCAGATCAAGAATGGTTATTCTGACCAGTAGAATGACTGAGTAATATCTGTTTATTTTTCAATAGAAGTCTAAGGGATTTTGGCTTTATGAGACCAGCGGATACTTCCTATTTGGATCTTGACGGGGGAGGGGATGATCAGTCCACTTCTCTCTATGTACTATCTATGTTCGGACATCTTTAATGGATCCATTTTACAATGGAACACTAAAAATACTGTATGGTACTGTACTGTACCGCTCAGTGGAAATGAGGCAGAAGTCTTCGCTACGACCATATAGCCCACAGCATGTCCGCAGAAAAAAGGCGCATTAACGTTTTTGCTCTACGGCCTTGTTAAAATTTTACCTGTGCTGTAAAAAGTGAAACATAAGATCAATTAACAAAAGTTCTGTAATTTGCTACATTTAAAATTATTAGTTTTTCTCAAATACAATTTTTACTTTACTTTTTACAGCGTGTGTGCCCTGCACAGTTTTTCCTTTTTTTTTTTTTTGCCCCAATGCTCTACTTAGCTAATGTTATTTTTACAACTGAAGCTATTAAAAGAAAGAAAATATGAAAAAAGGTGTCATATGTTACGCTTTGATCACATGCAACAGACAAATATACTTCAAAAGAACGACATAATCAGTACGACAACTGATAGAGTTTCCTTTAATCAGAGCAGAATCTCCAATCAGCAAGAAAGTCTTAATAGTGAGTCATTGGTTTAAATTTGTCAGGGAGTAATTATGTAAAATTATGCATTTTAAGTTCTCCAAAGTCTCATTAGTGTCCAGCTTCACAGCAGATAGAAGTAACAGATATTAATTAAAGCTTGAACAAGGAGAACACAGTAAAACTCAGAACAAAGACGCTGTTTCTTTAAAAAAAGAGCTTACATGGACAAAAACGTGTTCCAGCTGATCTCTGGATGTTGTTTTGTTTTTTGTTCTAATAAACTAAATGCAAAAGAGGTCGGTGTTGTTTCAGCGCTCAGAATGTGTGTGGGGGCGGGTGGGTCATGCCCGGTAGATAAATATTAAACCGTCTTCAGGCTCCACGCAGCATTACCTTCTAACGGCCCGTTACTGATTACACCCACGGCGTCCAGCACGGGTCACCCTGTCATCGCTCCAGATCAAAGCATCAAGGAGGGGGTTTGATAGATCAAAGACATGAAAGAATGTCAGCGGAAGGAAGCTGGGTTCAATTCTCAGTCATGGACTATCAACAGAAGCAGAACAATCATTAATCCTCGGTAGATGAGTCTCAGAATCCTTGAAATAGAGAAACGGTTCATGTCAGGTGAAAACACTTTCTCCCTTTTTCTAGTCTCACTATCCTTAACCTAATAGTGTCCAGTCGATCATCTATCTATTAAAAGAAGCTTCCCTGCAATGCTGTAATATGCTGAAACTGCAGAAATTTCAAAGAAAAAAATGTTTTCAGGGTATAAGTTAGTTTTTTATTATTAGCCAGGGTGGGATTATATAAGTTTGCTTCCTTCCACTCCCTTTCAAGCAATCTACTTGTGATTCACTAAGTGATATGCTATGTATGTATTGTGACCTGATTGCTTGAAATAAACCATTTCGTTCATTCATTCATTCATTAGTGATTAAAAGTGATATAAATAGTTTAGTTGTTCTTCATAGAATCTGAATCACACTGTAAAAAGTGAAACATTGGATCAATTAACAAAAATTCTATAATTGGCTACATTTAAGAATATTATCAGATTATATCTTAATGTTGAGTGAACTAACAACTCAAAATTTTAATTTGATTAAAACAAAAAATGTTAAATGTACCAAATACAGAACTTCAGTTTTTTTCAGTGTATGTTAATTTCTTACACCAACAAACAAGATTCTTCATGTTTCATGAAGCTGAAAATAATCACTGTGTTACGGTAGTGAAGTGTACAGATATTCAGTCTGATTCTTTTCTATTTAGTGATTATGATTTACCTTTTTAAAATAAAATGCTTGTTCCTGTTCCCATATATAGTTAAGTAAAAGTCTCCCAAAACTGCAACGTATGCATGATTTTTTTCATCTTTACAGTGATATTTTTTGGGGCATAAGTTGTATTTTTTTTTTTAAATTTAACAAACAATACAGCAAACTAACAAAGAACGACAAAACAGGGAGGAAAAAAAACGTGTATTTATAAAAGATTTTTAAAAACTATACATGTTTTAAAAAGTTCACCAAATCAATGAATGAACAGATGCTTATTGATAAATAACAGTTTATAGTTGCATTTGTTTTTTTTTTGCATACTTTGGCCTGGGCTTAGACTTATACTCAACAGCGACTTATGTTACTTTTAATGAATAAGTATTGGCTCATATATTTGTTATTTTACCACTAACAACCACTAGAGGGCGCTGTAGGTGTGTGTATTGCTACTGACAGCAACACAGAAGAAGAAATTCCATCCAAAACAAACACGGAGGAGAATCTGATCGTTCTCCTTCTAAACTTTATGATATTTTTATTAAAAGAATCGAAAATGTATTATTATTATTATGATTGTTTTTACTTATTCTGCATCTAATGCGGGACAGCAAGTCCTCAAACTGGGTCACAGAGAGACGGAAGTATCGCTGAAAGCACAGTCCTTCAGACCCGGCCGGCCGTGGTTCAGCAGTAGGGCGGTTGACTCCTGATTGGAAGATTGGGGATTCGATTTCCACCTTGGGCCCTCGAAGGAGAGTAGAAAGCACTATACAAGTACACGACATTTACCATTTACCCAGCTTCGGAAAAGAAAAATAAGACTGAATGATCTCATAAACCCAGATGTTGTTAATGTTTTTGTAGAAATCTGTAGAAATGTTCTTTAAGTTTGTGTTTTAATTTACAGAGAGTCAAATAAAAATCTAAAAGTTTTTATTTTTGTAAATTATACTAAAGTGGTTAAAGTTTTGAACAAATGGATTCTAAAATGAATTTTTAATTCAACTAAAGCTGCTGCAGTAGTGGGACCTTTTTGACACAGTGTGGGTTTAATTTTGATAGGAACCAGTGTGTGCTGCTGTCAAAAGTAAAAGAAGTTACAACTG
>NC_050526.1:17508388-17508588 GCF_002922805.2 Oryzias melastigma | reverse complement strand
GACACAGGGTGGGTTTAATTTTGATAGGAACTAGTGTGTGCTGCTGTCAAAAGTAAAAGAAGTTACAACTGTTATATATATAGATATCCATATACATATAGACACTGCTGTAATTCAACTATTGGAATTTTTTATAAATAAATGTTTCATTGCCAAAAAAACATAAATATTGTGGATTTTTTTTAAATGATTAAATGGGA
>NC_050526.1:17501572-17507858 GCF_002922805.2 Oryzias melastigma | reverse complement strand
ATCTCATAAACCCAGATGTTGTTAATGTTTTTGTAGAAATCTGTAGAAATGTTCTTTAAGCTTGTGTTTTAATTTACAGAGAGTCAAATAAAAATCTAAAAGTTTTTATTTTTGTAAATTATACTAAAGTGGTTAAAGTTTTGAACAAATGGATTCTAAAATGAATTTTTAATTCAACTAAAGCTGCTGCAGTAGGGGGACCTTTTTGACACAGGGTGGGTTTAATTTTGATAGGAACTAGTGTGTGCTGCTGGCAAAAGTAAAAGAAGTTACAACTGTTATATATATATATATACATATCCATATACATATAGACACTGGTGTAATTCAACTATTGGAATTTTTTATAAATAAATGTTTCATTGCCAAAAAAACATAAATATTGTGGATTTTTTTAAATGATTAAATGGGACTCTGTGACTCTCGTTGGGTTCTGGTCTGAAAGAAACTTAACCAAAAGGCTCTTTTAGCGCCAAAGGTTGGCCTAGAAGAAGCGCCTGTCAACCATCGTGGAAAAATGCGCGTCTGGTGTGAATTGCAGGAGAGCGGATGCCGCACAGACTCCGCAGACTCAGTGTGAACCTAGAATTAAACTCTGGAGCGACTTATAGTCCCAGAAATAATGTAGCTGCCAATGTGTTTATGTCCAGAAACTCTACAGGTTCAGTAGTACTTCTACTTTAATAAAAATCCCCTCCCCCCGTTTTGTAAAGTTCCTAAACACACGTTTTGGCTGCAACAAACTTGAGGAAGGTGGTATGAAAAATGACTTTGGCGTGGACAGAAGAAACATCAAGAGAATGTGATGTGGAACCGCACACTGACAGTTCAGAGATTAACAGTGAAGCAGGGAAGTGGAGCACAGAATGCATCATTTTAATGGGGGCAAAAAGCGAGGCAGGCTGGAGAAATGCCTCACGTCTCGCTTTGTTTTATCGCGCGCTGCAACTGCAACAGACAAAGGGTTGACACTGAGCGATCGGCCTCAGCTTCGCACTGGACATTGCATCAGCAGAGGCTGCAGACTGAGAGAAATATATGTAAACACTTAAAGCGTGTGTTTATTTTAAAGGCAGCAGCTTCCCTGCATGCATCACTGCAGTGACCAGGTACCTACTGATAAACCTGCAACGACCTGATTAGCTGCACGCTGGATTCCCAACCAGCACAAACGCCGCTCAGGGCCGCCGTCCCGGCACAGATTTGTATTCATCAAGCCACCTTTTACCCAGAGTCAATCACTGCGGTGAGCGCTGATTGGGACTTTCAGACCAGCACCAGAGACTATTAAGCAGGACTCAACACAGCAGAGCTCACTCCATTTCTGAAAGTACGCCTGGAGAGGCGCAGATGGAGCCATCACCTCTGCTGGTTGTTAATTCGCTCTTTTTCACGCTGTCGCTCCTTGTTTCCCTCTCAGTCTCTCTTTGTTTGTCTTCCTGTCTCTCTCTTGCTAACTGCTCCACTGCGGTTTGCTGCTGTCAGCCTTGATTCCAGTAAACTTTTCCTCTGTTTCTCCCGCATTTTTTTTTCTTTTTTTGTGTGTGTGACTCTGTTCTCCCGCTGGTCTTGCTCTCCTTTCTGAGAGCAAACGAGTGCAGTGGCTGCTGTATAAATCAGGGACACGTGGAAGGATTCCAGCAGATCTGGGTGCATTACTGAAACAGTTAATAATTGATCAAGTTTCTCAGACCCACATCGTCTTGAGCGCGCAGATGTCTACACATGGTCGTCAAGCTTCGCCAGCTCTGCAGAACCGACGTTTTTTTTTCTTTTTCTTTTTGTCTTTTAACAAGGAACTGTTGGAAATCAACATGAAAAGAAAAAAAAAATCTTACTAAAACAAAAGCAATATCTGCATTCTACTTATGTTAATAGTTAATTTACTAGTAATTTGTTTAATTATATTACTTTAAAGGATTATGAGTAACACATAACTTTTTCGGAGTAATAGGCTAAAAATTGCTGTCAAAAAGGTCTGAATTTTGACCCAACCAGCACAAAGTAGATCTGTTTGAACAGTAGAAACATTTAAAAGTATAATAAACATATTAAACTGGTACTTTTAGATTACATGCAATTACATGAAATGTTTGGTCTTAACCCAGAAAAACCCAGAACCGTTTTTCCTAATATATATATCTATGTATTTGGAATACACCACAAACCAAGTAGACCACATGATGCATTTCTGATGTTTTTCTGTGACACCGACGTCTCTTGTGTTAATGACATTGTCTCTTAAATGCATTAGTCATTTATTAAAAATATACCAGCTTTGTACACAAATTTAAAAAAAATCTAAAGAACTTGTAGAACTGATCTATGAATTCTTATATTTTGGAGCTCTAGCAAGACATGAAAAACTAAAATTCTCTTACATAGTTTCTTGAAAAAAATGTCAATTTTATTTAGTAAATTAATTCAAAAGAACTATCAGGTTTTAAATTAATAAAATAGCTATACATATTTATGAGTCTATAACATAACTGCATCATGTTTCTGTTAATTATGAAATTGTGTAAATTGGATTTTGCGAAAAATAAATTAGCATAATGGAAACACGTCAATTTTATCAAAAAAAGTTTTTGCACTTCGAGGAGGTGGTTTTTGAGGTGTAAAGAAATTGACATATTTCTCAAAACTGCAACAGAAACTATTTTTTTTTTAATTAAATGAGTCCAATGACTAACAACCGGGCACCACAAGAGGTCCCACCGCTCATCAAAGTTACACGTGTCATGTGGAAAGGTTACAGGCTAACAAGGATAAGTTATATTTAAAAACTTTTTTTGATTATATCACACCTATTCAAAAAGAATAAAAAAATAAAAAACATTATATCACAAAGAAGTTGAGCTTAGTTAGTTTAACTTTACTGTGTAATCCATAAATGGCAGTCAGTGATCACTTCAATGGTATTCAACCAAAGTTTTCTTTTTTTGTCAGTTTTTTCCATCTCTGGTCCATTAAAAGGATCAAATCCACTCCAGGTTTTGGACCTTAGTATCTGGAGATGAGAAGTTTTTTTTTTTTTTTCACATAGATATTTTTTATGGAGTGGAAGATGAATGAACATACTGGGTTTTGTTTTTTACCGCTGCATTGAGGTCTCTGATGGTCCCATGCTGCTCTTATTCACCGTAACAGATGTTCTCTCTGTCCGTTGACTGCAAGAAGTTTCGTCTTTGAAAGCTGTCTGCTGGAGAGTTTGGGGGAATGTCATCTCTAAGGGGACGTTTCCGGTTGTGTGTTAATAAATAGTGAAATTGGCTGTTATTTTGTGCTAACAAACTGGAAAAATAGGCAGTTAGTCATAATGTGGCAGATATGTGAAGGTTTGCTGCAGGTGTGACAACGTCTTAAAGGTCAGCGTGGTCATAAATTCAAAGCAGAACCTGAATCTGGGAAACTTTTCAGCAAAATGTTCATAATGCAGACATTTGGCTTTTTATGCAATAATCAGACATAATGTATTGTACTGAAATGACTGTGCATCACAATAAAACGGGTTCAAGGACTCAATGTTGCACTAAGGGACTTCATTATTATCCAAAAATGAAACTTCTATCATATCACTTATATCAGACAGCTGAAAGAATGGAATCATTTAAAGTCCCATAAGCTGTTACGAACCTAAAGGTGTTTGACGTTTGATCCATCCCTGGAGGAGCGGTGAGCCACAGACACAGCGGCGCTCAGAAACCATTCGGTGGTTCAACCCAATAACCCAACCCTTTAGTGGTATTGAGCCAAAAAAAAATCTCACCTGAATTCAAATCATAGCATCTTAAAGCTGACTAAACACACAAATCTTTAAAAAGTTTGACCAATCGCCTGATATCCATCCATCCATTTTCCTGACCGCTTCATCCCGTTCGGGGTCGCGGGGTGCCGGAGCCTATCCCGGCCACTGATGGGCGAAGGCGGGGTACACCCTGGACAGGTCGCCAGTCCGTCGCAGGGCCAATCGCCTGATATAAACTCACAAAAATGTGTTTACGCACAAATAATATGTGGGACTCTTTTTTTTCTAGGGATGTAGGAAAAAAATTAATTTGCCAATATATCGCGATACTTCATCTGGTGATATATATCACAATATTTCATTAGGCGATATATTGTGATACTTAATTTGGTGATATCTTGGGATACTCCATTTCGTGAAATATCGTGATACTTCATTTGATGACATATCGCGATACTTCTTTTGGCGATATATCACAATACTTTATTTGGTGATATATTGCGATGCTTCATTTGGCGATACTTGTATTAATTTAAAACTTGTTTCATTATTTATGGGCGTCCTTCAGCGTCTTTCTTTTGTTTGACACTTCTTTTTTCTCATACAGAAAAAATATTTTATTTTGAAAATTGTTTAGGTACAGTCTTGAAAAATATCGTGATACATGTCACACTGTTAGCCGGGTATCGCAATACATATATCATCAGACTTTTGTCAATATACATCCCTAATTTTCACATCTACAAGTTTTATGATGCGTTTAAATGCTGCTTGAATGCTGGGTCATCACAGTTTTCTTATCAGCTGCTTTGAACTTAAAATATGAATAATATCTGTTGAAAACATTTTCTATTCCAGGACTCCACCTAATTCAGCATCATTTTGAACAGAAAACTGTTGAAGAAGAAAACTATCTAAATATAACTGGAAACTGAGTCAGGCAAAAGTTTAAAACTTTCTTTTATTTTCTAAAATGTTTTTATTTATTATTTTTTAGACAGGAATGGAAAGGAAACTTTTGTTCTAGCTCAAGAGGTCTTCATAACAAATATGAATAAAATCCAGGTTGAAATGATACTGAATGAGATAACAAAGACATAGACTAAACAGTATTCACCATGAAGACAAAATCCCCCAAACTAAGCCGGCTGTTATTACATAAGGGGCCAGCGAGTCGCAGCAAACGCTCTGGAGATCTGAGAATCTTCAAACAAATCAGGTCGGATTGGACCGTAGATCTGTATCGGTTTGAACTAACACAATACTAGAGCACACTCTCTCGCACACACAAATGAACACAAGCCTCTCTTGTAACTCTCGCCTTCTCATCCATCAACTGAGGTAATGGACCCTCTGACATTGTTTGAGTAACAGTTCCCTAACAGCTCTTCAGTGACAGAGGACTGATCACTTTGTGACCCCCGACCTGCCAGAAACATTCCAGACCACATGACCGGACCCCTGGTATGTGTGTGTTTTATGGACAGGAAAAAGAAATCCTCTTGTCCTTATTAGGATTTACAATCCAATTCAGCAACGTCCTAAACGAGAAGCGGATTTCACAGAAACCACAGACAGAATATTTTGAATGTGATTTTTAGATTCATGATTTTGAAGTAAGGCTGCATGGTGGTGTGATGATGGCTAGTTCTGGATTGAATCCTGGCCGGGTCTCGTCTGTGTCGATGCTCGCAGGTCTTCTCCAGACGCTCCGGATTCCTCCCACCGTCCATAAACATGTGTCATGGGTTAATGTATGACCCTAATTGTCTGTTAATGTGTGTCTGTGCAGGTGTGTGTGACCCTGCAGTTGACAGATGAACTTTTCAGGATGTAATTAAGTGGCTTGGATAGGCTCCAGCAGTCAGGTGACCCTCATAGAGCTAATGCATGTATTATGTGTGGATGGATGGATGGATATAATGTATTTATATCACAGTATATATGTAGTATGGATGGATGTACTGTAAGTATTTATGTATGTGGGTTGAATGGGAAGGTTGAACCTTTTTTCATTATTTAATCCAAATTGGGAAAAACTGTAAAATCAATATTTAGGCAACATTCATAAGAATATTGGAATATTCATTTATTTTATTTTCAGCAATTTTATAAACATGCTTCTGCGTGTTATCAGCTTTTAAACTCAATGAACGTCCTAATTAGAAATTGAAAAAGTAAATAAAAAGGCATCTGCTTATGTTAGGTATTTCCATGCAAAGGGCCTTGGAGAAGTCTACCTTTCCACCTCCCTCTCAGAGACACTGCAGCTGGCACAGTTGCTTTACTTTTACTTGCGTGCAAATTATCAGCAGAAACCCCCATTCTCCCTGTCAGCACTTAGACCAAAACCCTCAATCTTCTGGACGCAGACCAGATGTCAGAGATCCCGGGCAGTGGAAAGGTGTGGATATTCCCAGATTGTAAAGATGATGGAGAAGATAAACAATGATGGGTAAGGAGGAGAGTCAGCAGGACAGGGCAGAGTCCCAACGCTGTTCTGCTATGAGCGGCCATTCATCAGGTTTTCAAGTTGTT
>NC_050526.1:17497864-17501300 GCF_002922805.2 Oryzias melastigma | reverse complement strand
CAGTTGCTTTACTTTTACTTGCATGCAAATTATCAGCAGAAACCCCCATTCCCCCTGTCAGCACTTAGACCAAAACTCTCAATCTTCTGGACGCAGACCAGATGTCAGAGATCCCGGCCGGTGAAAAGGTGTGGATATTCCCAGATTGTAAAGATGATGGAGAAGATAAACAATGATGGGTGAGGAGGAGAGTCAGCAGGACAGGGCTGAGTCCCAACGCTGTTCTGCTATGAGCGGCCATTCATCAGGTTTTCAAGTTGTTGGTGATCTGTTTCCCCGTTCTTCAAGCCATGTTGCTGAGATACAGCCTGGCAGAAATGTAAGCAAAGGAAACTGGCTGAGCTCGGATTCCTCCAAGGAGCAGGATTTATTTTTTGGAGCAGATTTTGACTGCTTTTTTTTCATCTAAATAAAGTTTTGTAAATAATAAAAAAGAATCAAAGAATGTATGTATAGTCAAAAAACTGTATATGGATGTTTTTTGACCGCTCAGAAGACAAAAAGTATTCTATGAATGGCATATTTTAATATTGACCCAACAACTGAACATCTTAAATTGGAGCAAATTCATGAAGTCGACTCAATTATTTACAACTCAACAGGAATCTGATGCAACATTCAGCATGAGCAGTGCCTGTAAACCGCATCTTAACAGGTATGTAAAAAAAAAAAAAATAAAAATAATATCAATATTTTTCCCACAATTAGTTTTTTTATCTGATTATCAGCCTTAAATGAGAGAAAATGGCATAACAAACAATTAACATATCAATTCATTGGGAACACAATAAACCACAACCCAGTACTTTGAAGTGCTGGTCTCAAGTCTTGTAGAATGTGTCCCAGCCAGCGAGGCCAAGAGGGTTCATATGGTTTAAAATTAGCAGAAAATGTGGGTCTCAATTTGGTTTGTCTGCAGTTACTGTGGTGGCCCCACCTGTGTTTGCCCACATTAGCTTAGGTGGGGACTCAGTAGGTTGGCTTGCTACGCTAGCCAGCCTCCTGGTGGACGGCGTGTCATGCTAGCAAAGTCCACTGTAGAAGGCTCGCAAGCTCCGATTTATGGAGCTAGTGAGCTCTGGTATAGCAAGCTCTGCTGTAGCAAGCTAGCGAAGTCCACTATAGCAAGCTAGCGAGCGAGCTCCTCTGTAGTGAGCTCTGTAGTAGTGAGCTCTGCTGTACCGAGCAAGCAAAGTCCGCTGTAGCAAGCTAGCGAAGTCCACCATAGCAAGCTAGCAAGCACCACTGTAGCAAGCTCAGTTGTAGCGAGCTCTGCTGAATCGAGCTCTGCTGTATTGAGGTAGCATAGTCTGCTTTAGTTAGCTAGCAAGCTCAGTTGTATCGAGCCAGCGGGGTCTGTTGTATCAAGCTAGCGAGCTCCGCTGTTCCAAGCTACACTGCAGCAAGCTGGCAAGCTCCGGTGTATTGAGCTAGCAAGGTTTGTTGTATCAAGCTCTGCTGTAGCAAGCTAGAAAAGTCTGTTGTGTCAAGCTAGCAAACTCCGCTGTTTCAAGCTAGTGAAAGCTGTTGTATCAAGCTAACGAGCGTCGCTGTTTCAAGCCAGCAAGCTACGCTGTAGCAATCTAGCGAGCTTTGGCGTATCAAGCAAGCGAGCTCCTCTGTAGGAAGCTCCACCGTAGCAAGCTGGTGAGCTCTGGTGTAGTGAGATAACAAAGTCTGTTGTATTATGCTAGTGAGTGCTGCTGTTTCAAGCTAGCAAGCTTTGGTGTATCCAGCTAGGGAGCTCCACTGTAGCAAGCTAGCGAATTTTTTTTTTAGAATAGGATAGTTTATTTCAAACATGCAAAAAAGGGAGAAAAAAAAAGATAAAAATATACAGAGCATAAATCACAGCAGAAGAAAAAAAACAAAACCCAAACAAAACAAAACAGAACAAAAAAAATAAATAAAAAACCAAAATCAACAAACATGTTTGAAAAGGGGATAGGCAGAAGCAAATGCTTGCAAATTCGGTATATCAAACTACCTGTGTGTTCAAGAAACCTGATGGAAAGGTCAGAACACTTCTAGATTAGAAGCAGGTTCAAGCGGTTTCATCACAGTGCAGATAAAAAAAAAGAACAGAGGAAGAGCAGCAATCCTGAGCCTGAAGCTAAAAGTTAAAGATGCGATGTTGTCCAGGTATAATGTGACAAGGAATGAATACACCATGAACTCATGATAGATGTTTTGGAGATAAACACAGGACAGCAGAGTGAGATGGTTTGGACCCTCTGAAAGGAGGAACAGTGATTATGCTGCTAAAAGATGCTGAGGTAAGAGTAATGGAATCTCCAAACTGGTGTTTGTTCTCAATCCGGCCTTGAGATGCATCCTTTGACCCTTTAAAACAGGGGTATTCAAATCCAGGCCTCGAGGGCCGGTGTCCTACATGTTTTCCAACCAACCTTCCATTGAAGCTCCTTATTGGCTAAACATACCTGATCCTGGAAATTAGCAGCCAATAAGGAGCTTCAATGGAAGGTTGGTTGGAAAACATGTAGGACACCGGCCCTCGAGGCCTGGACTTGAATACCCCTGCTTTAAAATGTCATGAAGCAGATGGCAGGTCAAATGTGGAAATCTCCAATAAGCTCCAATCAGTAAGCCATAAAAATGTTGAACTGCAAATGCTACATCTCCCCTGACTGTTTTCTAAGTGACAGCCGCTCTTGTTTTTCCAATGTTTTTAACCGCTGTTTTCAGCTGCGAAAACCTATTTCAATCTATCTGAATGGCAGAGCGGCACCTAATCTCTGCTCTCTGTCAGTGCAGCGCTTCAGAGACAGATGAGGCGGTGTCAGGGAGGGATGGAGACAGGAAACGGAGTCAGAGGTTGACAGCAGCACAATCGCCTGCTGGGTTTTTGATTTGTTTGAGTGACCAGGTGGACTTGACAGCTGAGGAGAACAAAAGATGGCCTCCGTGGTGAAATTTGGGCTGACTGAGGGCGCAGAATAAAGATGAGGTGAACGCTTTCATGAACATTTGGAGTGACATACAGAGCAAGACACCAGGACGCACTACAGGGTGCACCAGATTAAGGACCCCCGTCAATGAATGGTCCATTTCTGTATTATATAAACCAAACTATGAAGGGCATTAGGCAAGACAAATGAGTCAGATAGAAATCTTTTACTCCGACTTTATTAAATGCATTCACAATGACTCCAGGACTTGTTTGTAACATGTTATACGCTCGTTAGCCACGTTTAGCATAAATACCTGTAACTCCCAACCACGTTTGCAATAACTAAATAAACAGACTTCTACAACTACAACAAGTGTTACTTTGACTTGTTAGTAAAAAAAAAACAAAAAAAAACAGTTTGACACGTTGCAAGTTAGCCACGTTAGCCGTGTTAATGTATCCATAATATTTGTAACTTCCAACCTTGTTTGCAACACCTAAAGAAAACAGATGGATACCCCTAAA
>NC_050526.1:17496436-17497714 GCF_002922805.2 Oryzias melastigma | reverse complement strand
ACATTGCTTCACGTTAGCTATGCTAGAAGCATTAGCCACATTAGCATACTTGCAATGCCTGTAACTCCCAATCTTGTTTGCAACATACAAAAAAACAGACTGAAAACAGTCTCACAATGCTACATGTTAGCCCTGTGAGTCGCGTTGGCATATTCACAAAACTCCCAACATTGCTTACAACAAAACAAAAAGAAGCTGATACAGCTAAAACAAATGTCACTGTGACACTGTGAGCAAACTTCCGAATTTGTTCGCAATGCATAAAAAAAAAATCAGGCACAGCTATTTTAACCAGGTTAGGAGCATTAGCTGCATTAGCATATTCCCAATACCTTTAACTCCAAAACTTGTTTGCAACACGTAAAAACAGACCGATACTGCCAAAAAATGTCACTGTGACTATACTAACTCACAATGTTGTTAGTAACACATAAAAAAGAGGCTAATATCACCAAAATAAAGTGTTACTTTGACTAAGCTAACTCTTAACTTTACTCGTAATGAGTAAAAAGAAAAACACAGTCCGACAAAGTTACACATTAGCTACGTTAGCCACATTAGAAACAATAGCCGGGTTAGCATATTTAAAACACCTGTAACTCCCAACCCTGTTTGTAGCACGTAAAAAAAACTGACACGGTCCGACAGTGCTACATGTTAACCAGGTTAGCTAACTTAGGGTATTCACAATTTTTCAAATTCAAACTCCCAACCAAATTGATGGATAGGCTACTGCTAAAACAAATGTTTCTGTGGCTGTGGTATGCCAACACACAACAACATTGTTAGCAGCACAAAGAACAAAAGAAAAAACAGGCTGATGCCACTAAAACAAATGTTTCTGTGACTATGCTAACTCACAAACTTGTATGTATTGGCTTAAGAAAAACAACAAAAAACAGTCCGACATTGTTTCACGTTATCTAAGTTAGCAAAGCTAGGAGCATTAGCCACATTAGCCTACTTACTTCTTAATTACTTAACTCAACTTTGTTGCTAATGAGTACAACGCTACATGTTAGCCTCGCCAGCCGTGTTAGCGTATTCACAATAACACCCAACCAAACTTTTTTAACAAAACACCATGTAGCTCTAAAAATGTCTTTGACATTAGTAAACTCAACACAAGGCACTCCAAATTAAAGGCACACTTTTGTTCTTAAAAAAAAAATGTTTATACGTCTGATAGTGCGGAAAATCCGATTATTCATCCATCACAGAATTAAAATGAAAAAATACAAATGTATTTTTAAAACTTTCTCATTTTTTCTGTTATGA
>NC_050526.1:17490240-17496185 GCF_002922805.2 Oryzias melastigma | reverse complement strand
ATGTTAACCAGGTTAGCAAAATTAGGGTATTCAAAATTTTTGTAAGTCCCAACCTTGTCTTCAACACATAAAAAAACAGACTGAAAACTAACAAAGTTAAGACACTGCTATATGATAGCCACATGAGCCGCATTAGCGTAATCACAATACTTATAACTCCCAACCTTGTTTGCAACATAAAAAAGCTGATACTGCTAGAAAAAAAAGTTACTTTTACCAAAGCTAACTCCCCACTTTGTTCTTAATGTGTAAAACAGAAAAAAACGGTATCAATGCATTAGCTACGTTAGCCATATTAGAAACATTAGCATGTTAAAAAAAAAGAAACATTAGCATATTCAAAATGCCTGCAACTCCCAACCTTGTTTGCAACATGTATAAAACAGACTGATACAGCTAAAAAAAAATGTCACTGTGACTATGCGAACTCATAGTTTGTAATGCACAATGCCACATGTTAGCTACATTAGCTACATTAGCTACGTTAGCTACATTAGAAGCATTAGCTGGGTTAGCGTATTCACAATACCTGGAGCTCAAAACCTTGTTTTCAATAAATAAAAAAAATAAATAAAAAAACAGGCTGAAAAAAAAACAGTCCAACAACGCTACATGTTAGCCTCGTCAGCCGTGTTAGCGTATTCACAATAACACCCAACCAAACTTTCTAACAAAACACCATGTAGCTCTAAAAATGTCTTTGACATTAGTAAACTCAACACAAGGCACTCCAAATTATAAGGCACACTTTTGTTCTTAAAAAAAAAAAATTAAGTTTATACGTCTGATAGTGCGTAAAATCCGGTTGTTCATCCATCACAGAATTAAAATGAAAAAATACAAATGTATTTTTGAAACTTTCTCATTTTTTCTGTTATGAATCCACTGCTATAAATGAGACGTACCACATTTGAGATTGTGGATCAAACTTAACTTTCCCCATCAAGGTTTGTTCCCAGGATCACACTTGTTAAAAAAATCAATTTGGGAAAGAAAAATGCTTTATTTATTTAAAAAAAGAGAGAGACAATGTCAGAGAACAGAACTTATTCCCTTTTAACCGCTGCCAGCACAATATGGCTCAACCGACATCCATATTAAAGACCCCAGTGCATTAATTAAAATGTGAAGCAACCGGTACACCCCAACTGCAATTAGAGCACAGGAAAGAATTTGGCCAAAAATAATCATTAAAACTCTGCATATCCAGCGCCCCATTTGGCACCAACGTTTCCCATTGTTTATTCATCTATTAACCTGAAATGATTTCACACAAACTCGTATATTTCTCCTGCATGTTTCTCTCAGACGGTATCTGGGAGAGGAAATCTAGAGTGAAATGACTGACGGGCCTGCAGGGACAAAGAGGAGCGACAACGTCGGCTTTTTGTCTGCTCTGCGTGTGAACAAACGTTTCTGACAACACTGTGATTTTAGGCCTGGAGGCTGAACCAACCCCAACTTTTTACATGCTATTGATGGTCTGACAGTGGACGTGCTTTGACCTTGACATGCACACAGATCTGGGTCAAACAGCTGCACATGATCGTAAAACTACAGACTTTCAGAGGGAAAAAGCCACAAATTCCCCCTGCAGCCAAATCTGAATTTGCTACTCTTTCAGTTTAAATATTCAGATTTTTTAGGGAGGAGACTCCACGTACGCTGTAAAGCCACACTATCTACCTCAAAAACAAATAACCAACAAATGTATAAATGTAGCAAATAAACAAAACCAACATTTCTTAGGAAAACATCAGAGACACAAACATAAACTATATGGAAGTATAAACACAGATAAAGTTGTTAAATTGTTTTTAAAAACATTTTTTTGCCGTTCAGTATATTTAATTAAGTTTGTAACAAACAGTTTTGTAAAAATTCAAAATTATTATTTTAATAATAATTTTTTTATGTCATTCAGTAAAAAAACAACTTCTTTGAGCCATTTACTGCCTTTCAAGGAAATGCCGGATTCACAGTTTTAGTCCAGTTTCTGCACACATGAATCCTTCGTTCCAAAAAACTGTTAAAATGATGATGTGAGGATCTTTATGAGGAGAAAGACAGAAAAATTACAACAAATATAAATCTAGAGAGAAAATGATTAAAGACAGCATTGAAAAAAAGTTGTAATCAGCTTAAACAACTAAGTAAAATAAGTCAGCAAAAGTGTGTGTAAAAGGAAGTCTTTACAAAGATTGATTACATTCCTGGTTTACACTCTGTTTGTTTTTTATGTTTTTTTCATTTTGCATCATATTCATGGAGAGGAAACAGTCTGCCATCCTGTTCCGTGTTTACCAGCCTTTGTTCAACAACGACTGTAAATAAATAAACAGCTAATATATAGTCATTATACTGTATTTGTCAAAATATCCATTCTTGCTCTGCTATTTTTAAACAAAATCTGTTGAATTCACATTTTTTTTTCGTGATTTTTTCAAATTTTTAATGGACCAATCAGATGATTCGGGATCAGAAGAGATTTTAATGTTATTGTGACATGTTTACATGCACAAAATAAATTCCAGAGTGTCTTTGCAGTCGTGTGTTGAGAAAAAAAATAAAAGTTAAACATAAAAGCATAAAACATAAAATAATAGCATAAAAATTTGAAAATAATTACCAATAAAAGTCCACTTATTGTGCATTGTAGTCCATGTATAGACCCATTCACTCATTCACACACATTCACACACTGGTGGGGGCTCCGCTGCCGAACACTGGCGCCAACCTCCCACCAGAGGCAATTCGAGGTTCAGTGTCTTGCCCAAAGACACTTCGACAAATGCGCAGGCAAGGCGGGAGTCGACCCCCAAAATCTTCCGATCAGGAGTCGACCGCCCTACCACGGCACCACAACTGCCCCTCAGTAAATAAAGAGTTAGCAATGTATGTTGGGGGGGTTCTGTTGTCCTGAAAAAAAAGGCCTGAAGCCACAAATGGCCCACCAGAAAAAAACAAAAAAAACAAACAAATGGTCTACTTTTGGGGATATATGTTAGTTCTGGGTAGAGAAAAATCAATAAATCGATTTCAAATGATTTAAGCTTAATAGATCAGTAATCAATTACAAAAAATATAAATCGATTCGATACATAAAGCTAAAGTCCACTAGCTTGATGCTAACGTTCAATAGAATTTCCCATAGGACGGCAAATGCTAACGTTCGGTTGACCAAAAAAATACATTAATGACTAAATGAACATCTTTACCCACTTACAGGCATTAATTCTCCAAACTCTTTTAAGGAAATAATTTTTAAAGTAACTATTTGTGGTCTAAAACATCGTTTTTTTCTGTCAAACTGTTGTCTTCTTCTTCAATAAAGTGTACTTCTATAGCGCGATCACCACCTAGTGGCCAAACGGAGACGTCCTCCAGGAGAAGCAGAACAATGTTTACAATGTTTTAAACATTTTTGTTTGAACTTCTGGTTTAGAGAATCCATGTAACCCTGTATGATATTAACAATCTCATTATTTCACTGATACATTTTACAATATGTGATCTGGATCAGATTAATATAGATATGTTCAAGTTAAATAGTAGATTTTTTATGTATTTCTAAACAAATGTGTGTAAATTTTTAAACTTAAGATGGAATTGAATTGAAGAATTGAAAGAATCTGAAAAAATCGGATTCAGGCTCCTGTGAATTGAATCAAATCGTTTCTGGAAATTATAACCGATACCCAGCCCTAATATATATTATTATTTATATACATATGTGGAGTCCATTTTACAGGGTTTTGCCTTTTCGTGACAGAGACTCAGAGTCGTCTGTACGAGTCTGATCCAAGTTTTTATTAAACTTACTAAATTCCAGTTGAGCTTTTTGGTCACTTTTTTCCTCATCAACAAACACGCCGAGGTTAGCGGGTTTAATTTCTCAGTTGCCATAAAAATGTTGACAACTTTGACCAATCACTGCCTCTGGTTCCAATATGGTGGCATCAGTGTGTGTGTGTGTGGGGGGGGGGGGCAACTGCATTGAAATCATCTCACGGGAAGTTCTTTTCTATTGTTACGTCACGCTCACTCCATCCAGTCCTCATCTAAAGCCAGTGGATAGGCTCCAGCAACACTGTGAACCACAAAGGGAAAGTAAAACCCAGATGAATGGAGGCTAAAAGCAGAGTTTTCTCTATTTATATGGACGTTCTGCAATAGTTCCAATAACAGTTCTATATGAAAACAAACAAACGAGTTTGAGTTGATTGAGGCTAACAGGAAGCCGTTCGACAGGCGCTGACCGAGTCTCATTTTTTGCAGAGGTTTCGGGACACTCCCAGCCCAGTGGAAAAGGGTGGACCTCAGCGCAGACAACAGCTAAAGTGCAAGCTTCATTCTTTCTGATAGTTTCCTGCAGACATATGCAAGTCACCCATCCAAGAGCACTCCAAGCGGATGGCTGTAAAAGTTTAAAAAAAGGAAAAAGAAGTCGCCTCTCAGACTCCATTAGAATCTTGGCAGGTTTTCTACGGTGTCAATATGTTTTGGCATTTAGCGGGGAGAGATAAAACAAGCGCACACACCAAACGGTTTCCGTCAAATTTCCATCCCGCCGCACGATAGCTGCAGGTGGGGGATGCAGCCAGCGCGTTTCTCTCTGGAAATCTCTCCGTTTAATTTCCCAGGCTGCTCGCCTGCTCGCCTGCCTGCCTTCCTGAGAGGATACGTTAAATGCGCTTGGCCTGGGGATGTTTGATTTCTCTCTGCTGTGCTCTCTTCCATCTGACAGATTGGGATAATAAGGAGAGCTAATTGGAGAGGCTGCTCATAGCTGATTAGATGTGATTTTATTTTTAAGGAAGCAGCAGCCTCCTACTCCGTCTAGATCCCCTCTGTCTCTGTTTCAGGAATTTTTTTTTCCAGAGGAAAGATCTCGTTCCAGATGTACAGCAACCAAGTGTGCATGTTTTACCTTTTGTGTGCAGTTTTTATTATCCAAGGCAAGCTGCTTTGCCTCTGTTTAGTTTTCTCCAGCCAGCTGAAAACAGCACATTGGGACACATTTCCAATTTCTACTGCTTAGCATCACGACGCCTCCTAATCCGTGGAAAATCGATGCCTAATAACCTATGAAAATGTACAACTGCTGTTTTACCGCTGCCAGAGGGCTTGTCCGCGTCCCCGGAGCATTAGCCTATAAATATGACTGCATTAGAGCTGGGAAAATACAAAGGAACAGGTGAAAAAAGTCGGACGACGTTTCTGAACTCTCAGGCTGAGAGGAAAAGAAAAAAAACACTGAAGTTTGTGTGAACTTTGATTTAGTCGTTCGCTTTTCTTTTCTTTATCTCTTAGAGTTCCAAAAACATTATTTTCAATTTAAGTCTCTTTGTTGTCCTTTCATTTAGTGAACCTAATCTTTACAGAGAAGGAAAGTTTACTTAAAAATGTGAAGATACAAGCAGAAGTGGGAACATTTTTATTTATTAAATGGTAATACATTTCATAATTTTGTTCTAGGGTTACTAAGAACACAGTAAATAAAGTCTGACGGATGGATTAATCTGTGATTCTTTTGCTCCTCGTGGTCAGGTGTGTCTTATTTATGACATGATTTAGAAAACAGAGCATTTACTGAGGGTGCACCCTATAATCTGATACAGAAGTTGCTTTTACTTAATGTAAAACCTCAATTGTCCCTTTGTCTTCATAATAGATTTTTTGTTATTTGATGTAAATTTAGGCCAAAATCATGTCTTTTGTAAAATGTGTCTAATAAAGAAACTGGAATTTAAATTTGGTGTCAAAACATTGTGCAAATTCCTTTATGTAGTTTCTTTTAATACAACATAGAAAGGAATATTTTAAATCTAAATTTATGCTTAAGTAAGAAATAAACTAAATTGGAATAAATTAATCACTTAGATTCGTAGACAAATATAAATGTCTTACAATTTTAAATTTTTTGGGCAACAAAGGAAGCCGAA
>NC_050526.1:17472248-17490163 GCF_002922805.2 Oryzias melastigma | reverse complement strand
AAAAAAAAAAAAAAAAAAAGACGAACAATTAGAACGCTTTAGGAAACATTCACAGCCTCCATTAACGTACATGCAAATATCAAACGCTGAAGCTGTCAGCATTTGATGTAATTCATAAGCAAACGCTGATGTCTGAGTTTAGATCTGACCCACAAGCTGTTAAACAAAGTCACCTTTTCTGGCAAAAAGCAGAAGTTTGTTTTCATTCATCACTTTATTTGTTCAAAAGAAACAGAAATGAGTAGAAAAATAGCAAAAACACAATCTAACATAGCAACAAAAACACAGCAATGTGTTGTGTTTGTGGTGCTTCATCCACTTTGCTTTCCTCCCCAAAGCCTTCTCCTAATAATGCTCATAACTTGAGTGTGGCTTTGACTACTGTGATAGCTCTTCGGAGGAATCGATGCTCAGAGAGGACCGAATCAGAGCCTCGGGGGAAACCAGAGCGACACGGGCCGAGTGTCACACTGTGGGAAAAGCTAGAGAGGAGAGGGAACAAATGAAGATGTTAGGAGAGTAAATGAGGAGAGGAGAGGGGAGTTGTGCTACAGTAGTTTGGTCCTTACATTACAAAAGTGTGTGTGTGTGTGCGATGTGTCTAGATGTTGTGTCTCTTGAAGGTCGAGACCACAAGAAAAGATTCATTAAACACTTTTATTAGGACTCCTTGAAGCAGAAGTTGTGAAAAAATTAAGGACTTTTTGGGTTTGTTTCCGTTTGGAGTTGAAGACTAAAAGAACCAAATGTTTTTAAATAATGATACCGCTATGCTACGTTCACACTGGGCTTGGAAACGTGCAACTATCAATGAAAAGTCGTAAATGTGCATTCCAAAGTTTAGGAAGTTTTTAAGTTCGTTTTCTGTCTCAACATCCAAAATATCTTCCAGGGATTGGACATTCAGAGTTAAATTGAACTTAGACCAATCGGGGACTCAGAATTAAATGCGACGCATGGATGGCGTCCTTTTCAAGTCACATAAGTGCCAACTTTTATTGACTGATCGTGAGGGAGAAATCGTGCTTTGTGCTAGCTGGATTTGTATGACCCAATAATGCTTTATTAGTTTTGATTTATTTACTAAACCTTTTGCTAAGACTTGTATTGAACTTAATCTCTAATGCTCTGTTCACTCCAGGCTCAGAAAAACACGTTCAAGCATGCACTTCCAATGACGTAGGCGAGCGCAAATGCGTATTTACGGTTTCCACGTTCAAAACTCTTACATTCATCCATCGCTATGCAAGTTTATAAAATCATTTTTTGACTCTAGGCACAAAATGCACAATGAATGCATGTTGACAGGTCAACACGTTCTCACTACCAAGTCGCCAAGTCACCAACTTGTTTTGTTTACATGCTCGCTATTCATAAAATCAAGTGTCCGTAAACCTTGGGATGCGGTACCATACGCATGCAGGACGTGGTACCAGATGCAGAATGCTACACGGACTGGTCCTCAGGACACGGCCAGTACCGGCACCCTAACCCAGTACCGCTACTCTAACGTGTTACCAAACACGATACCAGACACGGTACCAGATACAGTACTGGGCCCAACCCGGTACCAGAAGGTACCCGATGCAAACCGGGTCCTGGTTAGGGTTAGAGTTCTGGTACTGGATTAGGATACCTCTGCGCTCCATTCTCCGGCACTGGACCGGTACCGATTCACAACTCAGAGGTTGGGGACCCGTGATTGAATGGGAACAACCAGCACGTCAACAGACGATGAATTTGGGACACCCAAAATGTCCATTTTTGACACGGAGGGGTTCTCAACCAATCGACTTGGGAATGAGAATGTGTTGGACGGGTAAACCAGTTGAACTTTGACCAATCAGAGACTTGGATTTGGCAGTGACGCATGGGTAGGATACTTTTGAAGTCACTAAAGTGCTAACCATTTGATAATTGATCGTGGAGGAGAAATTAATAATTGTGGTTTGTGGTCAGACAGAATCCTATGACATCAAGTCTTTCAAACATAAGAATAGAGCTGAGAAAGAAAGAGCAAAATCTCCAGATTTGCACGATTACGACATTTTGTACCAAGCCTCTTCCAACTGTGACTCCATGCGCTAGCATAGGTTAGCAACAGTCCAGTGGGAATATGCTAAAACGTGCTTCACATGCCCAGTGTTTACGTAGCATCAGGCTGACACTTGTTTATATGTTTTTATTGTGCCATCAATATTTTAGTTCTACATTTTCATTTTTCGGAGCAATTAACACATTTGTGAAACTTTTAAAGTTTAACATAACAAATAATAACAATTTTTTGAAAACACCGTCTAACTACCATTTTTTAAATACATTTTTAAAAACTTGTAAGGAACTTTTTTTTTCTTTAAATGTTTGTAAAAAGAAACCTATTAACTTTGCATTTGAGAACCAAAATAAAATCAAAGTTGACTAGATGGCATGGTGTTTGCAACTGTATTTTATTTTGGTGAATCTCAGAATTTTCAAAATAGTTGAGGTTTTTTGATAGAAGTATACAACATAATATATACTAACTTAAAATGTGGAAGGAAGGACAACATTTTTCATCAACTGACTGATGTTCAGACCGGTAGAAAAAGCTCTGCTGTGTGACTCCTTGCAGGACCTTCACTTCATCATGAGAGAATGATTAATGACTCTGAATTAACCACTGATGGAAAATAGTGAAATACCTATTTTAATATCAAGGATTTCTTGCAGTAGTTAAAGATAAGCTGCTATTCAAGGTCAAGGATTATCAGCTATCAGAAAGGAGGATTCTTTCACGGATTTGTCCGTCAATGGGCAGTCAGTCACGTTTGCTGTTCTTACAAACGTGTCTGTAAGACTCAAAGACAAGAGCAATGAAAGAGTTGGACCACTACCAGAGGCCAAAACCTTTATCAAAACTGGAATTAAAGCAGGGTAAGTTGTAATCCAGATTGATGGAAAAAGAAGATAGAGTTTATAGTCCTTCAATTAATTGAAGAGAGAATTAAGATGCTTAATACTCATCTGTTGAAAGACTTGCTTTGACTAAAAAAAGATGCGGTGCTGGTGAGCATTATGGCTTCCAGAAGGTGAGACGGAGATGTAGTCTCAATGTTCAGTAGAACATCAACACTTGTAGTTAGGAAGAAGTGGATTCGTGAGGCTTGTTTCAAAGTCAAGGAACAGGCAGTGGTCAGGAACTTGATGTGGCAACAGAAGGTCGAGACAGACAGTGGTCAGAATCAAAGAGTCAAGCAAGAGTCAGGATTAGATTTCAGCAGCAAACAGTAATGAGGAATACAAAGGTTGGAAATGTAGATTGGCATGAATGAAGCACTAGAACGAGACGCAAACATCTCAACAATCTGGAGCCAACGGATCTGTATTAAGTCTTTATGCAGATATAATGACTATAAAGGCATTCAGTTCAATCCAATTACAGCCATTAACCTAAATACATTAGCTGGTAGCTCCTCCCACATGCAGCTGTGGCGTCAAGCTCAGGACCACATGTTTTGGCAGGTGACGAGCAACTAATTCATCACAAGACAAAACAGGGGCGGGGCACGCAAATCGCATTTGGTGTGAAAACATCTTTATACTTCATTTCCATTCCACTCCAAAAGTTTTTTAAAATTAAAGTCAATAAAAATATACTCCAACTGTCTCAATAGGAGACTCTAAGAACCTGTATGTCAGCGAAACACGCCAAAGAACAACGATCTATCTCCTTTCTGGTTGTACAGAAATACAAATACAGCAATACAAGTTGTGTGCAATTGGGATTTAAGGAAAAAAACAAACAAACATGGTCTCTATGTATTTGCATGTGTGTAAACATTTATGGTTTAACGCAGTTCATGCCGTCTTTTGCACTGAGCGTGTTACACATTTACTGAGAAGCGTAAACAGATCGAAACAAATTCTGTTGAACCGAAATTCCTATAGAAAGAACAACGGCACTTCCAACTGCAACAGACACAAACCCACGTGAGCGTGGGCACAAGTGCTAATCTACACATTTACGAGGCTACAGGCTGCATGCAGGTTAATGCGTTTAATGCGTGTCATCATTAAAGGCCCCTCGCTCTTGATTTCACATTTCTCCACACAGGCGTAAATGAACTCCTCGCCATCCGTCAATCAGGCGGCTGATTAGATCGAAGTGTCAGCGCTTAAACAGATTATACAAGCCAGAGCCGAGCAATACTGCGCTCCCACTCTCGATCCATTGCTTTAAACTTCATTTTGAAGACAGCCTCCTCTCATTTCCAATATCTGCACCAGCATGCAATTCGGCTAAAAAGGGATGGAGGTTTTATGAGATAAATTGGCGCGACTCCCTCGCTCTGTCTGCCGTCACATTCAGAAAACTAGAGCTTTAAGGAGAACGTCTCTTTTACTTTTAGCTCTGATTCTCCTTTAGCTCAGGTAACAGAGCAGCTCAGGTAAAATCATTCAGATCAACCAGATTACTAAAGAAACAAACAAACCAAAACTTCAACATCGGTCTGGACTGCAGCCAGCAAGTTAAAAAGAAGAAATATGCAGCATAAAATAAGCCTGTTTGCAGTGTTAGTTCCTAGAAGAGTCCAAGGGCAATTACTCCCTGACGTCAGACAGTTTTTCTCCCAACAATATGATTCCAAGAAGATGACCATTAAAAATTATTTTAAGAATTTTATCTTTGAACGATTCGCTTTTTCTCTTTTTCAAAGCTCTTTATATGGGAAGTGACTAATGCTGCTGCAGGTCTTTACTAAAGGTAAAGAACATTCAGATGATCAGCTTTGTTTTCATCAGACCTCCTCAACCTTAATTGATGAATGTCAGTGAGTTGAGGATTGCATTAATGAGTCAAATTCTGTGAATGTTCAGATTCCTGGAAGCGCAGAGGAGGAGGAGGAGGAGGAGGAGGAGGAGTCTACTCTGGTTGATTCATCAGCTGGACAGCAGTTATTGCTCTCTATAGTGTATCATGTTCAGCTTTTATTACCCATAAGAGGAAATGAGACTCACACGAACACTCGAGTGTTGGATCTCATCAGGCTGCAACTCCTGGTGTCATATTATAAAAGACATTCCTGACGGAGTTTACAAAATTCCTCTAAACCGTTGTATTAGTTCTTCTATTGCTACATTTAGGAGAATTGGAGAAGAACGCAAGTTTTTAACCCTAGAGCACTATTGCTGGGTGAGTTTTACCCAAACAAAAGTATTTACATGATTTCCAATATATTGTGTTTTTCTGAGTGTCATGGTTCCCTGGGAAAAGTTGTACCAGGAATGGGTGAACCCAAGACCAAGTCTCCAGTATCATTATTATTACTATTTTTTTTTTTTTTTAGGAATTTTTTGTTCTCAAATTCCTAATTTTTCTGCCTTTTTTTAAGCATGTTTTTAGGATCTTCTTGTGCTTATATTGTCAATGTCCTACTTAAACCACAGTTGAAAATAAAATAAAAGCTACTCTAATAGAATTGAATTGAATTCCTTTATTGTCATTGTAATGTATCACGTGTTGTCATATCTTAATCTATTTTTTTATGACAAATACTTTTTATTGGGTATAATATATCAGGTTTATAGTGACAGTGTTCTAGGGTTAAAGAAGCTTTTATCATATGGTGTTCACACTGAACTGTCCCTACCAGATACTAACGTGTCGCTATTGGAAGATGCTTGGTGTGAAATCTCACCAATCTCGCTCCAGGGTTTTTCTTTCACAACTCTAATCCAATATATAAAAGTCTTGGTGCCATATCATTCCAGCTGTAATTATTCACTTCTGCTCCATGATCGATTTGAAAACTTGCGTGAAAATAAAAGGACACCACCCATATGTTACCCATATGCTACCAAATCCAAGTCCCTGATTGGTCAAGGTTCAACTGGTTCATCAAGTTCCTGACAGGTGATGGCTATACATTTACAATATTTATAAGTCATGTTTATTATATAGATTGGCCAGGGGTGCGACTTATTTTTGATTTTTCAAAAACATAAATAAGCTCATATATTCATTATCTTCCCACTGACAACCGGTCGCCTTTTACTAACAACTAGGGGTGTGCCAAAATATCGATATTACGATTTATCCCAATATTTAGTCCTATGATTGATACTCGATGTGTTCTCACCAAGTATCGATCTTTTATTTTCATTTGAAGACGCTCTAAAACGTATATTCGTCATCCTTGGGTGACTGAATTTTACAAATAATTTCAATTCAGTTGGTGTCAATGCTTGTCAAAGACAGTATTACTCATTTGTACAAAAGTGTCTGATACTTGTTGCACAAAATAAGACAAAAGTTGTTTATTATGATTGTGTTCAAGCTAAATATATATATAAAAAATAAAAAGTAAATACTATATTTTTCCCCAGAATTTGTGTTCTTCTATGTGTTGAGAGTTATTGGAGACGATTTCTTACCAGTTACTGCAGTATCGCGATACAATCGATATCGTCAGCCATGTATTGTGTTTCGCAACGTATCTTGAGGTACCCAGTGATTCCCAGCCCACTAACTACCACTAGGGGGCACTGTAGGTTATAGAATTGATCCTCTGGGATAAATAAAGTTGTTTGAGTTTGAATAGGTTTGTGTATCAGTATTTGCTGCTGACAGAAACGCAGGTGAAGTGTCGTCCAAAACAAACATGGCTGAGAATCTGATCGGTTCTCCTCATGAACGATATGTTGTTTTTTCAACATCATTATTGCTTTTATTTGTCTCTCCTTGGACTCATGCGGGACAGCAAACTGAGTTACAAACAGACAGAAGAGCAGCTAAAACATCCAGATGCAGCTCCTGCAGGGTAGAATGTAACGATTGCTGTAAGAAAAAGAAAAAACTGAAAAACCCAGACATGATTATAGATGCTCAGAATAAATAAATGAAGGTCGGAGTCTAAGTAGTGAGACCTTCCTCTCAACTGAAAGGTTCTGCTCTTCTTCTGGGGGGACCCTGAGGCACCAGATGAGAGACATAGTCCCTCCAGGTCTTCCCAGGGCCCGCTTCCTGGTGGGACGTGTCCAGAATACCTCCCCAGGTGTGCTTCCTGCGGGCATTTAAAAGAAATCCCTAAGATATTATCTGACTTCTCTTGATGTGGAGGAGTAGCGGCTCACTCAAACGCCTCCCAGGAGACAAAAATGATAAAAGTCAAACTGGTGGAGCTCCTTAACTCCACAGAATTCAACGAAAAGCTACAACTATTTACGTTATAAGTTAAAGACATAAAGGGATAGGCCTAAACAAGCATTTCCTTCTGCCTATCCCTTTTCAAACATGTTAGTTGATTTCGGTTTGTGATTTTTTTTTTCTTTGTAAGTGGAGATTGTATTGTTTTGTTTTTTTGTTTTGTTTTTTGCTGTGTTTTATGCTCTGTATATTTTTATCTTTTTTCTTCTTACATGTTTGAAATGAACTTAAATCAAATCTCAAAGTTTGTCCAATGTGATCCTTGACACTAAAACTTTTATTTTAGTTATTATATATGTGATGGTCAAACTTAATTAATAACTTGTTCAAAAAGACAATTATGAATCAGTTAAAAAAGTAAAGAAAAGGAAAATTTAGAATAAATGTCGACGTTCTTTTACCAAAACAGTGGTTTTCTATTGTCTGCATGTAAAAGTCAGCACATCCCTGTTATTGTCTCACAGCATCCCCACAGAGAGCTTCTCTAATTGGCTTCCTTCTCTGCAAGGGCAATCAAAATGGCTAATAATTGGAGCAGCGGGGGCGGCTGTGGGTTACCGAAGGTCACAAAGGACGCCCTGCTCCACTCGCCAGATTGTTCTCTTCCTCTCTTCGTCTTTCCCGCTTCTCAGCTGGAAATTACAACCTTTATTTGGCGGCTTACATCAGGAATGAGGAAGTTTGTGGAACTGCTGCAATCAGAGCAAACGTTCGGCCTGGCTTCTAAACGGCTGAACGGTGTAATAGGATGGTGCCTGTTGGAGTATTTCTCACAACAATGTAATTGTTTAAGACGGAACACCAGTTTATTTCTTGATAGCCGTCTTGTTTTTGAAAGAGCTTTGATCCAAATCTGGACTGAAATAGTCAAAGAGAAATCTGTGTGCAGGAGAGTCAGACAACACCAACCTAACATCCACAGACGTATTGATCCCTGCCTGATACCGATCAGTTACATCAATACTAGAATGAACACACAAGTGAATAAAAAATAATAATAATATTAATATTGGAGTGTTCTAAAATACATGTACTGAAAGTTGGCTGCTTGTAAAATAATTACATGAATATATATATATGACATATAAAATGTATTTAAAAATATACATTCTTTTTGTACTAAGATGCTCTGCGACAGACTGGAAATATGTCCAGGGTGTACCCCGCCTTCACCCAACAGTCACTGGGATAGGCTCCAGCAACCCAGTGGGTTAAAAAACCGATGGATGGATGGGTTAGTGGATGGATTGATGGATGGATGGATAATCTACAAGCCATTTTCTTCAGTAACATACATTTTTTATTACTGTAATATCTTGTAAAGGTATTTCTTTGGCCCTGTAAATTGCAGCTTCAGAACTTTTCCTTATTTTGGACAAACACTGGTTGATGATTGGACGGGACTGTCTTCACGAGGTTCAGTTAAAATTTTAGCCAAACAAAGCAAAGGTGTGAATAAACAATCCAGACTGAATCACTGTAACTACAGTCTGTTGAGGGGTGAGAGGTGTGAGAGGGGGTTGAAGATTGTGTAGGTTGGGGGAGGGGGGGTATTATTATTATTATTACTTTTAAATTATTGTACTTCTTTTATGTTATTTTGGTGAACATCACTTTGCATTACATTCTGTATGAAAAGTGCTACATAAATATCGATTGATTGTTTGTTGCAACCATGTGGCGCTATTTGATCCGTGTAGCTCATAAGACGAGCATCAGCCTGGGTCACATGACCTCAGTTTATTTTGTATTATAGTTTTATTCTGAAGCTTTTCTTACAAAAGGCCTAAAAATCCTCAGGGGTCCAATTTAGCAGATCTATGTTTTTTCTAAAGCATATTTAACAAACGTTTCTTTGCTTTGTTTTTTAAATAAAGAATCTTGTTTGTGAGATAGTCTTCCTCTGCACCAATCCATGTGATACATTTGCACAAATACCACAGTAACACGCCTGACAAGAAAATCCTGGTATGTATTCAGTTTCCAGAGACTAATAGTGAATAGAAATGGTTCCACAATTTCATCCAACTTGTTCAATTCCTTGTGCAAACACACCGTAGGCCAAGTTTAAGGATGAGCAAGTGGAGCACAGCTAGCAGCTTGAGCACATAATCCCAAGTACAACATGGCACAAAGAGGAGAGGAGGAGTGCATGAAAGGAGAGGAAGGAGAGAGTCAAGAAATAAAGATTAAAAGAAAAGTAACAAGAAAAAACAAGACGGGAGAGGTGGCTGGAAGAGAACAGAAATTGAAAGTACAAACCTCCACAAAAAAGGTGAAGAAGGTCTTAAAAGTAAAAGCACAAACACAATAAAGGCAGATTCCAATTCTCACTTATAGATTTTCTATTTCTATGCTCTGGTCTATACCATAAGAGGCTTTCTATCATGATTCATTCAAGTACTTCAGCTACATTTATCTAAAAAAAATAAATCATTTATTTTCCAATTTACAATTATTGAAGATGAAGAAAAGTCACCAACTAAAAAGAGAAATGATGGATTTTTGTTGTATTATTGGATGAACGTGATTTTCCACATCAGTCTTTAAACTTCCTGACAGAGCAGGACAGCTGCAGGTGGATGTCTTCACATTGACCTCAGACGCTTCCCTGATGGAGATGCTGCTTGTAAAGTTTACACTGAGATCAGTGAGGTGTTTGCCTCAGTTTTGTCTACATTGTGCTCTGAGCCACTTTAGGCAGGTTGACAGCTGAGATCCAAATACAGGAGGCAACTCTGTGGTGTCTATTTTGGCATGTTGCATCTGATCGGTGTCTGTCCAGAAGCTCTGAACTGATGAGCCTCAGTTTCAACACATTCTCACTCCCAATTCGTCACATATGGACGTATGGTTCGGACCCCCACCGCGTCACTTTCTGATGTTTTAGGTGTCCCCAACTTGTCGTTGTTTGATGTGCTGGTTGTAAGGTCCCCAATTCTTGGGAGGCGGTACTGGGGTGAGAGTACCAGCACTGGGTTACAGTACCAGTCTGCGTTCCGGTACCGGGATATAAATTGCTTAGTACTGGGCCACAGATGGAAAAAACAATCCATACGCTAATCTGGGGTTCCCAAACTCTGGGCCCTGAACTGGTACCGATCTGAGGGCTGGTTGGTACAAGGCTACAGACACTAGTCAGAGGTACCCAACTTTTGTGATGCGGACCAATGCCAATACTGAGAACCAGAGCTGATCAGTACCCTAACCAGGTACTGTTACTGGTACCCTAACCTTTACCTGGTACCAGCTCTACAACCATTACTGTGTCCGGTACAGCGTCCCGAGGGTTAGAAACCCGGGATTTAATCAGAACAGCCAACATGTCGAAAACCGTCGAGTTGGGGACACTCAAAACGTCAGAAAGTGACATGGAGGGGTCTGAAGAAAATGTCCATTTATGATGACTGGGGAGAGAGAATCCATAGTCGGTTTTCATGACTGCCCAAGCAAGTGTCAAACTTACCAAACTAACCATACTTTAGGGTGACAAGGACACAGGAACACACCACCCTCGACAACACGCGTTGAAGTGACCACTTACAATGAGAATTCTGTGTAAACGCAAGTGTACGCACATCTCAGGCTTCTGGACTCCAAACTCATGTCACTACACAAGTTTTTAAATCAATTTTTGAGCTCTACATACAAAACACTTGTTAAAAGTAAATCAGTTAAACTTTTAACAATCGGGGACTCAGATTTGGTAGAAACTTAAGGCATTGTCCTTTTTGGTTCATGGAAATAACTGAAAATTGATCATGGAGGAGAAATTAATAACTGTTGTTGGTTCCCAGACGAAATTCTTACACCAAGTCTTTCATATTTTGGAATAGAGCTGAGGCAGAAAAAGTCTGGAGCAAAATTCACAAGACATTTGACATTTCACACCAAGACTCCTCCAACTGAAGGTGGCGAACATAAGCTAGTATCGATTAGCAAAGTCCAGTTTAACCACAAGTTAAAAGTACCTTTACAGACCCGTGTTCAGCACGTACTTGAACACGCGACACAAGCCGACTGTGAACGTAGCATCATGAGTATTGCACAAGTACAATTTAGAACAGGATTGTGTACAAATTAAAACTAATCATTTGGAGGTCCAGCTTCTAAATCAAGAATTTAAACTTCAAAGAGCAAAGCTACTAAAAGGCTTTTGTAAAGAAGGACTTGAAATTTCAGCAGATTTTAGGGAATTCTTTTGCTTCTAAATCCTAATTTATGCAACTTCTTAGAAATCCACTGCGTGGCATCACAGTACAGATTTGCCGTTTTTAATTAGTAGCAAGATTTGACTCTTTTTGAGAGAAAAATCTGTCAGTTGAGTTAATCTTTGTCTTTCTAAGGCAGAGGAAGACAAACTTTTTGACGGACCAGGACCTGATATTGTTTTGGCAACCCAACTCATAACAGAAAAACATGGGATCTGGACATATTTATATATACATATATCATAAAACAGAACATTTTGGAGTTTTTGCTTCAAAGTGTGCGGCCAACAGGTAGATGTCCCTCAGAGAAAAACACAAACTTAGAGAAATGCTGCGTTCATGTGGTGTTGGGATGACGGATCGACTCGGAAAAAACACACAATTACGTCAGAAAAAGCAACAAGAACCTTTGATCTGAATTCTGGACTAATTTAAATGAAACAGTCCAGAAACTGTTTTCTGAAACAGGTCAACACTCTTTAAAATCATGAAATTAAGGTCTTAAACTCGTTTTTCATACAGCAGTAGAGTAAAAAGCCCTAATTTGCTCGTACCCAGCAAACAAACTATTACATTTATGCATACTACTATATCATTTACACACACTTCAGTACTTCCACGCACTGATTTCACTGCAGGAAGAGTTCTTCACATGATGAGGGCCAAATGAAAACTGTTTACTATGAAAGAAATATTTCAGTTGAGCCGCCACTTTATCAGCTCAGTGATTACAAACTGGCTTGATTGTTTAGTTCGTTTTTTGTGTTATTTTTAAATATGCACATGGGAAACTAATTCTGTCTGAAGCTGCTTCGGCTAAATGCCTGCAGATGAATTTAGTTATCACATCGCGGCCTCGTTATTCCGGGGCGTAAATCTCTCGTAAGGAAAACAAGTCAAACATCTGAAGACGGAGTGTGGCTGAGTGTACGAATGCATTACTTTCAGTTCCCACTTGTAAATGAAATTGGTTTCCTTTCCAGTCGTAAGCGCATTTGCTCTGAGTACATTTCAACCTTCACTTCCCCAAGTTAAGATGCAGGAGCAGCAGCGCTTCGCATGTAAATCTCTCAACTTGAAGCACACAGCCTACGCTCACTGGCTTGCCCCCTCTGTCCTTTTCTTCACCACACACACTCATAGACACACACAAAGCTTCCCAGCAAATCCAGCTCTGACTTCAGCTCTCTAAAACTCCATAACTTGATCTCCCATAAAATATTTCGAGGGCAATTCCAAAAGCAAACGTGGCAAAGGCATAAATTTAAAAAGGACACACATTCATAAAAAAATCCTCACAGTGTGGATTCAACACACATGGAGACAGGTCTGGCCCACAGACAGACACCTACAGACTCCATTAAGTGCTCAACAGTCAATAAGTTTAGTCAATAGGTTTTTTTTCCTGTAAATAAATGAAGGCTTCTGGCAAATATGGGAAAATTGGAGCATAATGCCGCCTTACATTCACGATAGAGTTACAGCAGGAGCATCCAATATCGAATATCTGATGAAAAACTGCCTTCAGAATAAAAGAAAAAACCCTTTGAACAGACCACAGTTGTTAGAGAACCACATCAACTAAAGATGAGAAACTATTAGAAAATGAAAAAGGAGACGTGAACTACCAAAATGTCTTTGACTTTCAGAGCATTTGTTTTTCAGCTCCATGGAAATGCTTTTTAAAACCTTTGCAACATCCAGATGCCTCCGGGACGCCTCCCTGGTGAGGTGTTCCGGGCATGTCCCACTGGGCGGAGGCCCCGGGGAAGACCCAGGACACGCTGGAGAGACTACGTCTCTCGGCTGGCCTGGGAACACCTCGAGGTCCCCCCAGAGGAACTGGAGGAAGTGGCCGAGGAGAGGGAAGTCTGGGTAACTTTGCTTAGACTGCTGCCCCCATGACCCGGTCCGGATGAGAGGAAGAAGATGGATGGATGGCAACATTCAGGAGGACATTCATGCATGTACTTTGATACATTTTACGGTTTTTGATATTTTCACAATTTTTGAAGAAAATTCAAATTCAAATTCTTTGTGAACTTTTTTCCAAATTCTGCAAATTTGATATCAAAACGTTCAACATGACAATCCTCAGCAAGAAAGTAAATTGCTTCAGGATCTTCGGCTACCATATTCAGAAAAGGCATTTACACTAGCATGACCGCAGGTATTGCAACTATATATATCTCCAAAATATTCAAAAATGGTTTCATTTTCCACTAATGTAGGTTTTAGTTTGGTCTGGTAATGTGTTGATTGTACACAGTTCTGCTCAGCAGTCTGTGAGCGCCGGCGTCAGCGGGGAGCAGAAACCCTGCACCATTTTTCAACCCGTAAAATACAGCAGAGGCAGCATTCTGCTGCGAACGCGCGTCTGTGTCTGTCATCATAGGTGCTTAAACGGATATGCCCCGCAGGCACGAGAGCCGAGTATTGTGAATCACCCATCAGGACACCGGGCTCTCCACGGCGCGCCAAACAAGGCCAGCCCTGTGCTCATTCAACACCTGCACGCATATAGGAAGCGCGCTGGCAGGTTGGGCTTTGCAGACCCATCTGTCAGTTTCGTCCCTTTCACCTTTCCCTCCCTCTGGCTGGACAGTAATAAGTGCCCCTTCCTCAGTTAATGCAAAGCAGTAAATAATAGATGAAGTACAAGTTGGAGTAGCAAACCGCTTACACGGTGGACTTTACCTTTACTACTTCCACTTTTCTACAATCTCTACTTCTCTTTGCACCCATCTATAAATCAATTTTGAAGCAGGAAATGTTCTCTTTTATTAAAATCAAAATACTAACTTTCTCTCAGCCAGTTGTCCTGTCTGACAGCCTAAAGCGAGCCGACTCCGGGTCAGCCGGCATCAGTGTTGACAGTGTTCTTTGACCTTTAAGCCGCTCACACCACGTCTGTCCTCCTGTGAGTAACGGCAGCATCAACCCACATGCACGCACGTCAACTCCCCAGCCCCCTGTAGGTGGTACACTCACGCCAGCGCCGGTTCTCACGATGCTCTTTTTCAGCCGAGTTTCCTTTCCAGCTTTAAGTGGAGCGGGGAGCGGAGGGCAGTGACATTTTTAGAGGTGTTTAGGGCTCCGTGCCACTAACCTGTGGGGGATTGTTGCGGTCATCCTGCTGGTTAGGGGTTAGCTATTGCTTCCTTGGAGGCTAACAGTGCGCGCGGTGACCTATGCCTGTATACCCATATAAATAATGAAGAGGGACATGAGTGTCGCAAGAAGGTTAAAAAGGCTTGACCAGAAATATATTCTAAGGAAGCTGCTTTGTTTGAACACAGAAGGCTAGAAAATGTTTTGTCTAGGAAACAGTGGGCCAAGCACAGCTTCTGACACACGAGGTGCACCTTTACCCAAAGGTAAACTGGAGTGATTGGATTGAGCCCTAAGCTTCACCATCCTGACTCTACAACACCTTCCATTTATCTACTAGATGGACCACAAACCAACGCATTCTCCCTCCCAAATTTTTTGAAATACTGGGATATTGTCCAGTACCGGGTCATGGAGCGCACCAGTACCATAACCCATTACAGGTACCCTAACCTTAACCTGAAACCAGACGTGGTACTTGGACCAAAACCGGTACCACATGTGAAATAGGCTCGAACGCAAACTGGTACGCTTCCAGTGGCGGCTTAAGGTGAGGTCATCAGTACCGGGTTAGGGTACCAGTACTGGGTTAGGGTACCAGTACAGGGTTAGGGTACCAGTACTGGGTTAGGGTACCAGTACTGGGTTAGGGTACCAGTACTGGCCACGTCCTGAGGACCAGTCCGCGTGCAGCACCGCGTCTGGTTTATTTGGACAATCCAAATTAACGCATTTCTCATATATGACCACAACAAGCCGCAGCAATTCTGTGTTTTCAAACACAAAAGCCCTTTTTAACCACTTGCATGTTTTGTTCTTTTTTTTTTTTTTTTTTTTTTAAGATGTGGATTTTTAGCAAGGGTTGTGGACCCTTGATTTCACGAACAGCCAACATGTCAAAGAAACGACACCCGAAACATCAACCAGTGATGCGGAGAAGTTCTTAACCAAACATCAATAGGTGACGACTTGGGGTTGAAAATGTGTTGGCTAAACTGGGATCCCCAACCGGACCAGTACCCTAACCCTAACCCTGTTCCCTGTGGTGACACCCAAAAAGTCAAACAGTGACACCGAGCGTGCCCAAACCCGTACTTTGTGTAGACATCCTTCGGAGCTCCTATATAGTTACTTACGTGTCGCCTGCCCACCCCATGCATGCAGCAGTAGAGAGTAAAAGCCTTGCATGGCAGCATTAGTTGTGTCTCATAAGTACTTACATTATCCCTTCAATACTGAGCCACACTCAGTGCGAAGTATTGTTAGTGCCATCCTGCCTGTATTACCGAGCGTTTCTACCAGGACTTGATCTTCTGTTTCTGACCCTGCTTCATCTCTGATTGCCTGCCGCCTGCCCTGACCCTCACCTGGACTCCGACATCTCTAGTCTCATCTTGGATGACTGACCTCTGCCTGTCTGACCCTGATTTAGCTTTGCAGACGTTTAGCTGTGCTTAGTTCCTGTCTGAACTAATAAACCGGCTGCACGTGGAACCAGCTGTCTGCCCGTTTACCTCATGCTCAGAAATTTAACAGCCCATTTTTATGATGTACCTTAAGGTCATCGTATGAGTCTCAAGGGAAATGCAAGACACACCTGCACATACATACTGTACATACGTTCTTTAGATATTTTGTCGAATCTTCTGACATTTGCGGCTTCTTTACCTATCAAGCATCTCACTATTAGGACTCAGTTCAGGTTTGTCAAATCTTAATCTAGATCTTTTTTTTCTTTTTCAGGTACATTTGAATTCATCCCTTTCAAGAAAACCCAAACTTCACGATGGCAATTTAATTCTTTGATTTCAGACGTTTCTCTGTTTAATAACTGATAGAAAAATCACCAAAAAAAAGTAAAAATTAATCTTTGAAAAAAATAGCACTTGCATTCTTGCATTCATATTCAGACTACTGTGATTCATTAACTGCATGCGGATCATGAGTCATGACAAGTGAGTCAGGATTCTCATGTCACTGTCACTCTGTGTGATGACAAGGACTTTTATGCTAATTGTTTTTCTTTTGATGTGCATTAAAGGCTATAAAAGGTTCTCTTAAATTCAGATTTAAGATATTTAACAGAACCTTAGGGAAACATGACCTTACAGCTTTGTTTGTAGTTAGTTATCAACACTATGCACATAGATTTAGCGTCAAGACTGGTTTGCTTCAGAAGAACAATTGTCATTCAATGATAAAAGCGTATCAAAGCTCGCCAAAGGTCAAATTTCCTAATGTTCACATTGACAGAGAAAATGGTTGAAAGTCTCTGATTTCTCTGTCATCACACCTTCCTTGTCCAAAGATTTGATCACATTGTTCTGGGAATTTTCCAAGACATCCTTCAGTAATAGACCATTACTGACAATGGAGGAAATTGCTGCAGTCACACCTTAACCCAGAAACAGGGAAAAGTCTGGAAATGTAGCAGAAGTCCCAATAAATGAATGAAATCATCTAACCAGTCATTTTCCAAAGTAGATGTGGTTAACATGTTCTAACTTTTTCACCTTCTATGCTGCTTTCCAGCTGTTATCTTCCAGCGGCAGCTGCCGGAGAGCTGCAAAGCCTCGCCTCTTCCTAGAAATAACATTTTCACAAGTGAAGCCATTTCACCGTCCTCTTACCGAAACCTTCCCTCAGCTTAAAAAAGCACTTTGACCTGCCCAAAAATCATGAAAAACAACCAGAGAGCAGATACTGAACAGCTGCTGCTTTCATGACAATACCGTCATTCACACACTACGTTTTTGCACTTAAATGCATTGATTATTTTATTTTAAAACAACAGTGCACCTGATGTATGGATGAATTCTGGTCGTGTTTATTGAAGTTGAAGAGATTTTGAGAAGTACACGACACTTTGTCCAAATGTTTGCGTGTTTTTGTAAATCTTTAAATCTGTAGCGGTGTCAGACTTTTTTTTAAGTGTTACTAACGAAGTAGTGAGTCATTGAGATCTCAGTAACGTTTGCTAGATAGACAGACATTTATCTGTCATTGTCACATGTACGATGAAATTAAAAGTGGTTCCTGATCAGTGCATTCCTCATACCGTAAAACACGGTGAAAACATACTACTAAAAATAAGAAATAGCACGTAAAATTTGCTTATCTGGTATTTAAAAAACAAAAATTAAAAAAATGCATTTGTTATTAAATTAAAGAAAAAAACAAAACAGAATAATCACTATGTTTTAAAATGATTAAAAGCTGAGAGCAGAATCGCTCCAGTCACTGCAGAATGTGACACCTGCTGCTGACACTTTCTGGACATTCACAGAATTTACATTTAAAAATTTTCCTTTGGTAAATTAAGAAATATTTGCTCTTAAAGGGAACAGTCAACATCATCAGATTTCCAAAATGAATCGTTTTTTTCAGTATAAGAAAAAAAAGTGGAA
>NC_050526.1:17456109-17471832 GCF_002922805.2 Oryzias melastigma | reverse complement strand
TCATTGTCACATGTACGATGAAATTAAAAGTGATTCCTGATCTTTACATTACTCATACCTTAAAACATAGTGAAAACGTACTACTAAAAATAAGAAATAGCACATCAAAATACATAAAAACTACTTATCTGGTATTTAAAAACAAAAAAATTAAATCAATTTGTTGCTAAATAAAATGCAGAAAAACAGAATACTCAATATATTTTAAAATGGTAAAACCAGAGTTTTGCTTTAGCGGTATCAGTTTTTTTAATTATTTTTTACATATTATGGTCAGTTTATACTTTAAACCAATTTGCAATCGCTCGTGTCGCAGTGGTCGCACGGACATCGGAGTACAATCGCTACAGTCACTGCAGAATGTGACACCTGCTGCTGACACTTTCTGGAAATTTACGGAATTTACATTTAAAAATTTTCCTTAAAAAAATTAAGAAAGTAAATTAAGAAATATTTGCTCTTAAAGGGAACATCAAACATCATCGGATTTCCAAAATGAATCGTTTTTTTCAGTATAAGAAAAAAAAAGTGGAACAATATTGAAATAAATATCGCCATGTCTGCATTATAAATTAATACAAGTATCGCCAAATGAAGTATCGCGATATATCACCAAACTGATTTTTTCCTAGACCCACAGTTAAACGTCTTACATCTGATATGTGCGTAGATGGGTTTTTTGTGTGTGCATCAGGCGATTGGTGCCTACTTTTTAAATATTTGAGTATGTAGTTAGCGTTAAGCTGCCGTAATTTAAAGATGTGGGTAGGAAAACAAAAGTAAGACGCTGAAGGACGCTCAAAAATAATGGTCAACATTTGAAATCGTCAAATGAAGTATCGCGATATATCGCCAAATCGATTTTTTTCCCGACAGATTGGAATTTTGTGCCAGTAGAGGAATCACGTACAATTCATGTGAATTAACCTTAGACTTAGGGCGCGTGATTAGGAAAAAATGTCAAAAAAAATGTCTTTTTAACACTGAAGATGATGAAAACTTAACTGAAGACATTTTTGGAAATTATAAAATTCATCCCCAGAGAGACAGAGCAGACGAGACAAAAATAATCCAAGACTGGAAACATTTTACATCTCATATTTTCCCACAGACTAGAGAATACGATTCATCTCTTTTATTTTTGGCTGTGTATTGCTTCTACACGTAAGCCACGTTAGAAGCGACACTTGTACTGTATATGAACTACATAGTGCATTCACAATTTTGTCTACAATTGTAGATTGTCTAAATCTACAATTCAAAAATCAAATGCCCTAGTAATTTCCCAGAAGTCTTTGTGAAAACCCAGTGTGCATCAATGCTAAGTATATTAGCGAATATAGACCACAGTGTATTGTGTTTGAAAAAGAATGTGTGTAAAGTTCATTTTTTAACAAACGAACCACATATTCAACATCAGAACACAGTGGAGTCAAAAAACAAACATCGAGCATGATTTCCAGATATCCAAGTCATGACTGACTACCTGCTTCAGGTGTGTCCAGCCAATTAGGAGATGCCAGAGCAGGTATGTTGGAAAACATACAGGAAGTTATTGTCCATAAGTCATGTTTTGGGAAAAAAATTAGAAATGTTTTAAAAGTTATGTTTTTTTTTTTTGTTAAAAACCTCCATCTGGCCTGTTGGACCGCCTACACTGAAATGTTTTTGCTCTAAAATAAACACTAAATTAGCCGATGTGACATCCTGATCGATCCTTGATGTTTGACAGCAGACTCTTGCTCTGTTTTACCCCCATGTACGCTTCCAAAGGGCAAAATCTGTTAGTTGTGATGTTTGTGTAATGGTTGTCTTTTATTCTAGTGGTTTTCATACATCACTCTCCTTTGACTGAGTCGAGTGATGAAAGCACATTCGTTTTATCGGTTAGCTGGCTGAGCCTCATGGGCAGCTTTGTCTTTCCTCATCAAACTTCAAGCAAAATCTGATTCAGATGCCCTCGTCTGTGCAATAAAAAGAAACAGACCCTTTTTTATCCTAAGACAATTCATCTTTTTGAGAGACAAATTAATGAAACGGTATTTAATGCAGGGCCTCAGAGGCGCCCGTATTCCTGTCACCGAGCAGAGGGATTTCAGTTTTTAATTAATCGCAACAGATGCACCCCTTAGGAAACGCACGCAGGAAAAAAGTTATTTTCTGTCCTTTTGTTTTCCAACAAAAATATCTCTCCACCCAGAGACAACACAGCAGGAGGGACTGGAGTAGAAGTAGAGCTTCCCAACTAAGTCGTTGCCACACTTTGTCTTCATAAAAACGGCCCAACTATAAGGAGGAGCTTTCGGGTTCCCAAATAAAATAAGCAAAATGAAAAAATCCATTACCACAAGGTTATAAATATGCTGAGCTTTTCTGACAATAAGTTTCATTTTTACAGGATTGGAACAGAGTAAAAAGGAGGACAGAACGCCGTCTGCATTAAATTAGGTAAAAAAGAAAGTAAAAATTTAAAAGCAATTAAAAGACTCAGCTAGTAAAAACACAAATAAGTGACAGAAACCGATGAATTGATATGAACCTGAAAAGGTAACAAAATATAGCAAAAACTCAACAAACGAAGGTCATTTTTTCAAAATAAAAGTAATCAAAACAAGATTAAAAAAAGGTGAAACTGAGAACGGAACAAAAAAACCAAACAAATTAAAATGTAAAAACTAGTGTGAACGTAAACGCGTTAACCCACGTGATTAATAATAAGAATTATCATACTAATTTTTATTATTGAAATTTAATTACACCTCACAGAGAAACAGTGATTCCCTTTCCCTCGGCGCTTCAGGCTTCCACATCGTGCCTTAAAACACTGTCAGATATTACCCTGTACCATAGTCACTTACTAAAGAAATACATTTTTGATTGGTTTTCAGAACTTTATTCTTGCTATTTTTCTCAGTTTAGATCGCTTTTTCACAAAAAAAAACAAACCATTTGATCCGTAGTCCTGTGTGTTGTCACGGTAACACGACAAAGCGTCTAATCACGATTAATAACAATTCATTCTTTCCCATTCTTTCCATTCATTAATTTTTTTGAATCGATTGAAAGCACTAATTAAAATAAACGTCTTAAATTTACCCTTTTGTGTGTGATTTCATTTGGTAAAGAAGTGGTCGGCAAATACTGTATCCTAAAAAAAAAAAAAAGATTAATCGCGATTAATTCTTCATCAGTTTGCGATTAATTAGTTAGTTTTTTTTTTTTTTAAAGATTGACAGCACTAGTTAAAATAAACGTTCTAAATGTAAAATTTTGTGTGTGATTTCATTTGGTGATTATTCGCAGATAATTAGTTGGCACCAAATACTGCAACGAAAAAATTGTGATTAATCATAATTAAAACTTCCCCAGGTTTGCGATTAATTAATTAATTTTTTTAATCGACTGACACAACTGATTAAAAAAACATTTTAAATGTACACTTTTGTGTGTGATTTCAATTGGTGATTATTCGCAGGTAATAAGAGGTCACCAAGTACTGTAACCTTAAAAAAAATCGTGATTTATTCTTACCCAGGTTGGCGATTAATTAGTTAATTGTTTTAATTGATTCCCAGCTATAGTGAAAACACACAATCTACAGGGGAAAAAAGTTAATTAAAATTCTAAAAATAACTATTTTCTATGACCTTAAAGCACAATTTGTGTTCTTTTTTATTCACAAGAAAATGAATGTATGTTTCTGAAGTTCCAGGAGACGCCTCCAAACAGGTTTAAACCCACCACTCTGCGTGTTTTCACTTTACCTGCTTAGACACACCTGCCTTTAATGACTGTGATTATGTGGTTTCTTTAGAAAAGCAGGGATAAAAAAAGCAAACAGGTTAGATAATCTCTATTTAAAAAGTAAAAACATCTTCTCGTTTCTTTCCTTTAAAAAAGTTAAAGGTAGAAGTGGACTGAAAATGTAACTCTAAGCAAGAAGATGTAAGAGAAAAACGTTCTTTGACACAACATTCATTTCCTTCAGAAAAGTCTTGCAACAGACGTAGTCCATCTTGACAATCTGTCCGACCATGTCCAATCTGTGAACTTCAAATGTACTAAATCTCAGAATATTGATCACATTTGCTGGTGAAGAGCTCACGGGTCAACTTTTCATGTAAACCGAAATATTTCTCTTCCGTCATCACAGCAGGCAATAAGCTCTTTTAGTCATGAAACTAATGCAGCGGTCACAGACACTGAGCGCTCTCTAAAATGACAGTTCATAAGCCAAAATGACACAGTGGGAATACCAAAACCTACATGTTCTTACTTCTCTCACCTCCAATTAAAAACGTGTGTAGCTACACTTAAATGCTTTGAAACCTGAAATGTGCATTTATGCAAATTTTTATAGATGTTTCATAGGGAGTGGTCTCTTGAACCCGCCTTTTCAAGCGTGGAGTAAACAGCATAAAGGCTTTTCTGACCCATTCATCTGCAGAGACAATGTACGATCATCAAACCAGATTTCCTTTTTTTTTACCTAATATGGCCCAGTTGGGATGAGCTCTCCTGTTTCTACTAGGATCCTGAAGCTCCGTGGTAGAGGAGCTCCTTCGGCCCAGAACGGGCTCTCTGGCCTGGGACAGCCGGCCCCCAGCGGCCCCGCTGCCCGGAGCTGAAGTGGGAGAGCTGCTCCACGGTTCCTCACCTTCTGGAAGAGATGTGTGGCACTCAGGACCACCAAACAGGCATTTGTCAGGGCTTACCGAGGCTCACAGAGAGGGTACAGGCTTGCAAGCAGTGAGAAGAGAGCATTCAGGTCACTGCACTGGAGGCCAGAGTGGTTTGTGGGTAGGCAGAGGTGCAAAAACAGAAGGATCACAAGGTGTCACGATCCAGGGATTCACAGAGGGGAAAATCCACCAAAGTTCAGAAATGTGCAGAGAAAAGTCTACAAGAGAAACTGCAGGGAGTATAGTTCTAGCATAGCTGGACGAAATGTGCAGAAAACTGAACTCAGAAAATCCCAGGAGTTGGAGAAGAGTCAGTCCAAATCTAACATGTTTGCACACAAAGACTGCTGTTTACCTACATTGTCAATAGACAAACGGCACAAACAGTGCGGGGATAGATCACAGGTTAGTCCACTTAGGCGTGAAGAGAGTTCACAAACAAGCGGATTGATCAAACAGTCACGCGAGCCAACACCACGCCGGCTGGGGAATCGGGGCCACACAGTTCCAGATTGTTAGCTGGTAGAGCGGTCACGGGATGAAACGAATGCAAATGGGTATCAATGCCCTCGTTTAACATCTCTGAGAGGACAGACGGGGACGGAGCTTTCCCGCTCTGTTTAGGGCCCTGTTTGCCTTTCAGGGATGCGCTTTGATCAAAAGAAGAGAAAAGGGGCCAAAGCTATAATTCTCCAAAGAAAGTCGTTTGTTAGTTAGAAACATGGCTTTAATCAAAGGCACTGTGGCTGTTGACAAACATGATCACAGGGGACGCCGTGTGGATTCCAGCTCCAATCAGGCAGCCGAGCATAGACGGAGAAGAATGAAAAGTTTAGTCCAAATCACAACAGGGACGCTCAGATTCCCTAGAATCAAGAAATCCCACGTTTTTTAGGTCAGATTAAGCCTCGGAGAAGATGCTGTCGAGACATTTTAATACTGCAAGAGAATAAAACAGTGACACAGATTCATTTTGTATGAGCATGCACTGTCATGTTTTTGCCATCAGCAAAAACTTAAAGACCAACTCTTAAGTTCTGTTTTTCTGCTATTTTTTTGTTTGCATTTGTCTGACATTGACGTATGAAAACAAATAATCCGGGTCCTTTTTTTATTTTTCACTATTTTTTTAAAAGAAGAAATAAAAAACCATTACTTAACTATAGGGGTGTGTATTTGTAAGAGTCTGGCGATACAATACATAGTGCGATACCCGCTTAACGATGCAATATGTATCACAACATATCTGTACCTGAACAAATTTTAATTCTTTTTTTTCTTTTTAAAGGAGTATGACTTAGAAAAAAAAACTCTTCCTGAAAATGAATCCATTGTAATAAAATAATAAAATTCATTTCATTTAATGATCACAACATTAAGCGTTGCAACTGTATTTCATATACAAGTTGCTTTTACCCTCAAATTCATGGTGCTTTTCTTTTGGTAAATTAAGATATGTTTGTTCCTAAAGGGAAAAATCAACATTGTCTGATTTCATAAATAAAATATTTCTTCAGCGTAAAGAAAAAAAGGTAGAAAACAAAAGTAAATCACTGAAGAACGCCCATTAATAATAAACTAAATATTACCATGTCAGCATTTTAAATCGATCGCCTAATGAAGTATCACAATAAATCACCAAATGAAGTATCGTGATAAATTGCAAAATAAAGAATCGTGATATACCGCCAAATAAAGTATCGCAATATATCGACAAATTAAGTATCACAATATATCACCAAAAAAAATATCTCAATATATCACCAAATAAAATATCTTAATATATCACCAAATAAAGTATTGCAATATATCGCCAAATAAAGTATCACATTAAATCACCAAATGAAGTATCGTGATAAATTGCAAAATAAAGAATCGTGATATATCGCCAAATAAAGTATTGCAATATATCGCCAAATGAAGTATCGCAATATATCGCCAAGTGAAGTATCGTGATATTTCGCCAAATCATTTTATTTTCCTACAGCCCAAGGTAAAAATCTTACATCTGACTTGTGCGTAAATGCAGATTTTTTTTGTGAATCAGGTGAATGGTGAAAACGTTTTAAAGGTTTGTGTGTTTAGTTAGTTAAAGCTTCTGTAAGGTAGCTTAAAGATTTGTGAGACATTTATAGTCATATAGGTATGGGTGGGGCAAGACAGGGTAGCTGCTCTCCCAGGGAAAAGATTTGCTCCTCCACTTGACCCCCAATTTCTGAGTCAAGATTAATATCATTATTAGTTTAGTTTATCAGGACAGTGTACAAATACACGAGGCTTAAAAAGCAAAGATCCTAGCACCAGATTGTAGCTTAACAGCTAATTTCCATCTGTAGTCCTTTACAAAACAACCAGGGCTGTGAACATCGGCGCGTTAATGCAAAAGATTAATCAAAGTGATTGACAACCTTAACTAAAGAGAAATGCTCTAAATGTAGTTTTGTGTGTGATTTTTATATTGGGTTTATTTGAAGATAATCAGTGGTCGGCAAATACTGTAACAAAATCAAAAGTTAATTGCGATTAATCGCGATTAATTTTTCCCAGGTTTGCAGTAAAATAGTAAATTATGTCTAAACATTCTAAACATAATTTTCAATGTAATTTAAAACGTTGCAATATAAAAGACATAAAATACATTATAAAAATAGTCAAATATAGAACAGATTTACCAATTTACAAAAGCAAAAAGCAAAAAAAAATAAACATGTTTACAATAAAAAAATACACTAATGGTTAGGAACCAATTAAGAAAATCACACCAATTCATTACAAATAATTGGTGTGATTTCTTCTAATTACACCAATTAAGGAATAATCTCAGCACGCTTCTTTGAGGATTGCAAAAATAACAAAATATATCATTTTAAATGAAATCTTGAGCCCCTCAAATTGATTGCTACGCCCCTGTAGAGTAAATGCCAACAATTCTGGGGGGTCAGCACTCTGACTTTAGATAATTCTGCACTAGTGCCACAGAAAGAGGAAATTCTTATTTTTGGGAAACTAATTAATAATACCTCATTAATAATGAAACAGATATGTTATTCTTTACAGTTCTCTTAAAATGTCTTCTGCCCCCCACACATACAAAATGTTGTAGCTCCGCCCCTCAATAGAGCGCTCCAGCTGTGGCGTTTGGAACCAGGAAAACAAAGACGCTCATGGATCTATTTTTCTGCAAGTGGATGCATCAGAATAGAATAGAAAGTCAAAAATAAGAAGTTTTTCAAACAGCAGTTTTTTAGTCTGATTCAGATTAATTTGAATAAAGAAATACTCAGAAATGCAACTTTGAGCAACATTTTCGTCATTTATGAAAATGCTACAAGAACACGCTAAAAATGCCAAAAACAGCCAACATAATTGATGTGACCTTTGAGAATGAATAATAGGATTTAAAAAACTAACAGAAGCACCAACAAAATACATTTTTTTTAGCTTTCCTGACAAAACTCTCCAACGTTTCAAATTCTTTTGCGCTGATGTTTTATGGGAAAGTCCGTCGCTTCAGCAGTTTACACTTGAATAAAAGTCCGAGCAGCTGCTCTGTGAAGACTCTAGTCACGTTACAGAGCTGTAATACAAAACCTTCAGTCCTCAGAATGCAAAGAGCGACACTGCAAAGCTTTTACGGAGCTCTTTATGGAAGCTGGAAACTGTAGCTGTACGAGGAAATGACCATTCCTTAACTGTATATTGACATGCATTTGTGAGCCGATGAATACTGAATAAAAAAATGTCTTCAAATGAATCCCTTTTTGTTTTGTTTTTAAATTTTAGCCATAATTTAACTCGTTTCAGTCTGCACTTTTTTGGGACTTTTATTTATGTTCAATTGTCATGATGCTGCATATAAAAGAGGATCGAAATGCATTTAAAATAAAAACTATTGACTAAAATTTGAATGTTTTTGCCTTAAAACGTGAATTTCAACAGTTTTATTCCAAAGATGAAATACAACAATTTAGTTCAGTCTCTTTGGGAAAGTAACAAATTATAAGAAAAAGGAGCGAGAAAGAACGGCCCTGATGGCTAAAGCGGAGTAAGTTAATCCTGCAAGTTAACTGTGTGCAGCTGAAGGCTTAAAGCAGCAGCTTAACACGAGGCAGGAGCTTTGCTGCACCTGCCTGTGGTCATTCATGCCTCTGCCAGCTGAGCCCAACACAATGTCTTCATAATGTCTTCCTATTACGCACAAAACAATGAGCTGAGTCCAGGAGAAAAGCCTGTTAATACTGTGAGCTAAAACTGTGAATTTGTTTTTTCTTTACTTTTACTGTTAGTTAGCTTCAGAAAATCAAAGATGATTTTATAACTTTAGATTAACATAAAGAGAAAATAACAAAAATACATAAAATTATACAGTTTACCGGATTGATTATTCAGTGGATAGCATCACAAAAAAATGCACCTAAAGGTCTAAAAGTGGCATTTTTAGGAAAAGTTACAAAATAAAATCTATTCCACAGATTCCCAGAGCAAAAATGAGCACAAAAAGAGTTGTGCTGCCACAAATAATTATTTTAAGAGTCGACCATTCACCATTTATACGATTAGTCGACTGATCGGGTCATTGGCAAACTGGTTGTAAAACACACATCTTTCCCATACATCTAAACTAACTAAAATATATAAATAGAGATAAATAAAAATATAGATATATAGCATTCATTACCTGTGATAATGCTAGTGTGAATGCTGTAAGCTGAATTTGGCTGCTGAAAATGCTAGTGCTGATAGTCAGTTAAAATAATAGTTAAATGCCAAATTAGCCTAAAAAATTAAAAAAGCCCAAGTTAGCCAAAACAGCTAGAATCCTGCTGAAAGATTAGCTAAACTCCAATATAGCCTAAAAAACTTTAATAAATGCCAAAATAGTCCAAAAAGCTAACAGAATGCCATTATAACTTTCAACCCCGACTCCACATAATATAAATTAACAATAAATCCACTACTAAATTAGTCATCGACTATTTTAATAGTCGATTAGTCGACTAATCGTGGCAGAGTCACAGACAGATAAAATGACAAAACTGATATGAAATACGGTTTGTTTTAAAAAATGACAAAACTGATATGATTTTTTTACATTTGGTGAATGTTTCTAAGAAACAAAATGATGTTTCTTGCAGGAATGTATTACAGCCACTCTTAAGCACAGTGGTGGTAGAGTCATGATGTTGAAGCTGGCTCATACACAACAGGGACTATAGGCTCACAGAAAATCATCAGAAATCTTTTTTATTTATTATAAAAAACAAGTTTTACAATTACCAGTCAAGTGTAGAGTTCATTTTAAATCCTTTTTTGAGTTCTCAAAAGACTCAAACGTTACTGAAAGCATTAAAGACCTGATACAAATGTGTTTTTGTGACCTTTCTCCCATAACGGAGGACATTTGTCAAGAAAATTACGTTTAAAATTGTGTTTCTGAGTATTTCTTCATTCAAATTACTGTGGATCAGAAAGAGAAAAAACATTCAACTAGAAAAAAAAGCACATTTGTGACATAAAATATGCTGGGCGGGACACCTACTCTCAGGAACAAGAGGGAGAGGGCGGGGCTTCTCCAAGTCAATTGTCCCGCTCACAATTCAAATATGAATTCCTAATGATGTCCTGCCGCTCTGCAGAAACTCTGTCTTAGAAAACAACAGTTTTTAAACAGATTTTTCCAAAACTGGAATCTTAAAAATACCAACTTCAGACCGGTGTGTAAAAATATTGTCCAGTTTAAATAAGGTTGTGTTCCACTGACCTACATCTCTTTGTTTGATTTACTCTATTAAACACATTTTTAAAGTTGTGCTTTTGTTTGTCCCTATCACTCCTTTTCTAGTTTTACATGACTAAAAAAAAAAAAAAAAATGAGATTAAAAGGAAACTGTGTGGCTTACTCGCGCGAGCACATAAATGTGAGTAAAAATACCTGCAGCTGGATTTGAGCAGTTAATTGTCCGTATTTGCATGCGGTATAAAGCAGCAGCAGGAGGCCGACCTGGCGCTCTCTCCATCCTGCTGATTCGAGCTGTCAGCAGCGTTTATTAACCATGATGGATCACCCCTCCACTTCACATCCAATCAAAGGCCCCAGAGGGACTCAAATCTGGTCACCTTTGACGGCGTGATTTGCTCGGCCCGTGCTGCCGCCGTTGGACCGGTGCCGCGGCTCCAGTCGGAATGACTCTGCCATTTGCACGCAGCTGGAAGTCTTATTTTTGAAACTGTGCGGGGAATTAAATGGCAGACGGCTTCATGGGAAGGAGAAATTAAAGGGTCTGCTTGGAGAGATCTTCAGTCGGAGAAACTTTAAATACAAGGGTGTTCACTTGACCTTGCCTGAGGCTCTTAACTTAAATTTAGTTCCATTCCGGTGCAGAGAATCCTGCATTTCACAATAGAAGCTAAAAGCTACCACCGAATCCAAATAATCTTTCTTCCCCAGCGAAGGAAGATTAACCGTAAATCTTGCCTTTTTTTCCCAAAGCTTCAACAATTCATCTATGTTTAACCAGAAATCTCCTCAGACATTTAGCATACGAAACAAAGTCCAGGAGAAAAACGAAAGTTTGGAAGTGCAGACCTCACGGATAAAGTTTGATCCATGGCCGAACTGATGAGGCTGAGCAGCAGAGAAAGAGGGCACAGCAGAAGACGGGAGCGATCAATAGATTCTTGTAGGCAACGCCTCAAGTTTCCGATCCGACATGGGGCTGTATCGATCGGGCTTCAGGGCGCAGGGACAGGAGCGGCAGCGCTGGACGTGGGAGTCGCTATGAAAACAAAGTATTTATCAGGGAGGAAGACCATGAGAACCAAGGAGGGAAACTTGAGCTGGCCAAATCCAAAGGATGAACAAAGAACTGCATTGCAGATGTGGGCTCACAGATCGCTTCCAGAAAGCTCAAAACAATGAAGTAGAATCTACTTGACAGACTTGGTCGATTGGGAGCCGTAGAAGTTTGTTGTTCTAGAAGCAAAATTGAACATTATATTCATGTAGATGCATATTAGGCTAATGAAATAAATTAAAAATGTATTGTCATGGTAATATCAGCCTGTGAGATACACACAGTACTGTAGTATACCGTCAGGGCCTGCAAAGCCTTCAGTGAAGGCCTGAAATTATCTGAAAAGAAGCATCTAAATTTTTTATAAATATATATTTGTCTAAAATATATTTAAGGTCATTCCAACTGTTCTGTCAGCTTTTCCCACAGCCCTACGCCCCACCTGAACCGCTGTCACAGTTCTTTTTTCACATGAATGTTTCCAGCCAATCAGATTTCAGTCCTCACTTGTTGCTAGGTTCATGAAAGTCTGCCTTACACTCATACAGTCAGTGATTCCGGCCTCACTTCCTGTTTTGCAGCAGCTTTCCATAAAAACAGCCGTTTATGGATTAAACGCGTTTTCGTTGATTCAATCGATTAGAATTTGAGTGAGAGTCTCTGTAGCTTCATGAGGGCAGAAGACGACGTATTCGCCTATGATGGTCAAAGCTAACTTCCTCTGTTCTTCAGGCCTTAGGCCACATGTGGCAAAGACATGGCCCGGGGGCCGGATCCGGCCCTCCGGGTAATACTTTCCAGATCATTTTATTTTATTGTTATTAATGACCCGATGTTATCTTGCACTCATTTCTAACTTGTATAATTTTAACAAAATGTATTTTTATGGAGAGTAAAATATTGAAAGTTATTTAAGGTTTAAGTTGATTTATTCTGGAATAAAATTCCTGCCTTTTTATTATTCATAATTATTTTAAAAAGTTACGGTTTTAAAGTTTTAAAAATTGATATTCTGCTAGATTTTTGGACTATTTTGGCATTTACTAAGATTTTTTAGGCTATTTTGGAATTTAGCTAATATTTTCGCTAATTTAGGGTTGAATAAAGTTTTTTATTTCGATTTTGGAGTTATCCTATTTTTATTCACTGGCTGTTTTGACTAATTTAGGCTTTAAAAAAAACGTTTTTAGGATTTTTTTGAAGTTTAGCTATTTTTTCAGCTACATGCTAGCAGTTTTGGCTAACCTAAGGTTTTTTTTTAATCTTTAGCTGCTTGCTTACTAAACCTTTACACAATTATCAGGAAAAAACTCTCTATTTCCCAGCAACAGACACTGGATTCAAAACTGCAGGGCAAGTGGCCAAAAAATAAAAATAAATAAATACTTAAGTTTTTCTGTTAATACATTTAAATATTCTAAGAAGTTGCACCTGATCCAAAGACTACACTTGCAAAAAATAAATAAATAACTTGATACATTTGAAAACCAGGTTCTACATTGACTTCCTGGTGATAAACACTCCTTATCAGATTTGCAAAACTTTGTCAAATATTCAGGGTTTTATTGCAGCCATTAAAACAAAACAAGATTTGAATCTCAAATTCTGAAGCAGCAAAATTATCATTTAAATCTAATCAACTCATTTTAGTTTCTACATCTAAGCAAACATGTGAAATCCTAAAGCAAAATCAAGATTACCCAAATAAGTCTCTGGTTTTGAGCTTTGCTCATCCAACTCTCCTCACAAAGCCACAAAAGTCGCATTACCTACGATAATGCTGGTGTAAATGCTTTTTGGTAAAGATGCTGAAGCTGTTTGAAGAAGCTGCGAAAGTAATTTGCTTTAATTGTTGAAGGGATTTGCTAAAAATTCTAATGCTATATGCATAGTGCTAAAGTTACTTAAGTATTTCAATAAATAAAACCTTATTATAAGTCAAATAATCAAAAAAAGATAGAATGTTCCTAAAATATTTGTCAAACTCAAAATTATCCTAAACAAAAACCCTCGATAAATTTCAAATTAGTTCAAAATGTTAGAATGTTTCTAAAATGTTAGCTTAACCCCAAAAAAGCCTCAGTAGATGTCAAATTAATGAAAAATGTTAGCATGTTGCTAAAATATTAGCTAAGCTCAAAATTAGCTTTAAAAACGTTGTCAGCATTGATGCCCTAAACGTGCTTAACATTTCAAATTTTATGAAAAAAATAGCATAAAACCTTAAACTGCATAAAAGACGTGAATGGCAAAATACAAGCATGAAGGTCCTGAATGTGCTGAACATTTTTGAGACCAAAATTGCATAAATTGCAAAGTGAACAAAAAATGTAAAACATTTTCCACTGACTTAAAATGTGCAGAAAAATCATATAAATTGCGTAAAATCTTAAAAAAACGTAAAATATATGAACACTAAAAGTACAAGCATTCATGTCCTTAACGATCTGAACATTTTTATACCAAGACTGCAAAAATTGCATAAAGCGTTCTTGAGGTTTTACGTGTTGAATCAGACAAAAACTATAAGAGAAGAGAAACAGGATCACTGTATTTACTGCATCTATTTATTTATTGTATTTACTGTATCTAATGATAGGAAGAATAAAAAGAATTTGAAGAATATTGTTTGGATTAATGGGTAAAACTAAAAGAGTGATTTCTACGTCTGGGATTGAGCTGTTAGCACATCTCACATGTAGGTTAGCTGAATGAGCGGCTAACAGGGGCTGCTGCAGGTCATTGGATCATGTCTGGCTCAGTCTGTTCAATAACACAGTTGATCGATTGAACTCCATTGGTTGGACTGGAAGCTGATGCCATTCTCCAAAAGCTCCAAATCTGTAACTAAACTGCTAAATCATCATCCTGGAAAACGACAATCTCCACATGCATCACCATGACGCAGGCGGGGGGGCGGGGACGCAGTCAACCAGCAAATCAAGTGGAGGCAGGAGAACAGGCTCTCCAGAAACGATGCAGGATTATGTTTCTACCTGCTCAGCATCTCCAGACTGAGTCCCACACAGACACTCATCTCAACTTCATAACGGGAGTCACTTCCACTGCAGCCGGCGGCTGAGCGGCGTTGACAGCCTCCCGGCGCCGCGCGTCAGCGTAAGGGATTTGACAAGACTCCGACCAGACTCCTACAGATGTTTAGGCACCCACAACACATGCAGACGTCACTGCCACTCCGCGTCAAGGTTGACTTCTGCAGCGGGACGGGGAGGGTGGCGAGAGGCGTTTGAAGTTTGGACGCATGGGAGAAATATTATTTTGAGCTTCGGTTCAGTCTGCCATCAAGTGGGTTGTTCCCGGAGCGCCGGTGCAGGAGAGAGTGTACGCCAACCAGGTGAAATAAAAGGAAAAATAGGAATCACAGGCAGGCGACAGATGCAAAAATTGGAGCTAAAATTCTGGAAAATGTTCGTAAAAATTACTGCTAAAATAAGTCGATGGGAGAAAACATTTTTTGTTGCTCCTTTAGGATACCGTACAGATCAACACTTCACCAAAGCATCCAAACTGACTTCATGTCACTATTTTCATTCGTCCTCTCATCTAAAACACAATTTGTCTCCTTAAAGCACATGTGTCAAAGTCAAGGCCCGGGGGCCGGATCCGGCCCTCTGGGTAATTCTATCCGGCCCTCCAGATCATTTTATTTTATTGTTAGAAAATGTTATCTTGAGCTCATTTCTAACTTGTATTCTTTCATATTTATTGTATTATATACTTATATTTATAAAGTATATATTAATGTAGAGTAAAATATTGAAAGTTATTTAATTTTTAGGACAATTTATTCTGAAATAATATTCCTGCCTTTTTATTATTCATAAATATGTTGAAAAGTTATAGTTTTAAAGTTTTACAAAGTATCACTCTGCTAAAATTTTGAATGATTTTGGCATTTACAAAGATTTTTTAGGCAATTCTGGAGTTAAGCTAATATTTCAGCAACATGCTAACTCTTTTAGTTAACTTATCCATTTGTTTTCAGTTTTTAGACTGTTTGAAGTTTTGCTATTTTTTTAGCCACATGCTAGCTATTTTGGCTGATTCAGGCTTTTTCTGTTTTATCTAATTATTTGTAGTTATTTTAGAGTTTAGATATTATTTCAGCCACATGCTAGCTGTTTCAGCTACTTTAGGTCTTTTTATGTTTTTAGACTGTTTGAAGTTTAGCTTTTTTTCAGCTACATGCTAGCTGAAATTTAGGCTTTTTATTTATTTATTTATTT